>NW_017802713.1:1693537-1791547 GCF_001625305.1 Branchiostoma belcheri
TGCCACGTATTGTTTAATCTCCACATGGGGCTTTAATCATCAACAACGCTTAACGACGTAAGTTACATAGAATGTACGGTGAAAGTAGCTCGTAAAAGATAACTAATTTGTTGGTCGAAATCAAACATTTTAGCATTAAATGTACGGCAAAAGTATCTGATAAAAGATGAATAATTATAATGTATTTTGTTGTATTTTCCTTATGGTAGGCGGGAAACGCTTCCACATAGCTGTATCAGAGGTGAGTTTAAACGTATTTCTATCATCATCATATCAACATATAACCTCCACTAGGCCTTTCTACGGGAATACGGGCAAAAAAGAGAGTAAAATTGGCCAAGGGAGTCCGGCCGCGGGGAGATGATTTCGTTCCCTCCGAAGTCAAACCTACAAGGCGGCCAAACTCCCCTGGCAAATATTCTCCTATACATAGCCAGCGTGGTTAGTCGGGCGATTCTTCCCACTGCTTGAGGGGACCAGCGAGCGCCGTAAGCGAGGCGCCGTAGGCGAGGTTCCTATATAAGTTGATAGAATACATAGCTTCCAAAACTAATGTTACGCTACCTCACTCAAAATCAGATATCTTTAATACTCTCCTTTCATGTCCTACTCAGATATCAGTGTACGTTGGAAAATTCATATTCGAATCACTACAAAAGCGACACCAGATTGTTAATAGCTGATATATCCCCTGAATTACAGAATGTAATAATACTCTTCCTAAGAAAACACAATAGATTAGCTTTAGTATCATTATGGACTAGCTAGTTAGAATTATATCTTAGTATTAGTTGATGTATGTACCATTGTTGTTTCTTTGCCATACATTGTACCAGCTACAGTTGTTGAGCAATAAAGTTGATTTGATTTGATTTGATTTTATAAAGGGGGTCCGGGGGGGCATGCTCCCCCGGGAAATTTGAAAAATGAATAGAATGAAGACTAATATCAACTACTATCAAGGTACAAACCTGGACATTCGAACTACAATTCTCTTAGGCCACTCGTTCTTGTTTTTGCTCTCGTAATTCTTCTATCCCAGACCCCCTAGTGTCGGATATAAAGTTACTGTGGGAAGTTATCTTGTTCCATAGTACATAGAAGTGGTACATAAATAAACTGATTTTATTGTTGCTTCTTTGCTCCAGAGCGCTGATCCAGGTCACGTGATCATGTGTTTAGGAGGCTTGACCGGAAAGACAACGTACCGCATAACGGACGGAAACAAGGTATGCCGGGAGTGTGGTAACAACACGTTTGGGGGTAACTATTGTTACAAGTGTGGGCCGGGCAAATGAATGACTCACAACTATAAATAATAATAAAAATAAATTAATAATAAATTAATAATAAATTAATAATAAATTAATAATAATAATAATGATGATGATGATGATGATGATGATGATGATGATGATAATGATGATAATAATAAAATAATGATGATGATGATGATGATCGATGATAATAATAATAATAATAATATAGGGGGAAGCATTTTGTTGATATCTAGAATCTTGCGCTGTTCAAAATATGAATCAATCAATGCATACAGGGATGGCACAGATACTAGCTAATTACTAAGGCTTTTGTTCCTGGGACAAACAATACATCATTAATCAATACTTAAGCTTCTTTGCCCCTCTCCCCAGGACGACCGGTTCGCCATTGACCGTGACAGCGGCAATGTGTACGTGAAGCGGTACCTCAACTTTGACATTGACTCACACTATGACGTCACGGTAACCGACGATGACGACGGGGTGAGTTGAAGAATCTAAAGAAACTAAACAAACAAACAAACAAACAAACAAACAGCAATGGCAAGATAATACTGGTCATACTAGTAGTTATGCTTTGCCCAAAGACAATATAAGAAGAACAAGAACTTTACTTGCTCTACAATTGTACATGGTACAATACGAGGGGTGATCCAAAAGTTCTCGGCCTCACCTAGAAAATAGAGGTCAAACGCGTATTCTTTGGTATAGCTGTATACTATGACGTCTTACATCACTGCACACAAAAATGCAAATTTTTACATTCATTAATTAGCACGTGACGCCCCGTGAAAATGGGGCGGGTGAGAGCAAAATCACAAAATGGCCGCAGCAGAAGCGTGTGCTGCGATCTTAGTATATCGATAAAAAGCTATGTCTCTTAGGGAAATCCATAAAGACATGATCAAGTCACTTGGTGATGACTCCCCTTCTTATTTAACCACAAAGAACTGGGTTGCTAGCTCTAAGCGCGTCAAGGAGAGCACAAAAGATGAACATATGTCAGGATGCCACAAATCAGCACCATGGACAATCCAGTTGAGGCCATCCATAACATGGTAGTGAATGACAGATGTGAGACTGTCCAACATGTAGCAGGTTCTTTGGCCTGACTTGTGGTACAGTTCCCAATGTTTTGTCAGACATCCTGGGGATGAGCAACTTGTCTGCATGATGGGTGCCTAGAATGTTGACTGAACATCACACGTTAAACAGGCTGGACATTTCAAGGAACGAATTCAGTCCATAAAGGCAACTTACTCAAATGATTTGTCACCCAGTATGAGACATGGGTTCACCACTTTCACCCCGAATCAAAACAGCAGAGCAAATAATTGATGAAGAACGGTTCCCAGCATCCCAAGCGAGTTTTACCCGTTGAAAAGGTTTTTGCCTCTGTTTTCTGGGACAGTGAGGGGGTAATCATTATTGACTACCTGCAAAAGGGTCAAACCATCAATGGGGTGTACTGTGCACCAGAATTGCGGCAGTTGAGGGCAACAATCACAGAGAAAAGGAGAGGAAAGTTCAGAGTTGACGTGCTGACAATGCACCTGTCCACACAGCACAGGGGTCAGTGGCAGCAGCAAACGAATGTGGCTTTGAAGTCTTACCCCACTCTTCCTAGTCACCTGACCTAGCACCGTGGGCCTTCTACCTGTTTCCTAAACTCAAGTTCTACTTACGTGGTCAACGTTTTGATGGTGATGATGGCGTCATTGATGTGGTTTAGGCATCTTTAAGGGCTTAAGACGAAATATTCTTCCACAAGGGAAAGGAAAGCTGGAACATCACTGGACCAAGTGCATTGAAGTTAGAGGAGACTATGTTAAAAAATAGTGTAAGAAAAATTTTTCTGCCATCACGTTTTTTGGGAGAGGCCGAGAACTTTTGGATCACCCCTCGTATATGGCAACGACTATTAAACATAGTACAAAAATTGAAAAGGGTATAGAATAAAATTTAACATCCTTAGTACTAAACATCAGGAGCTAATATAGTATACAATCAAGTAAGACTTCGGTACAAAACTGTGTTTTATGTATTTACACATATTAGACCTGAACCCTACTTTCTTCTTATAAAGGGTGAACTTCGTATGCTCATTTCTGTGAAGGAAGACCCATCCTACCCGCCCGTCTTCAACTCTGCCTGTTACATCCCACCTCGTGCAAGACCAGACACAAGTGTGAGTTTGTAGTCCGTTCTTCTTCTCCAAGCTAATAAGGTCAATGTCCTGAACCAGACGTCTGTCACCATGGTAACTCGTGTTAGGTTACATCATGTTGCAATTTTATAGTAGGAGGGATTTAGACTCCTGTCACCATATATATGAATGTGTTTGAGTAAGAATTAACAGAGCAGACCATATGCGAAGGTAAACATTATATTTGCTTTTCAAATGTTACCTTTAGAGTATGATATAGATTATTCATATTCACTAGATATCTTGAAAATCTATGAATGGCCACTAGTATGTCGAGGGACAACACATAAGAGAAGAAACGGGATATATTGCTGCAGATTATTTTTGGCGACGCCTCAGGGAAGGAGCCATTGAGGTAGTCGTACTAGTATACGATCAAGTTGAATTTTATCCAAAACATTCCACCTGCAGATTCGTGTTTGCGTAAGGTAGAGAGAACGTTGCTACTCTGAGAAAAAAAATAGGAGAGGGCAGAGAAAAGGCGCAAAGCCTGTGCAGCTGCTTACCTACATTTATTTTCAAATAACTGTTTTTTCTTGCGTTCTTTTTTTTTTCAGCTGTTCCCGTTTATGGTCCAAGTCAGCTCGAGCTCCATGTTGGGTTACAGGCTCCTGTACAGCGACGGTCACAAGCAAGGGAAGCGGTCGACTTTGTCCCTAAATGATCAGTGTAAGTTACACATTCAACCACCGCCTTTTACACAGACCAAAGAAACAACAAAGCGAACACTAGAAAGGTAACATTTGCAAAGCAAATGCATAATGTTTACCTTCGCATATGGTCTGATCTGTAAATTCTTACTCAAACACATTCATATATATGGCCAGACATCCCTCTTGCTATAAAATTGCAACATGATGTAACCCAACACTAGTTACCATAGTGACAGACGTCTGGCCCAGGTCATTGACCTTATGTGTTTGAGGAGGAGGAAACTGAACAAAAACAATATGTTTTCCTTCGGTAAATTAAACATAAAAACTGTTGATGATGTTCTCTAGAACTATTCATCTGGACAGCAATGGACAGGTATTGTTACTACTGTCCGTTACTAATGACAAAGGAATGATGACATTTGTTTCTCCTTCACCTGTTTCAGGTGGGGCGAAGGCTTATGTGGTCATGCGGGACGAGTATCTGACCACTCAGATACCTCCGGGTACGACGCCACATTTCCTGGCTTCCTGCACAAATACCAGAGACCCAACAAGAGGCACCCTGAGCGCCACCCCCTACTGGGTACTAGTCATGCTTTCAATGTCGTTGTTGTGTAATTGGAGGATGTGGGGAGGTTAGATGAACCGACTGGGTTGGCAGGGCCAGAAAAAAAACGTTACGATCCCTCCGCCGCTTAACATCTGTTTGGAGATCAAACAAAGGCAAAACTCTCCTACTTCAGATTTATTTTTTGGCATAATTTTTTTATTCATGAGAAGCTCAAATCGGCCTGCAGGCCGCTTTTAATTGAAATCATGAGGTAAGAGTCATACGAAACAGAAAGTTAACCTCATATGGAGTCCCATCTATACACACATTTTACACATACAAGATACAAAAAGACATGCATGTATTATGAAAGTGAGTGCTCGTATATGCAATATTAGTCATGATATTTATCATATCTAAAGCATGTTACTAACATGCTTCCAAACGTAGTCTCCAGATCTAAATTTTTGAGAAAAGACAATAATCATTTTCTCCGCCAACAGAATGCAACGTACGAGCGCCCGCCAGATGTCGCTATTGACCCGCAGTGGTTTGCGAACAAGACGAGTTCACGTTATGCCGCCCGCAGGCACGTTCTCCTTATAGTGGACATGGCGGACATTGTGACGGACAACCTTCCCGTGTCCGACTGTCGACTGGAGTTTGAAACGGCCACGGGATTTTCATTTAAGTTTCAGGCGATGCTCGCTTTGGATGCCATCGGTGAGTATCGCATCAACGATTCAAGGCAAAACTTACATGATTTGTGTTTTATGTTTGTATCTCTTCTCTTTTTCCATGTCTTTGTATTTGTACATGATTGTATGTATTGTTTACTTGAAATGAAATTAAAACTAGAAAGGTAACATTTGCAAAGCAAAGGCATAATGTTTACCTTCGTATAATCTGCTCCGTTAATTCTTACTCAAACACAGAGATATATTTGGTGACAGAAGTCGTAAATCCCTACAGGTATAAAATTACAACATGATGTAACCCAACACTAGTTACCATGGTGATAGACTGCTGGGCTCAGGTCACTGACCTTTTGTGTTTGGAGAGGAGGAAACGGAGCAAAAACAAATTATTTCATTTCATGATTTTAATGAAATCAATTTTTATTCGAGAATCAATTTTTATTCGCATTCCGGAATTCAAAGAAATGTCAATTGATGGATCTTCCATAAAACTTAATCGTCAATAAACTGTCAATAGATGAGTAAAGACAAAAAACTACCGAAACAATGCGTTTTGCCAAAAAAGCTCATTGTTTCTAAAGAAAGTAAATAGCGAAATCCTTTTCCTTGAAAACATGTCAATGAAATACTGTACAATCTCTGTGCATTTGACTGAAGTACTGTCGCACACACATATCTCAGGTTGCCCTGATGGTTACTACGGAGGGACATGTAGGAACGTCTGTGTGTGTCAAAATGGCGGCAGGTGTCATCCTTTCAACGGCGCCTGCAAGTGCCCGGATGGATGGACGGGACGAGCCTGCGACATCGGTAAATTCTCGATAATTTTTTCTTCACTACCTGTTTTTCTAAATTTTTCACCATTTTAGACAACTTTTATATCTAAAATGTTACATGTTTGTATGTTTATGTTACAGTGGATCCGAAGATTGTGATCTCTGCGGAACGTAGTGACGTCATGTCCGGTCAGACGGTACAGATCAGCTGTGCTGTCTTCAACGTCGATCCCAGCAGCACTTTCGCGTGGGCGCTGAACGGTCGGCAGCTGTCTCCTAGCGACGGGGTGACTGAGATCCTGACGTCACGAGGTTTCGACGGCATGAACAGGTACGGCTTGTTCTGAAATGACCGACGTCCAATGATGGTGGATATTGAGGTTTCTTTTGGACTTGATAATGGTATACTTCACCTGGAAAAGGACACAAACACATATTTAGCTAAAATTTTACTTGTTTAAGGTTCAAAATCTTGTTAAAACACAAAGGATTGTTCTCACCTAGAGCTTTCGTCACTCTGATCTTCTCCAATAGACTGACCCAGTGAAACTTGTCACGTGGCTTCTCTGAAGTGTGACGTCACACTGGGTCAAAGGTAAACGATGTCGGCCCCCGTCGCGGTTGAATGATGGGCCCTGATGTGAATAGCCTCTTCTAACCTCTCTCGGGAAGTACTAAAATTTTAACTTATTTTTTGTTGTAGAACGTTCGTGAACACGACCATCATCGCAAACATCTCCTCATTGGCTGACTCCGGAGAGTACGCATGCGCATACGTGACCAGCAGCGGAAAGCTGTACCGCGAGTCCACTCAGATCTCACTTGAAGGTCAGTTAGATAACGGCCACGGTTTTTAAACACAGACGTTGATTTCAACACATCTGGTAGAGATATATAGTTATGTTTATCTTCGCAGAAGGAAAACACATTGTTTTTGCTCTGTTTCGTCTTCCTCTTTTTCTTCTCCAAACCAATGAGGTCAATGATCTGAACCAGACGTCTGTCACCATGGTAACTAGTGTTGGGTTACATCATGTTGCAATTTTATAGCAGGAGGGATTTAGACTCCTGTCTGACCATATATATGAATGTGTTTGAGTACGGATTAACAGAGCAGAACATATGCGAAGGTAAACATTATGAATTTGCTTTGCAAAGGTTACCTTTCTAGTATTAAAATTTTAACTTTTGCATAATTTACATGCTACTTACCATCGTTGTAGGGATCTACAGCCCAGACTGCGCCAACTGTTTCTCACCAGGACGTCCCCGCGGTACGGCCTTTTCCTTCTCGTTGTCTCAATTTCTTTATCCATTTGTACTAGCCTCCTGTGCAGGCCTCTGGGCGGATGGAAGTTTTGATACTGCGTTTTGTAGAATTTTCAACGCGTTCTTTTGCCGACACATCCTACAACCAGCCGCCACATGGCAGGGACAAACCTTCTTTGGGCGGCTGCCGGTTGTAGAATGGGCGACAAGAGAACGCGCTGAAAATTCTACAAAACGCAGTACTAGTATCAAAACGCCCACCCGCCCGGAGGCCTGCACAGGAGGCTAATTTCTCACTATGTTTTGTGATGGGGATGGGCATGGAAGGGGAGATATATTCTCCAAGCAGATGTTGAGAGCATTTTCCAGTTGGTTGCGCGTCAGAAAAAAAAGGGACAGCTAGCTATAGATAGCGTCACGATTTTGCTCTAGATGTTGTTGAAAATTGGTAGCAAAGTGACTATTTATATTCACCGAAGGAAACATATTGTTTTTGCTCTGTTTCGTCCTCTTCTTCTTCTCCAAGCAGTGACCTCTGACCTGACCAATGACATGATTTGTTGACGTCTGTCGCCATGGTGACTGGTGTTGCGTTACGTAATGTTGCAATTTCACGGTCTGCTCTGCTCCTGTCACCATATACTAGTAGTATATGTATGTGAATGTGTTTGAGTAAAAATTAACAGAGCAGGCCATGTCTGAAGGTAAATATTATGCATTTGCTTTGAAAATGTTATATTTCTCTAGCTCTTAAATGTCTTTTTTTCTTCAGGTGAAAGCATTGCCTTGTACTTCATGAGCGCTCTTGCACTTGGTCTTATCGTCGCCATGGCAACCCAGTGCGAGATTAATCGGCGCAAGCGCAAAGCAGCCCCGACAGCAGGCCCTCCGAGTGTCCCGGATGTGAAGGCACGCAACGTGCAGCTTCAAACCCTGATCGCTAGGGGAGCTGTTGAGAATGAATATGAACATGTCGTGTAGCTTTGTTACTTCCATAGAATAGATAATGCTAGATTGTATCTGTCTGTTCTCCAGTTGCATGTGTCTTTTGATCCCCTTTTTTCCCTTGCTCTGTATGCGTACTTTGAATTTGAAGTAATTTGACTTTGAAGTAATTAAAAAGGAATGATTAATAAAGCAACACGACAATAATAGTTTTCCTTCGAATTTGTCTATGAAATTTAAGATTTCTAAAGGAGGTGAAATTTTTTACAATCATTCTCCAAATACATGTATTAAGATATAACCCCCCCCCCCAATATGTTATTTTCATAGATATAATGATAGATTGTATTTGTCTGTTTTACAGTTGCACCAGTCCTTTGACTCCTCTGTTTTCCTTGCTCTGTATGCGTACTTACATGTAATGTAAGAGAAGTAATTAAAAAGGAATGATTAAAAAAGAAACAGGACTTTCCTTCGAATTTGTCACTGGCTGTCTGTGATATTTCAGGTTTATGAGGAAGTTTTCAAGTTTCAAGTTTTATTAATAAAATCAGCCTTGCAGCCAGTGCACAACCAAGCTGAATAAGACTGATTTTTTTCACAATTTTGTACATAGTAAATCGGCGCAAGCGCAAAAGGTGAACTTTTTACAATCATTCTCCAAATACATGTATTAAGATACCCCCCCCCCCAATATATGCCAAGATTGCGTACGTATACAATAATTAACAACTCGTCATGTTCAAGGTGTTTTCAACACCAAAAGATTTTAAGAATTTAAGACCTTACCCTAAAAGTAGTTAGTGCATGCCTGTAGCCAAGGGAGGTTCGGAAGAACCCCCCCCCCCCACAAGGCTCAAAGGTCCACTTTTTATTTAAAGGTCCAAGATTTTCCTATAAAAGTTGGACTAATTCGTATCACCAGTGGGCCTGGTAGAAAAACTGCTCATGTTATCATTGAATGAAAAGTTATGTTTTTAATTTGAAACCCTCTCAAAAATGCAGGAAATGCCGTTTTAGAAGGTTAAATTTTCAAAATTTTACGTGCTTTCCCCCTAAGAACCTCGCGCCTTTGGCGCTCGCTGGTTCCTCAGACAGTGGGAAGACCCCCCCCCCCCAACAAAATCCTGGCTACGGGCGTGTAGTTGTCACGTACTGGTATTAACCACTCACCTAAACCACAAAAGATCCTTCCTACTAGACGGCGATCGATCATCAAACAAACACCGTGGGTGCTAGGCCTTTATAAACCTCTCCATTTCCTCAAAGTCACAAAACACCAGGTACCCACTTCCTTCACGTGTCGCCTTCCACCAGGGTGTCTACACTGCCCGTCCTCCCAAAACCACGGCCTAGACTACGCACCATGGCAGTGTCTTCAGTCGTCCGTTTTGTGTTAGTCATATGGACAGGTGAGTGTACAAACATGATCTGTTCCCACATTTTCCATTGTACAAAAAAGCGAGAGAAGAAGTTGATCACTCTGTACTAGCTCAGTAACTCGAACACTTTGTATTAGCCTAGTATAGTACTCTTATACGTTCCTTATGTATGTATGTCTAAGTCAAGTAGTGTGTCTTTAGTCTCCACTTTTCTACAGACGTTTGTTATGTGTCTGTTAAGTCTTGACCTGTACCTAGCCCGTCGTGGCATGAATGTACAATAAAGGTATTTCAATATTAACGCACACATTAATGAGAACAGCACCCCAAGTTTGAGGATGTTGTTGTGCGTAGGTTCTTACTTGTTCTACAATGTTTACACGGGGAAGACGCACTACAATATTAAATCATTGCACGTCGACGAAGGCTAGACATCCAAGTACTGTATTAAACTAACCCATTTCAAATTATATTTTAATTAGCATTACAAAGAAATGAGAAGAAGCCGAACCTCTATTATCAGCAGTCCTGTTTGTACTACAAACATGTACATGTATACCTTTTCATGGGACATGAATGTATACAGTACGTACAATAAAGGTTATCTGGTATCTGTAATAAGATACCACAATAACAGTTACTCAAGTATATCTGGACAGATTTTCAAAATCCATCCAGTTGTTTGAGTTAATTCGGTTTGATAAGCATTACAGCTTAGACAGAACTAGTTGTCTTCAAGTAGAAATAAACTTAGCAAATACTACTTTTACATTTTGCTCCACCTGCTTTACTGTATAACATAATGTACATAATGTGTATTTGAAAATCTCCAGGTTTAGCTCTTGGCAGTATTAATGAATTGCAGAATTCTGGGGTAAGTACCTTTCTATTGAATGAGTTGACAAATATTTCTAGTCTAAGAACAGTTCTGTTATCGGTATATCTGAAAGCGGAAGTCATTAGGGTCCACTTCTTCAAAACAAGTTTCACTTCCGCATTTTGCTCTGAATAAATATCTGCTTTTTTGTGTTAATGTAGGAACAGACTTCTGCAAAACCCTGCTTTTTTTCTCTATTTCATCGCTCGCCGTGTGCGTGTGAACTTACGAATACTAGTACATGTATAGTACATTTTAGTAACAGTGTTGTATTCCTATTGTGTATGCAACTGAGCGCAAAGGTTGAAGTCGTTGAACAAACAAACATGGCGTCATCATGTTTGGCCAGTCAAACGCGACGTGACCTTGTGTTGAAAGTATAGTACACCGCATCAGCATGTAAATATAGTGCACCGCATCAGTATGTAAAGACGATGGCTGCTGACACTTCCACCCATATATCATTGTGCTTACTCGTATTGATGAGCAAGATACATTCATTCTTTCATACATTTTGTTCTTATCTTGTACACAGAATTCTCATTATTTTGACCCGACGTGTAACATGCCGACAAGAGAGGGCGACGAAGGACACGTAGGTTGTTTCTTTATTTGAAAACAAAATATCGATATCGAAGAAGAAGAAACAATCCTAAAGAAAAATCCTATTGTTTTCTCCAGATATTTGCGTACCTAAGATCATGTAACGGAAACGAATACATCACTCTAACGGAGGGATGTATTACGGACAAATGTTCACACTAAGTATAATTCTTTTATCAAAGGTTTCCTTTTTGAGATAACAATATCACAGTTCAGCTTTGAAACTAGAAAGGTAACATTTGCAAAACAAAGGCATAATGTTTACCTTCGCATATGGTCTGCTCAGTTAATTCTTACCGAAACACATTCATATATATGGTCAGACAGGAGTCTAAATCCCTCCTGCTATAAAATTGCGACATGATGTAACCCAACACCAGCCGTTACCATGGCGACAGACGTCTGGTTCAGGTCATTGACCTTATTGGTTTGGAAAAGAAGAAGAGGAAACAGAGCAAAAACAAAATGTTTTCCCTCGGTAAACATAATAAAAGCGCGTCACCTTTTAGCGTGTGCCATTGCAGAAGAAAAGGGGAACTAGAAGTAATAACAGTTCCGTTTTAAAGTAGATGTTTAGATAACGTTTAACAACTAACTGACTCAATGTAGACTCGCTATACCCAGGGTGGCTGTCAATAGATAACATTATATGTTTGGACTACACTTGTACTCTATTTCCTGTCGAATCACCTGTTGTAGAATCAAATACTATTTATGTTTACCGAAGGAAAATATATTGTTTTTGCGGCGTTTCTTCTTCTTCTTCGTCTCCAAACAGTGACCTCTAACCTGACTGAACCAGATTTACTCTCACCATGGTAACGATGTTGGGTTACAAAATGTTGCAATTTCATACTTGGAGGGATTTAAACTCCTGTCACCATGTATGTGAATGTGTTTGAGTAAGAATTAACAGAGCAGATATGCGAAGGTAAACATTATGCATTTGCTTTCCAAATGTTACTTTAATTTCTCTTTTCTTTCTTTCCTTCCCCACAGAGGTTTCCGTTCGTCATAGGTTATCAAACCCGGGGAAAAGACCCAAAAAATCTGACCGACAACAGAGAGCATGACTACGATCACTGGGTGAAGTACGTGCACGTCGTCGTCAATGACACATGTAGGTATCTCCAGATTCTGAACCTCCGCCTGACCAGAACTCAAACTTATACGAAAGTAAACACTTAGAGCTCGATGGTTTTGAAATACAGTAATCCCATTTAATAACTTTGAATGTAACGTTAGGCCACAGCAAGTAAATTTAATGGATGACATCCTCCGCAGACTCCCAATCTAATGCGAGCGGGCGAAAAAAAAACAAGGCGGACCGAA
Source organism: Branchiostoma belcheri (assembly GCF_001625305.1). Taxonomy (NCBI): domain Eukaryota; kingdom Metazoa; phylum Chordata; class Leptocardii; order Amphioxiformes; family Branchiostomatidae; genus Branchiostoma; species Branchiostoma belcheri. The sequence goes on from NW_017802713.1 coordinate 1,706,112, forward strand.
AAAAAAACAAGGTTCTTAAAATATTGACTCAATCATTGTACAAATGGTTTTTATTCAGTGGGAACATCACATATATACAGCCAGAATCACATATCACTGCATCAAAGTAAGAAACAAAACATTCAATCAGAGCCTTTTCTTGCCTCCTCTTTTCATAGTTATCTGCCATCCACCTTCCGGCATGGCAAGCCATCTTTGCTCATTTTCGACATGTTGACCACTGTCAACGGCAACAAAATTTCTTGTTTTTTCTCTCGAAAATCTGGCGAAAATTAATGCACGCGCTGATGTCATCCATAAGAATTACTTGCTGTTGCCTTACGCATGAACAGATTAACACTGATTATGACCTCATAGACACATTCACGTCAACCTGTCGTGTTTTTATTGCGCAGGTGGCACGACGATTTACGTCATGGTGGTACGGAGACTTCAGTCTTACCTGGAATTCTTCGATCCTGACCATCTGAAACCCGAGTACGGCTGCGACCCTCTACCCAACTACGCCACCCATCTGCCGTCGTTGGAAGTGCATTGGGTAATTCTTCTTCTACTCAAACCTCCTTCGCAGACTTGTGGGGTGGTGACGCGTTACTAGTAATTTTTTTCGGTGCGGCCTTGTTGATTTGATTATATGGATGACATCCGTGCGCGCATGAATTTTCGGCCGTTTCAAAAAAAAGTTTTCAACCATATTGTAAATCGTACAAAACAGTTGCAAGGTTGCAAAAAGAATATTAAAAAACGATACCAATGTCGTAGAATGCCAAAAATCGAACAAAAAAAGACGAAAATGTCAAGAAATGAATTTGAATACTATATTATTCGCCAAACCATACTCTGTCTACGTTGCATGCAGCGCCATACGAGCGATTGCCATTACGTCACGGCCAGCGAGAGGTAGGCGAAAACGGGTGACATTTGGCTGATTTGCCTACCAATAATTTGCATATGTCTTCAAATAATTTGCATCTATATGATGTAAACAAAAACAGCAATCGCTCGTATACTATTATACTTTTCACAGTTACTTCAAGTTATGATAGGCCTTGTTTCGAGGCAAATTGATTAAATGACTAGAAGCTACTCTGCAAGCAGAGTGTTGGGCGAAAAAATATCAGTGCAAAAAATAAACCCAATAAAAAAGCCTAAAAACACGCCAAAAATAACTCCAAACCCAAACCTCTGCTTGGAGAGTAACTAGAAACGTCTGACTTGAAAGACCGAATTCAAGACTACCGTTGCTGAAAACATTAACTACAACATTTCAAAACTTCACAGAACATTTCCAGAGCGTACCTGAATGTTGACGACAACCTCCCGGCGGAGTGGTTTGACTGGGGCTCCCCTAGCGACGCACGCACCCTGATGATAGCACGTGTTCAGCACGTGTACTCGGCCACGCCCACCGTGGCGGTCAACTGCTTTGTGAAGCTGGAGAGTTTCATGATCAGCGGTGCCACCCTAAGAGTCTACTACCCTGGTGGGTACCCGAGTAGAGGTCTTAGGGTCTCTTCCAGACCTTAAGGTCGAGTTTATAAACTTGCTAGCAACCCATGGAGTTTGGTACAGACTAAGCCCCTATTCAGACAAAAAGCACACTCTGACATTGATACGACGCCACCGTGCGTCTTTTTATCAAACAGCAATGATTGTAGTTTAGCCGAATCATGCTTGGGTACGATTCCGAAGTAGTGGTCCTTAAGTCTCTACCAGATCTCCAGGTCGAATTTTACATAGTTGCCAGCAAGCCATGGACTTTGGTAGAGATCCTATTGTTAGCCTCTAGACTTCCATGGTAATTCAGGCACCACTACTTTAGTCACGTGTTCACCAAGTCACGTGCTCGCCCAGGTCACGTGCCCGAAGTGTTGGCGTCATGTTTCCTGAAGAGGGCTATAGAAAAAGTAAGTGGGTCGGATTCATTTTGCTTGTGGTAAAGTTTACTTACAATAGAAATGGGTTTTAGGGCTAGCGTATCATCCACACTCGCTGTTTAAACGCTTTTATAATCACTTTCCTGATTGGTTCGTGAAAAACTAGGTTGCCCAGAAGGACGGTATGGCGGACAATGCGAACATAACTGCAGTTGCCCTGACAACGCCACCTGCCACACCCTAAACGGTGCCTGCAAATGCCCGGATGGATGGACGGGACAGTTCTGTGACAGTGAGTCGTCATCGCAGTCTGGCCTATCTTTAATCATGCAGCTTGTTTCTAAGTCAATATCATAATAAAATAAGAGAGAAATAAACACCTATTCCCCTATTTCACGCACTTATAAGTACTATAGAAAAATTCATATTCCTTATGCGACTAGACAAACCGCCCATCAAAAAACAGATCTGTACGTTTATTTCTGCAATAACTAAAAAGCGAGAAGAAGTTGAATTTATATAACGATACTCGTAGTTAATTTTGTATCTGTTATCCGTGTCCATTCATCTTGTTTTGTTGTGACCTGTACTTAGCCAAGTGTGGCAGAAATGTGCAATAAAGGTCTTCATCCATTAAAAAAAAAGGCGTATTATTGTAGCCCGGTAACCAAACCTATTGTAGCCATGCAGTCTCTGTCATCCTCTCCAAAAATAGGATGAAAGAGGTAGCTGAAATAAGTTTGGGTACCTGGCTAACATTATCAAAACAACAATATTGTCTTCTTTGTTAAATAGTATGTGTCATTTTTGGCTTGTCTTCATTTTCAGAAGCAGCACTGTTGACAACACACGAGGTGCCAATGCAGTCAGCAGCAACTATGGAAATGACGACCACAGCAAAAACACCGTCGCCACCACCAAAACCACTATCACCACCATCATCATCATCGCGCTTAGCCTTAAAGATCGCCCTTCCAATCGTGCTTTGTCTTGTTGTTATCGTAGCCCTGGTAGTCACGTGGTGGTGGACCTACTGGAAGAAAAAGGCTGCCCACACAAAACTTGTGTATGAGAGTAACCCACTGTATGATGAAGAAGGCCTCTAATGGTTATCACCTATTCCTTGACTTTGTTGAGGGCTGTTGGAGCACCATGACTTGATCCACTATTCAGGACTCAAAATTCATTTTTGGGAATAGGTGCACTGGTGCACCCAACCTAAAATATTGGGTGCACAAAAGTTTTTGGGGGTGCACCATATAAGATAAAATAGGTAGAATGTCAGCAAACACTTATTATGTTTCATTGCTAAAGAAAAGTACAAAACAATGATTTTGTTATTTTTCTCCGACACTTACATGTAGGTGTTAAGAATATGCTGTACACTAACATTCATTTAGCATCTTTACATATGTAAAGCTATAAAAAATGTTTGGGTGCACCCACAGAAAAAATTGTGTGCACAGCTCCAAAGACTAAAGTTGGGTGCACTCACCCAGTATTTCGAGCCCTGACTATCCTCCTCCATTTAACTCAAGCTCAATTTGGTCCACTTTTTTATGTTGTCTTCCCACCTCTTTCTCTACCTACCCCTTCGACTTCCTGGCACTGTCCCTTGTAGTACAGCTTTTGCACGCCCTGGCAATCTTGCAACATGACCAAACCATCTCAGCTTGCATTTCATTATTGTGGTCATTAGGTTGTCATGTGGTACAATAGCTAATGTACTAATATTGTAGACTTCCTTGTTGGTGACATAGTCTAGGTATGTGATGCCCAGGATTTTTCTGTATCTTCGTGATTATAGGATTAACAAATGTGAAGATTTACATTAGGGTAAACTACAACATTTTACATCTTTTGTTCTGAATTCAGTCTGTCAGCCGGCCTTGAATATTGACAGTATGCTCAGGAAAAAAGTGAAAAAAAAGTTTGCACCTCCATGCAGCGTTTCTTGGAACTGCAGCAGTAATATTTGGTGAGCTGAAAATAGGATGACCAAGGAATGTTCATGGAAATTCGATCATTAGTGTACCGAAAGTTAAATTGCCATGCTTTTCACCAGAAATGGTGACAATTTCATATTAATCATCGCAAATATACTATGTAATGCACGTTAGATAGCAATCAATAGTGTAAGGTACAGATAATTAAAAAAATATGAAATTTGATATCCAGAATCAATTTGCTAACCATCTGACTTGTAACTCATAAACTGGTGTGTAAGTGCATGCTACAAATGTTCACTCACAAAAAAAGCACCCAAACAAAATGATACAAAACCCACGTGTGGTTGGCATACAAGTTACAGTTTTAATCATAATCATATATATATAATATTTATACACAATAATTTCATATGATGCTAGATTATGGACAACACTTAAGTTCATTCTGTCATGGAATAATTGGAACCTAGACCGATTACGACTCAAACAGAAGATTGTGACATCCACGGCTCTACAACAATAATTAATAATTAATCTGACTAAAAAATATCTGATATTTGGGCTGCCAGACACTATACTTAACTGGTTGCACGAAATACAAAACCAGATGAGGTGACAACAACAACAAATCTTTAAACTCAACACTACCTAGTGTGTTTAGCGATGACACAACATTGTACTAACTGAACACCAAACTTGTTTGGATCTATTAGTTCATGACTGGGGTTTTCTCATGTTAATAACTGATTTAGTTTGGCTAACTACATCTAGTGTAGCGACAGTTTTTTTTTCTTCATCTGTATACAAGAGAGCCAAGCATGGGAACTTCACAAAACATGGCAGAATCAAGGAACAATTCACAAGGGAATAATGCTCATGTCCATGTAACTAGCAGGGACAAGCTCACAATATACTATTATCATACGAATTCATTTTTTCTTTATATGGATTAATAAGGATAAAGTCTTTAGGACAATATTTAAGCTTTTGTGTCTTCAAGCACAATGTGTTCACTAGTGTTCTCATAATGATATCTTACTTAATATATCATACATATCTAAGATCATATCCTTTATACTGTCACTTCTTCCATTTCGTCTACTGGACAAGTCAGTATTCTTATACTTCTTGCTACAAGAATTAAATCGCTAGCTGATTTTATCTCCCTTCTAGGCTTTTAATAATTAGTATAGAAATAAAACTTCAATGGATGCAGGAAAGAAATAAGACTCATGCTGGCATAAGACTTGATTTCAGTACTTACTAAGATTTTCTTTGGGTGGTTCACTGAAAATAATCACACTTGGTCCACCTGCTTTCTTTTATCGAAAGTGCCCCCCTCCCTCATTCATACTTCTTACATTGCCCCCATCATTTACAAGTCGGCCTTGTCTAATGAACAGTTTGAAAACATACAGTGCCCTTGAACTTAAACTTTGACTTTCCAAGATGGCGGCACACATAACAGTCAAATCAGAACAGGTTCTGCTGACACAAACCTGTTATTATCAGTATTCCTGACTGTTGAAGGTCATGTCCTCGGACATTTGTGCTTATCTTTCAACTCCCACAAGTCAATGTTCAGCGTGTGGACAGTTCACCTTCTCCCTGCTGTCTGACCTAATGTTACCTCTACAGTTTGGACCCAGAGGAGGTAGAAGGCGTATCCCACAATACATTGCCGTTTCCTGTCTATCGAACATATATATGGGCAAATTGGGCAAAACTTAAGAGGAATCCTTGCTCGTTCCACAAACCCCTGCCAGCTGAGGGTCAAAGGTCACAGGGAACTCTGGGATATGCCTTCTGCCTCCTCTGGTTTGGACCAAAAGGCTTCCTCAGCTGGAAGAAGGTTAAAGACCTCTGTTCATCACTTCAGGAGTCCTAATAAACCTGTACTCTACTTTTGCACTTTCCTTACTTTAAAAAAGTGCTCTAAAAATAACACTCGAGCTGTACTAGTTCCATCTGCAGTTCAAAAACTCACATTTTTCACATTCATGTACAAAGTCTGGAGAGTTACAGAAGTATTACTTTTAGCATACTGTCGATGGCTGTGTCACACGTATATATATATATATTCTATACCTTTATAAAATGTAAGGGTTGGATTCACAAAGCTTGGCCTGGAACCTACAACTGTACAAGAGCCGAACAGACAAGACATTACAGACTCACCAGTAACAACAAAGACTAGTGTCAACCTTGAAATAGAATATAGGCAGACAAACATTCAATAGTTTTTCATGAATCCAGATAAGTTAATATTATGGTCTTAAAGCTACGCAAAATATGGCATTTAGTATTGTTGACATAAGTGCAGTGGTCCCTTGCAAATGTACTGATAGTGTTCTTGTTCATGGTAGTTTTATCTTTAGATATACAATGTAAATATATATTGTATAGCAAAATCAACTTCCAGCAATATGTATCATATATTGAAGAGGCTTATTGGAAATAAATAAGACCTGAATTATGAAATGAAGAATTAGACGACCTGAAGAATTTGTGATTTTGATTATCTGGATTTATGAAAAAAAAAGGCTTGGCTAGAAAGTACATGTATACCCACTCTAGAAAATTTATACAAAACATCCACTTTACAAGACAGTTATCCTAGATAGATTTTCAACACAATATAAATGTGCAATAAACTATGTAACTATCGACTGCGATTCTATGATACATTGCAGACGAATTTACGGTCCTTTTGTTTTTTACCACAGACTATTCACACAATGGTATGGCAGTTACAAAATCATCACGTTCATTGGTCACAATATTACACATATGAGTCTTGGTTATTGGCTAGGTGGTTGGTAGTATATGCGTAACTCCATTATCTATCTAAAGAATGAGACTTTTATTAGCATGAAAATCAACCTGTGTTGGTAGCAAAGATGATCAAAGTTTCAACTTTTAATCCTGTGCAGCCTCCCAGGCTCCTCTGACCCACTACTAGTCATGTGACAGAAGTACTTGGGTCAGTCAACCTGACAAAGGCTGAAGGTATGGCCAAACAGCCATTATGTTTTGTGTTGGATCGAAATTTGAAACTTCAATCAAGCAATACTTTCCAACGGTTGTTGATAATATACAAGGCAGTCTAGGGAACTCCCTACCATCTGAAGGCAGTTCTGTTTTGAAGGAAAATGGTGACACCAACTTTGCGGAATCAAGAGGGAGCCTTTTTGGGTTTCCTCAGGCTTCGGTGTCGCCGCCTTCGTGGTCCTTAAGTCGCATGCGAGCGAAGTCCTCAAAGATTATGTCATCATCGTCCTTACCGTAACTATCCGGGGTTTCGCTGAAGGAGGAAAAAGCACAGACTTGTTTAGTAACTGTTGCATTTAAGTTTCAGCTAAATTACAGTTTCAGTACTGTCAGGGCTTGAAAATTCATTTTTGGGAATAGGTGCACTGCAGCTGGTGCACAAAAAAATTCTTGGGTGCACCATATAAGATAAAAGAAGTAGAATGTTAGCACAAACTTATTTTGTTTCAATTCTAAACAAAAGTACTATTAATAACAAGGATTTTATTATTTTTCTGACACTTAGATGTCAAGAATATGCTGTATACTTCTATACATTTGACATCTTTACATGTGTAAACCTACAAAAATATTTTGGATGCACTGGTGCACCCACAGAAAAAATTGGGAGCACAGCTCCAAATTTGATGCAATAAGGTACATGTACAATGTACACTACGAGAGGTTGAGGCTGGGCCACCCTGATTTAATCAACTGTTCTTCAGATCCACTTGCCTTGAAAAAAAATCTTCAACTGCATAGAAAATTGTTTTGACCCAAGAATTCTCCTGTATACATTATCTTACAAATGGTCATCTTTACAGGACAATGTGAAAGAATACAATTTTCTCAGCATCTTTCAACTTTCTTTCTATTCATTGTAAATGTTCTGTTGTATGTTGTGCTATGATATTCTCTAATAGGCCCATTAGGTGCTCTTTCCAGACACTGTGTCTAGACATTTGGTCTATCCCCTGATTTAGTTCAAGTGTTGGCTGAGACAACTTCCCCTAATGGGCCATATTTCTACCCTCCATTGCACACAATCTACTCAGTATTACGTGACCTTTGCAAAAATATACAATTAGCTAAAGCCTTGCTGTTATGCAAGGCATGCAAGGTGAAGGGTGTCTGATAAAAATAACATTGAACTTTGAGATCTGTTCTTTGTGCAAGACAATGTGCAAGACAAGCAATAGAATGTGAAGGACACTTGGAGAAGCACGTCGGCAGGATGTACTGCACCTGCGCGAAATTCGTAATGTAATGTATTGTACAAGCAATAGAATGTGAAGGACACTTGGAGAAGCACGTCGGCAGGACGTACAAAAACGTACTGCACCTGCGCGAAACTCGTAATGTATTGTACATAGCACGTCGGCAGAACGTCTCATATAAGGTCGTATTCGCGCATATAAGGAAAACATCTCATCTGTAGTTTGCAGAAGTTATGTCATAATAAATATCCTCTGCAACAGGCAAAATTCTAATGCAACGTTGACCAAAAATCCACCCAAAACCGTGAAAATACAGAGTTCTGCGCAGGCGCAGTACGTTCTGCCGACGTGCTACTTGGAGATATGTAGCACGTTGGCAGAATGTACTGCACTGCGCGATGTATTGTAATGTACAATGTATTGTGCATAGCGATTTGGTTGAACGTCTCATATAAGGCCAAATTTACATATATATCCCGTCTGTTGTTTCCAAATGTTGTGTTTTTTTTTTTGGGGGGGGGGAAATTCTGATGCAACAGTGACCAAACATCAAACGAATACCGTGAAAAATCAGGTTTTCGCACAGGCGCAGAATGTTCTGCCGATGTGCTGAGATACGTCTTTAGTTATTAGGCCGGGAGTGCAAAATAAATGAGAAAATGTATCACAGTATATTCAATTTGTACAACATGTAAAATGTGATTAACACCTAAGTGCAAGGATTTCTTAGGTACATTCGTACAACCAAACTTTGAAACAAACCAAAAACTGAGAAAAAAATCGGACAGTTAGTGGATGTGGAATGTTGATGATTTTGAGTGACCCCAAAATTACAAACGACTGTTTCAAAATAACTGTACATTCACTATGACTGTCTAGTATCTAATACACTACCTAAAGCTAATTCTGCTAACCAAATTTATGATCTACATAAATTACACACACCCCTACTCTACCAATGGAATGACCCATGCAATGAGAACGTACAGGATTGAGTGCACGCCTTCGAGTGGGCTTACCACCTCCGAGGTCTATTGATAGTACTGCATGCAGCAATACGGCAAGGGGGGAGGGGGGCAGAGAGACATGATAGAAAACAAAGCATGCATTAGGGTACCCTTCTGGATGACGTGTTCCATTCAAAATAAGGTCAACTGCATTTTTTGCTGGTGACCTTTGAATAAGGCCACATCAATTTAATTTCTTGGTTAACGGATTTGCCCGCTTCATTTTTTTCTGATTTGCAAAAAAAAAAAAAAATTACAGAATCAACTGCAAAATGCTCTTATTTTGCCCTGAACAGTTGAAAACAGTCGCTTTCTTCCTAGTTGTTACAGTTATTCCATCTTTCAATGCAGTGGTATCATTAAAAGTTCAAAATTCATTGTTTAAATTTTGAACCAGCCTGGTGTGTTGACTTCATGGCTCCTATCGTACCATTTTGGGCCATAATAGGATGTCATAGGCCTGTTTTTATATTTATTTTATTTTTTTTCGCCCTCCCGCTCCATTATTTTTCTAGAAAAATTCGTTAACCAAGAAATGAAATTGGTGTGGCCTAAACTGAATGAATGAGCATTTGAATGATGTTATCCAAAAAAAAAACAAACTTAACCTTCTCCCAGCTAAAAGTCACAGGAATTTTAATTGAAAAAGTGTGACCTTCAAAATTTCCTAGAATGGCTGAAAAATTATGTGTCATTTCAACTGTTCAGAAGCAATTTCTTTGGGAAAACGTCTTTCAACCCAGAGTCTCAAATGTCTACATGGTCAGCCAAATTGTATTGAAGACTTGTGTACGTTTAATTAAGGAACACCCCATACCAAACGAGTATAAGAAACATGGAAACAGAGAGAAAGGAATATACATGACATTGTATGAAATTAGAAATGTCTCTAATGGAGAAATTTAATGTTTGAAGAATAGTTAACTCATGTAATATCATAAAATAACTTTGTACAGAGAAAACATAATTATCAATGTATGATTTATGTCACTCTAAAGGGTTTTAATGATCTTTTGCATGAAACTCTGTTCATAATAAATGGACTACATCCTATAGATATCAACCTTTAAAGCTAAACAAATAGTATAGATAAATAGGATATCTTCTTACCTGGTTTCCAGATTAATGAGGTTTGTGTCCACTGGTGCTTCTGTTAAGAAAAACAAAATCAAATCAGTTTTGTATCCATACAATGCAATTTGTCAGAACAAATAACAGTGAGTCTGTCAAACATGGCCTAAAGACTAAACAAACTCATGATTCAACATATACACCAAATACTGGTACCACAAAGATCCCAAACAATTTCTTGTTTCCATAAACACACACATCAGAAAAACAAGAAAGGGAAAGGAAAAATACTTGTATTTTCTCAACCATCGCAAGAAAGTTTATTCTTCAGACAAGAAAAACAAGATTGTTTAGCTTACTTTTTTAGAACACTCTAAACACTCATTTAAGAAAAATAAGAAATGTTTCTTGTAGTGAAAATTTACAAGAAAAGAACCTTTGAACGATCTCTTGCTCTTTTCTTATTCATTCTTAATTTTTCTTGAAATTTCTTCGTGCAAGAAAATTGGTCCATGAATTAAGAAAATAAGAAAAATCATTTTTGGTAGTGCACAAAGCTACATGCATGCATCAACACACCAAAAAATGGCCTTCTTGACAAAGATACTAATGGAGTGTAGAGTAAGTGTTGTTACTAACCTTGTGCCCTGTCAGGTTTAGGGCTGGGAGGTGGGGTCTCAGGTTTGGGGTGGCTCAGAGTGAAGGGCAGCTCAACAGACAGGTCTCTGTCATACATGAAACAAAAAAATTGTCAATCTCAACTCACCAGCACACTTTGTTGTATGTTGTGATATGAATAGCATAGAAAACAAAGCCCATTTCCTTTATTGTCGAGTGTCCACTGTACAGCAATTTACACAAAACCTTAGTTTGTTTATTAAAATAGTTACAAAAATATGTACATCTGTTCTTACATATAATGTCTTTAGTCTTCTGTAAATTTGTATATGAATGTCTCAAGAAAAAAGAAGACATATACATTGTAGTGGTCCAAAAGTTTGCTACATGAAATACATATGATGATGATTCCGGGATAGTCTTAGCTTACCCTCCATAGGCCACGATCAGCCTGATTTTAACCTTGTACTGCACAACTATCCCAAGATTCTCTCTGGTTGTGTCCTTTGTCATGCTGAAATAAAAAAAATGGACGGATGTAAGTTGCATAGTAGTAGCTAGCCTCCTTTGCAGTCTTGTTAGGCGTCGGCGTTATTTTTTCTCTGAGCGACGTGAGTAATATGCGGCGGCGAGGGACGATTTGCTGCCGAGGGAGTTTTTGCCACGGAGAGAAGGTTTCGCGCTCCAACCTTCTCTCCGTGCCAGAAACTCCCTCGGCAGCAAATCATCCCTCGCGGCCACATATTACTCGCGTCGCTCAGAGAAAAAATAATGCCGACGCCCAACAAGACTGCGAAGGAGGCTAAGTATTAGCACAGGGTGTGTGAATGATGTCCTGTACCAGAGTAGGGTTCAACAGACTCACTTGCAAGCTGCCAAAAAATTCCAAACATTGCAGATAAAATATAAACACCTGGACTTTTGTTTCACTGGACACTGTAAGAATATTGGACACAGAACAAGACTATTTCCTGAGAGGGGTGAAAGAGGATATTTACATCAGGGCCCATCACCCTTCACTCAACCGTGATGGGGGTCGACATCGTCTACCTTTGACCCAGTGTTGACGTCACACTTCAAAGAAGCCACGTGACAAGCTTCACTGGGTCAATCTACTGAGGAAGACCAGAGTGACTGGTCGAAGCTCTAGGTGAGAAAACTTCTTAGTGTTGGATCTAATAAAAGTTTTAACTTTAAACATATCAACAGTTTGCATTTTTGCCAAGCTAAGAGTATACAGACACTGTAACTCTAAATGGAATATTGAACAATGCAGAAATCAGAAAGTATTTCTAGTACTGCAGATCTAAGTGTAGTGTGATAATTTCCTTCTGTAGGGGGTTTTAGTACAGACTGTTCAGTTCCAGGGGTAGATACAGATATACAAGAGTTCTTTGAAGATGGATGTACACAGCATGTCGGCAGAATGTACATTGTACTGTGCCTGGGCAAAACCCTGATTTTTCGCATTTTTCTGTTGGACTTTTGGTCACCATTGCATTAGAACTATGCCTGTTGCATCATAAGGATATTTTTCCGTCATTTGGACACTACAGATGGGATGTTAACCTTATATGTGCGAATACGACCTCATATGAGAAGTTCTGCCAAAGTGCTATGTACAATGCATTACGAATTTAGCGCAATTGGTACAGTACGTTCTGCCGACGTGCTGATGTACACAAATGTACAGTATTGATCTGAATGCCAATCAGCACCAGGGACAGGTAAAGCAATGCAAAGGTTCATCAGCAGTGATGAGCACATACTGTAGATTGATTAAAGCTTGCGGGGGGATTCTATGGTCGATGGCAGATTCTATGGTACATTTACAGTGTTTTACATGTAACATCTGTGTCCCTAATATCACCAGGGTCCATAATATCGCCACCTTGAGAAACAGTGTGCTTAAAGATATTTTTACTGTAACATACTTTTGGTATGCATTCCTTCACACATCAAATGTACATACCTAGGGTATGTTGCAGTAAAAATATCTTTAAGCACACTGTTTCTCAAGGTGGCGATATTATGGACCCTGGTAATATTATGGACACATTTGTTGTTGAAACAACCATATAATGCAATGCCAATGCCAGAAAGAACCTTCATGTATATGTGTGCAGTGGGATGTGTTTAAAGAGGTTACAACAAAAAGTGAACACGAAACTACTGAAAACATTTCACAATCTACAGTACACTGAGTGATTTGGATGCCAATCAGTATAAGTGACAGATAAAGCAATGTGCATGTTCATGAGAATGGGTGCAGTTTAGTGTACCGCAATCAGAGTGGCATTCAAAACCATGGACTAATGAAGCTATCTTTTCCTATTGACTAACAAATAATAGAGTACCCGGTAATTTGAGCATCATTCAGCATAAGAGAGAGATATATCTCTTCAAGGGCTCTTCAGAGATGAATACAGTGATTAGGCCACACCAATTTTATTTCTTGGTTAACGGATTTTTGAAGGAAAACAATGGAGCGGGCGGGAGAAAAAAAAACAGGCCTAGGTTTCCTATTATGGCCCAAAATGATACAATAGGAGCCATGAAGTCAACACACCAGCCTGGTTCAAAATTTAAACAATGAATTTTGAACTTTTAATGATACCATTGCATTGAAAGATGGAATAACTGTAACAACTAGGATGAAGAGGACTGTTTTCAACTGTTCAGGGAAAAATATGAGCATTTTGCTGTTGATTCTGAATTTTTATTTTTATTTGCAAATCAGAAAAAAATGAAGCGTGCAAATCGGTTAACCAAGAAATTAAATTGGTGTGGTCTTAGATTCAATAAGTTAGAATGTCATTCAAACCCAGGCACTAATGAAGCTATGTGGTTGTTCTTTAGTGCATCTGTATACATAAATGTGCTGACGTGAATGTCTTTTGGCACATGGGACAGATATGATCACAGGAATGTTCTCTCAAAATGAATGCTGTAATTAAACTGTCACTCAGCACCTTGGTTACATGCACGTATGTGATTGATTCCACATGATAGGAATGCAGAATTCTGAATGCTATTCAGCACCAGGGACAGATACAACCACTCTCATATTTTCTAAAAAATGAAGGCAGTAATGAGAATGTCATTCAGCACCAGGGACAGGTACAGATATGTGAGTGATCTTTAAAATGAATGTTGTAATCAAATTGTCATTCAGCACCGGGGATACAGATACAATTAAGTAGGGTAGAAGCAAATGCAGTAATTTGCATGCATGTCGTCCAACACTGAGAGAGGCTGTTGCTGTAGATATTACTATGACTTTGAGCTAGCTAAGTTAAAGTTTACATCCACTAAGGATGGTATGGCTAATGAGAATGCCATTCAGCACAAGGGACAAAAACTGTCTGGTTGATGCAAGTGACATTCTTGATACATGTGTATTTCCAATTATTTTCAAAACAGGCATATACAAGAAATTTTTACCAAAGGAAAACATGTTGTTTTTGCTCTATTAAATTTTCCTCTTCATTTCCAAACCAGTAAGGTCAATGACCTGAACCAGACATCTATCACCATAGTAACTGGTGTTGGATTACATCATGTTGCAATTTTATAGCAGGAGAGATTTAGACTCCTGTCTGACCATATATATGAATGTGTTTGAGTAAGAATTAACAGAGCAGATTATATGCGAAGTTAAACATTATGCATTTGCTTTGCAAATGTTACCTTTCTAGTTCTAAATACATGTTGTTGATACAGTTACATGTGATAAGCCATATCTTTTCAACTTATTCGGAGCAGCACTTTATTTTACAGATGTCCAGGAGTCTTACATGGTGGATGAGGCCAGGTTGGTGTCCTCGTGCTTTAGTTTGCCGTCCAGCGCCAGTCCCCGTTTGTCCAGGTTGTTCTTCAGGAGCGGGCAGACCGTGTACACCTTGGATAACGTCTGGCTGGGCCCTACAGGAAAACCGTCCCTACACAGAACCACAGGCACAAGTTAAGAACAGTGTCATGCATACTAAGGCCACACCAATACATCAATCTAATTTTCAGGGATTTTAAGAACTGCTTACATCACAGGGGGGACATTTTTAATAGAACGCCATTCTAGAACCCGGAAGTTAAACATGGCTTTCGCTTGCAGTGTCCCTCCTGACAGATCACTGCGATGGTCTGCATTCTGCTCTCAGATAATACAATCGGCTATCTGGTGAGATTGGGTGGAAGGAAACAGGGGACAGCCATCCTTCAGTGAAGTATCGATACGCTTTAGACTCATTGTACCAGCGCAGGTCAGGAACTTTCAGAAATTAATGGTACACACATCAGGAAATCTGCTGGCCAGGGGGACAATGCAAGCAAAATCCAGTTCTAAAATGGATGTTCTATTCGAAATGTCACCCTTGTGAAAGGTAAACTGGCCTATTTGATCTGTTGGTTTTTGGATATTTTTAGAAAAAATATGAAGCGACAGGGCAAAAAAATAAAAATAACAACAGGCCTAGGCATCCTACAATAGCACTAAACTTACTCTGTTTCCAGGATGGCAACTGGACACTTGTACTGAGCCGTGGAGAACAGGCAGATGTCAGCAAACTGTCGAACTGCAAAAGACACAAGAATAAACACATTATAACATTGCCAACGTGCAAATTTTCACACAATGATATTCTACCACAATACCAAAGCTATCAATCCTAAAAAATTGCTTAAGAACTAATAACTAACTAGAAAAAATTGAAAAGCAAATGCATAATGTTTACCTTCACATATGGTCTGCTGTGTTACTCAAACACATTTACAAATGTATGTCGTGTATGTTGACAGGAGTTTAAATCCCTCCTGCTATAAAATTGCAACATGATTTAACCCAGCACTGGTTACCATGGTGACAGACGTCTGGTTCAGGTCAATGACCTTATTTGCTTGGAGAAGAAGAGGAAGAATAAACAGAGCAAAAACAATATTGCAAAGGAAAACATAATAACTAATAAACCTCACCTGATATTCTGATTTTCTTGACTGTCTTGTTGGAGTTGTTGGTTATCTGCACGTTAACGTTGATGGGCTCCCCATGGTAGTACAACTAAAAACAACAGGCATTTCAAAAGTTATTCCACTTAAACTGTGGGGGGGGATTTTTTTTAGAATGAAGAATACTTCTGACTGCTTCCTAAAATTTTAAAAGGAATATCAATGGTTAAGAAAAAAGTAGGGTTGGACAAGTCCACTTTCCCAGGGCAAGTAAAAGCACTGTTTGGGTAAGTGCATATTCCTCTGTACTCACCCGATTGGGCAAGTAAATTTTTTTGATGTGGCATTTTTTGTGTCTTCCCCATTAAGATATCATATTGATGCCCTTTTGTCAGAAAATCCATTGCGAATCTCAAACCACCAATTTACTTTAAAAATGAAAGTTAATTTCCTTGCTGCAAGTAAAAACGCGTCAAAATATGTCATTTATACTTTGGGCAAGTGAAAAGTACGTTTGGGCAAGTGGAAATGACCATGCGGATTTTTGAAGACTTGTCCAACCCCAAAAAAGTCTTAAATGTTTAAGAAAAAACAAATTAACCTCTTTATCCAGCGAACACTCCAGGTGTAGAGGGTTGGCGCTCATCATGAATTCTCTGCTGGCCTCTGCGAAGGGCTGAGGTCCAGGCGTCGAGGGGGCGTATGTCACTTTACGGATGGCAAGTCGTACAGAATTTCTGAGGGAAGGTTTGAAAATCAAAGATATATTAGAGAAAAGTCAACTTTTGTCCCAACACTTCATGAAACTCATGTTATCCATGTTTGGTTATCACTCCAGCCTCCATCAGGAAAAATGACCCAATGTTGTGACAGTCACATGACTCATGGACAGTCACATGACTCATACTAGTAATAGGGTCACATGACTCCAGTAATGGGTCAAAGGTACCAGAAAGCCACAGTTAGAAGACAGTAAGATCAATACAGTTGAAATACGGTGTAAGAAGTTGTTCAAACTGCGATGCTGGTGTGTTATGCTGAAGGGCTGTTATACTGGCTATACTGATACAGATATAGTTATAACTAATGCACTGATTATTTCTGTAGAAGAAATAATTGGAGACGTTTAAAAATTCTATTTTTCTTCTAGGTACACGCATGTCAAAACAAGAATGAAGGAGTCCATTATTCCCTTACCTTTTGTGAGCTTTCTCTTCTATGCTGTCTGCAACAAATGCCTTCAGTTCGTAGTCCACACCACATGGCTGGAAGGTAAAACAACAACAGCTGAACAATGGGACACTGAGAGTCATGGCAATGATAGTTATGTGGTGAATGGACTTTCCTGTTGTACATTATGGTCTGTGGTGACAGAAAACAACTTAGACAAAGACAGACTCTGACAAAAGAGTTCTTGAAACTGTTGGAGTTTCAACTCAAATTAAACTACTTTGAAAGTAGTAACTACTTGTCTAGGATGTGGAGGGTTAGTTTGTTATTATTATTGAGGGTTAAATTAATTAATTGACTTGTTAAAACACCAGGTCCTACTACCAAACTTTTGGGATGTTTGACTATCATTTCTAAGACTCTCAATACTAGATTTAGATTATAGACTAATTATAAGTATGAAATGAATAGGACACCAACACTGATGATCTTACTAATAGGGACATTTAGTTATTGTTTCCGAGACTACAATAATGTAACTGTGGAATGGGATGAACATGATATCAGTAAGAATGTTAGAGGTTATTTGCTCTTTCTAAATCTAACTGTGGTATTATGATATTAACAGTGAAGATCCAAGGACATTAAATGTGATTTCTACATTGTAGGACTACATTTAGTATGGTACAATGTATGTTAATTGTAATTTGTATTTACAATTTAGGGATATTGGGAAGTTTCTACATTTTTAAGACTACTGTTAAACAAGGTTGGTTGTTGTGGTGGGATGTTATCTACATGTACAATGAAGACTTTAAACATGAAATGTTACTGACTAAAGATCATTGTATGTGATGAACATGTTTTTAAACTGCAGGTTAGGGGATGTTAGTCATCTTTTAAGCTAACTGTACCATGAGATGAGTATGTTATATGTTTTAAAAGTTTAGGGTACATTTAACTTTTGTTTCTGAAATAAGAGGTGATATGGAATGAGTAATGTTATTTTGTAATGATGGTTTGGGGGTAGTTACTGTGGATTCTACAACTAACTGGTTAGAGTTGAATAAACGTTTATTTGTATTTAAACTTACTGTTTCCTGGGATGGCATGGTTCGAGCAAACAACTTACTTTAGAGTTTTTAGGACTCATTTGGCAGAGGAGTAAACCATAGGATAGAGAAAACCCATGGGGGGAAATGCCCCTGCCAAGAAAGTCCTGGGGAGTAAGCCTTTATGGAAGTAGAAAAGTAACATTTGCGAAGCAAATGCATAATGTTTACCTTCGGATACGGTCTGCTCTGTTAATTTTTACTCAAACACGAATTTCGCATACATGTACTACTAGTATATGGTGACAGGAGCAGAGCAGACCATGAAGTTTGCAACATTATGTAACCCAACACCAGTCACCATGGTGACAGACGTCAACAAATCATGTCATTGGCCAGGTCAGAGGTTAGTGTTTGGAGAAGAGGAAATTGAGTAAAAACAATATGTTTTCCTTCGGTAAACATAAAAACTGCTTGCAAGAGAGCCACTACACAGATAATAATTGGAATAACTCCTAGGATTTATAACAGTGTCCTGTTGTTCTAATTATAATCAGAAAAATTGCTGTGTGAACTTAAAGTTAAAGGCTTTACAAAAAGTGAGTTTAATCCCTGCAATTGGTCAAAGGGTAGGAAAACAATTGTTACAGTTACTGTAGCAGTCTTTGAAATTTTAAGTCTCAGAGCATATATGTCACGCTATATAATATATACATGTATATTTCAGACTATAGAAAAATCCTTGCCAATGTCTCTATAGCAATACAGACAAGATAAATCTACTGGTATATCCATTCAAGTTGAAGTATTGAAATAATGTACATGATAACAGATAACAGTCCCATTTTTCAATGCTACCACCTGCGCCTTTCTATGTTCCCCAGGGATCAATGTATAAGCCATCGAATTGCTTTATCAGGATTCATGGACACTTACAGGCTAACAGGCTCTATTCAAGGTGTGCTGGCACATACCTTCCCAGTGTCCCCTGGGGCAGGCTGCAGGGTGACCGATGATGGTGCATTTTTGGGCATCTGTGAAAGAAAAGAGGTCATTCCATTCAACAGTACTGGTAGGGGTAAGTTTTTTTTTTTTTGCTGATTTCACATTTCAGTTACACACTATTACCAGACAAAATGTTGCGGATACTCATTTTATTTTTCTGTTATTCCATTTTACCACAGAGTTAACTTTCCTTCCAAGCAACGAAATTTGTACTTGCTTTAACTTCTGGCCATCTATTCAGCCTTCTTCAGTATGACTGACCCAAATTCCTTATATGGGCATATGACCTTATATGGGCATATGACCTTTTATGGACATACATGTATGACCTTATATGATGATGATGGGCATATGACCTTATATGAGCATATGGCCTTAAATGGACATAAGAAATTCTTTTAATGATTGTATAAGCGCCTTTTCATCCCATATCACCTAGTATTGTACTACGTAGACTGATTTGTTAGATTTGTTCTCTCATTTCTGCCATACTTTGTACCTTGTACATTGTTGCGTAATAAAAGTCAT
Organism: Branchiostoma belcheri; assembly: GCF_001625305.1. Classification (NCBI taxonomy): domain Eukaryota; kingdom Metazoa; phylum Chordata; class Leptocardii; order Amphioxiformes; family Branchiostomatidae; genus Branchiostoma; species Branchiostoma belcheri. The sequence goes on from NW_017802713.1 coordinate 1,725,577, forward strand.
ATATGACCTTATATGGGCATATGACCTTATATGGGCATATGACCTTATATGGGCAAATGAAGCAAGTAACAGTTAAAAGGTAAATATTTCCGGATGTTCCTCTATATGGTTAATGCAACTTCAACAGCTGCATTTTTCTATATTTTCTTGTCTGCAAGTGCTTACCTCAAAGAAGAAAGGATAGGCATTCTGTCCCAGTTTTTTGATGAGCCTTTCCTGAAGTCTGGTTAGAGGCTTCTGTTCGGAGGGCTGCGGTGGGTAGACCTGGGCGGAGGCGATGTACAGGTCCTTTCTAAACGTCAGCCCCAACACATCCAGGTCCTCACGCCCATATCGGAATGCTGCTAGAATGTGTGAAAACACTGCAACAGGACAGGGAAATTAAAACTTCTGTACAAAATTGTTAAATTGAGACAAAAGAAAGAAAGAAACTAGAGAGGTACATGTAATTTGCAAAGCAAATGCATAATGTTTACTTTCGCATATGGTCTGCTTTGTTAATTTTACTCAAACAAATTCATACATTTGGTCAGTTAGGAGACTCAATCTAAATCCCTCCTGCTATAAAATTGCAACATGATGCAACCCAACACTAGTTACCATGGTGACAGATGTCTGGTTCAGGTCATTGACCTTATTGGTTTGGAAAAGAAGAGGAAGAGGAAACAGAGCAAAAACCATATGTTTTCCTTTGGTAAACATAATTATTACTTTATAGTTGAATGGCTGAATTCTTCTACAATCTTAAAGATACTGTAACAGTAAATGTCATCACCTTTTCTGTCCTTCAGGTATTCTTTGTCCACCAGGATAACGCCATCTGTAAAGCATAGAAAAGCACAATAGGGTAAATCAGAGAGACTTAAAAAGGATTTAATCAGATTACAGTTAAGATTACAGTTTATTTGAATTTCTCCTATGTGGTTTTGGGCACATCTCTTTCCTTCTTCCGTTTATCATAATCTGTTGATATGGTGCACCCAATTTTTTAGGTTGGGTGCACAATTGCACCTACTCCCAAAAATGAATTTCGAGCCTTGCAACTTTAGGATGTTTCTATCACTCAGAGGATGCAGAGCCCAATGGATTATGATGATGACAGTACTGAAAGTCCTTAGGCAACAACAACGGAAGGCACGATTATCATGCACTGCACATCCTCACCGTGACTTCAATAATAATTCCAAGAAGACTCTGGACTTCAAACGCAAAGCTCGACCAATGAATTTGATTTATCTTCTAAAAATACATGCGTATCTTTTTGATCCATGTAGCAATAACCTTGGTTCTAACTGGCAGAATTTTGGGTGCCAAGCTTTGCGTGGCTGGATGATTATATGCTAGGCCAATTGCATGAACGCACTCCCCCGAAGTAAAGTAGTATAATGTGTAATTCATGTTACCATGTTACTTCCCTCTTGATATTTTCTAACACTTTAAGGAGGAGGAGGAAAGAAAATCCGATTTGGGCCTTTGGATCTCGAGTCCTATTTATTTTAGGTGAATCATCTCTGTCTAGGAGATCAAAGGCGGACTGAAGAGATTGGGATGCGAAATGTAATTCAAGTTGCAGGAGAGCCCTGAAGATCCGATGTCTCGTGAGGACAGAATTGTGTGCCAGTCCTATAGTGTATGCTCTCATGGGCGTACAGTAGGTTGAGCCTCAGAAATTCTTGAATTTATGCCGTGTGTACATCGTCTTCAAAGCCTTTTCTTTAAGCCACACCAATTTAATTCCTTGGTTAATAGATTCACCAGCTTCATTTTTTTTTGATTTGCTAAAAAAAAAAAAATTCTGAATCAACTGCAAAATGCTCATATTTTGCCCTGAACAGTACAGAAACAGTCCTTTTCTTGCTAGTTGTTTCAGTCATTCCATCTTTCAATGCAGTGGTATCATTAAAAGTTCAAAATTCATTGTTAAAATTTTGAACCAGCCTGGTGTGTTGATTTCATGGCTCCTATCGTACGATTTTGGGCCATAATAGGATGCCTAGGCCTGTTTGTATTTTTTTTTTCGCCCGCCAGCTACATTATTTTTCTAGAAAAATCCGTTAACCAAGAAATTAAATTGGTGTGGCATTATGATGGATACATACTCCAAGATATAGAAGGGTATAGAAGATTGATAGATTGAATGTTAAAATGTATGTTGCAGTGCATGGGCTAGCTTCAACTTGAGCTCCCACGCAAAAACTACAAACAAATTCAGCTGTACAAATGATTGATTTGTCCTCATGTAGAGGTCAAAATCAAATAACATCAATATTCTACAGTATTTCATTGAGTGAGCTTCCAAAATCCCTTCCCTCACTTTCCCTGGCGTGCAGCCTAGTCCATTTGTAGATAACCCCCCGCTGGTGAATAGTCTAAGACACGCTTTCACATCCGAATATTGGCATTCCCGTCATGTTTTACGTGTCCCATGGGACACAGATGGCAGACAGATAGGGAGGCTACATTAAGATGCAGGCTATTTTTACATTCTAACAGCCCCACTGTCATCCACTGTGCCAAGAACGTTAGACCTTTAAACAGGAGGGCTTGTAAGAAATTTGAAAAAGAAAGTCTTATTGATGTATTTACTTACATTTTGTGAAAGCCTGTCTAAGCCATCGTTAGACAGAATTTCCTTAAAGAGTGCAAACTCTTTTGCCGTTGCATCACCCACCCCTAAGGCCACACCAATTTAATTTCTTGGTTAACAGATTTTTCTTGAAAAATAATGGAGCAGGTGGGCGAAAAAAACAGGCCTAGGCATCCTATTATAGCCCCAAATGGTACGATAGGAGCCATGAAGTCAACACAAAAGGCTGCATGGGTTAATATATAAACAATGAATTTTAACTTTTAATCAATCCACTGCATTGAGAGATGGAAAAATTGTAACAATTGGAAAGAAAAGGACTTTCCTCAACTGTTGGGGGCAAAATATGAGCATATTTGAGTTGATTCAGAACCAGAATCTGAAAAAAATGAAGAGGCGAATCCGAGAACCAACAAATTAAATTGGTGTAGCCTAAGCACATTGAAAATCACCACCAAGTCCAATTTAAGTGCACTGGTGCCAGACTTCAAACTTAATTTTGAGAAAGGTCACTGTTGTGATCCCTTCTCTGTGTGCCTTTGTTGTAGTATTGGGTGGATCTGAGGTGAACCCATGCCTCACATCACTTCCATTTCCAAGTTGGCTAAGCATGAACACACTCAAAAGCTACTTGTAGTCCGTGGACAAAGGGCTCTCTCTGGCAGAAATCCTTTCCAATTCTCCTGCCAATCAGAAACAGCTAAACTTGGCTGCGCCAGGTGAAAGCTACGGACAATATGATTTTCCCGAGATTTAAACAATTTGCTGAGTTAAAAAGTTTTCAATCGGCATTCCTCAATTTCGCAGGCTATGGAAAAGTGCCAGACTTGCAAAGGAGAAATGCCTTGGTAAGATCAATGAAGATGTCTTTGAATCAGGAAGGAATACAGTCTTCAAAACTTTTGTTAGTAATAGTCAATTTTTCTGACTCACAAACTAATGTTGCAGGATTGTATGTGGCAAAATGGGGTGCTGCCAGAATTGAGCAAATAGACTCTTTTTACACAACCATGTCTTTTTATTCAGCCGACGTTTTGGTGACCGTCTGTCACCTTCCTCAGGGCAATTCTGACTGGTTCACATTGCACTGCAGTAGTACTCTATGTTTGGGAATGCATCTATAGCAGCGACACCTGTGCTGCAGTGCAATCTGATTCAGACATGTCACCAAAACGTCAGCTGAATAAAAGACTTGGTTGTGTAAAAAGAATCTCTTTACTCAGTGACATAACTGTACAAAAGGTAGCCAGAATTGTTTATAATCTTGTTGGGAGTGACTTGTTTGCCACCCTATAGCTACAACCACTCTCACATAGGCGTAACGTTGCAAGCCTTGCATTATTTTATCGCTACTTCCACGGCAAATGCTCCATGGAACTTCATTTGCTAGTGCCCCCACTTTGAAACAAGGACACGTCTTGCCACTTCCACCGAAGCAAATCACCCTTTCTTCCTCCATTCACCACCTCTTAGGAGGAAGTTCCATGCTGAAAGCTTCTTTCCAAGAACAACATCACTTTGGAATAAGCTACCTCGTGATTGCTTCCTCTATGAGTATAACCTTAAACTCTTCAAGTCTAAGGTCAACAAACATCTGTCCTCACTGGCTGTTCTGTAACCCAAATCATTTTAAGTGGCTCCCATGAGCCTTGTTTTGTGGTGACTGGCGACCGAATCCAAACATACATGTATGCTTGAGAATGAGAAAAATGGGTGTATTCTACTTGCATATACCCACCTACTGGGTCCACGTGTGTTAGGTGGTCGACAAAGTCTCTTTTTCCCAGGTACACTGTGATCTGTACAGACAAAAAAAAAAAGAGGAATAAAACGTTATTCACACATCATAAAAATCCACACCACCATTTCCAAGAAATGTCTGGATTTGCTGTTTCTAAAGCCTGCCATAGAGTGCCAGGACCCTTAGAACAACATCAAAATATTTCGCTTCAATACTACACTATTCAAAGGTCTGGTCTTGTGTTGTGACTAGAGCTGTGTACCGGTACACAGTACCGATACTGTACCGGAAAAATTGATTAGGTACAGGTCCAAAATACCTAATCCCTCAGTACCGGTACTGTACCTAAACAATTTCACACTAATTTTATGCCTATTTGTGACCTCAAATGTTTAAATAGCTGGTTAACAATGGGTGCCTGTGTAAGGACAGTGTGTTCATGAAAACAAAAACATCTTAGTTTTGCCTATATTTTATCTGAGCATTCGCCATAAACAAAGAATAAACCTTAACTATCAAGTTTATTTATGTTTTTTTGTTATTGAAGGAGTTCAGAAGACCATATAAATTGGTCGAATTGTTCAGGTACAGGTTCAGGTCTGGACCTGTACCTAACCCTGTGTACCTGTACCTGTACCTGTACCTAAGATTTGTTTAGGTACACAGCTCTAGTTGTGACCTTTCCTCATCTGTTGGCTCTGTGAAGGGTTGAGATCAATCACTGTGTGAATTTCATATTTCACTTAGAGCTCTCTCCACGGGGAGGCTCTTTCCACTTCAATGGGTTAAAAGGCAACAACTGAGGCAGGTAAAATTCAAAAGCCGAGGATAGCACCAGGAAGGTTTGCAAAGGGGTAACTGTTTGGGCCTATGAAAAAAATGTTGTGTTTCCTGTTTCAATCGTATTAGAATTAGAGTTGGTAGGTAGGGATTATCTTTTTTTTTTGTTCCTTTCTTTTTTATTAGACAATGTCAGTCTCTAGTGATATGATATATATATATAATATGAGATGGACGAAACTCTAAATATTGTACAAGAAAAGGAGGGCTACACACATAGATTTTATAGCGTACCCCCTATAGTCTTCATTGGTTTGTCCCTTTCCATCCCTCAGAGTACCCCCTATAGTCTTCATTGGTTTGTCCCTTTGTATCCCTTAGAGTACCCCCTAGTCTTCATTGGTTTGTCCCTTTCCATCCCTCAGAGTACCCCCTATAGTCTTCATTGGTTTGTCCCTTTCCATCCCTCAGAGTACCCCCTATAGTCCTCATTGGTTTGTCCCTTTGCATCCCTCAGAGTTCGACAACCTTCTAAGCCTATCTTTATCCTGCAGACCTTTCGTCTCATTTCATTCCTTTCATGTATTAACTATGATAAAGGCAGGGAAAGTCTAAAAGCATCGCTTGATAGAGCACTGGAGATAGAAGGCTTCCGCGTGTGTGTGCCTTATAACTAGTTTGATAAAAGTACAAAGGTTTAACATAAAACAAAAAAAGATATAAGGCTTTGCATATCATGTAAATTTAGACTGGCTCTTTGAAAATCTTAGTGACAACAAGAAATAGGTCAATACATGCACCGGTGGTGTTAGGAGCAAATGCCACATATTATTTGTCCTATATTACAAGTCTCAGCATCTACTATTCATTATTGTCATAATCAATTGATGAATATAGGGTGGTAATAATCATATGGAGAAATTGTGTGGTTAAGGCCACACCAATTTGATTTGTTGGTTCTTGGATTTTTTCAGATAAAATATGAAGCGACACGGTGAAAAAAACAACAGGCACTCTGTGATAGGACTCATATAGGAGCCTTGAAGTCAACATACCAGGCTGGTTTGTAATTCAAACAATGGATTTCAAACTTTTAATCAAACCACTGCATTGATAGATGGAAAAAAAAACTCTGTAACAACTCTGAAGAGAAGGAACCTTCTTCAACAGTTGAAGCCAAAATTTGAGCATTTTAGAGTTGATTCAGAGCCTGACATGTTTTTGCTACAAATTGGGAAAAAAAAGAAGCAAGCAAATACGAGAACCAACAAATTACAAGTACATGTAAATTGGTGTGGCCCAATGTTAGATATGTAAGCTGTGATCTCAGGTATCTTGCAGCCAACATTTTGTTGTCTTTCAACAGTTACAGCAGCTTTTTGTTTTATGGAAGAGCTACATGCAGAGGGTGTTAAAAATAACGATGTTTCAGTGGAAAGCCAGGGTAGCCATAACTTCAGCACCAAGGACAGTCCCCCCTACTCTCTCTCTCTCTCTTTGAATCTTCCAAATCAGTTTCTGTATCTGAATCAGTTAAAAACTATAACTTCAATCCTGTACAATACACCAGCTTTATCAGCTGTGCTGAAACAATCCTTGTAAGACCACACTAAGTAATCTTTATGGATGACGTCCTCTGGAGATTATACATGTAAATCTAATGAGAAAGTGTGAAAAAACTACATGAAGGGCAAAAAAAAAGATGTCTAGATTTGAAATATACTAAGGGACGACAAATGTTAGGACACAAATTGAATGAGAGAGCACAGGGTAACAACCAACAAGTTTTTTCTTCCTTACGAAAACAGCAATAAATCAGTGGATCAGCAGTTGCCGTCCTGTTTCTTGTGCTCATATTTCGTATTACGGGTTTAATGTTAATCTTACGATTTGCGGCACTCTCGTGACTCTTTGGTCTTAGTGACAGGAAGCAGCACTTCCTGTTTTTTTCTGTGTTTCTTTTCTGTTTTCCGGCCAAAATCAATGCGCGCACGGACGTTATTCATAAAAATTACTTGGTGTGGCCTAACCACATATTCAGCACTAAGGACAGCATCATATGTACTTTCCAAACCATATTTCAACATCTTGCTTTGAAAGTTTGACCTAGTTACAATATCACTTGGCCTCATCTACAACTGTTTTCAGGGACTTAGGCCACACCAATTTAATTTCTTGATTAACAGACTTTTTGTAGAAAAATTATGGAACGGGCGGGCGAAAAAAATAAAAACAGGCCTAGGCATCCTATTATGGCTCAAAATGGTACGCTAGGAGCCATAAAGTCAACACAACAGGCTGGTTGAAAATTCAAACAATGAATTTCGAAATTTTAATGATACCACTGCATTGAAAGATGGAATAACTGTAACAACTAGGAAGAAAAGAACTGTTTTTAACTGTTCAGGGAAAAATATGAGCATTTTGCAGTTGATTCTGAATTTTTTTTTTTTTTGCAAATCAGAAAAAAATGAAGTGGGCGAATCCGTTAACCAAGAAATTAAATTGGTGTGGCCTAAACTGCAACTGTTTTTAGGGGCTTATGAAGGCAGATTACAGACAACAAATTCATACTCCAACAAGTTATCTTGTACACAAGGAAAAACACCAAAAATCAAGGTCAACTACAGTGACGTAGGAACCCCCCACGAAGCCCATTTTTGGCCTTGACAATGGCCATCCCCAAGACAACCTGCCTGCCAAAAATCGTGAACCTCGGACCTTGCCTTCAAGAGTTATCGTGCATAATCTGCCAAACAGTGCAAAAGCGATTTCATAGCCTTCTCACGAAGGCATAGCCTTCAGTCGAAGGCAATTAGCAACCATCTTTCCACACAGTAATTGGTGCTCTTGATATTTCTTGAGGATTCAGCCTATTCAAGGCCTGATTGATGTTGTCTCGTTAAGCATCTAAAATTATATATCAATGTCATGAACAAAATGATTGAGACATTGCAAGAGCTATTATAACAAATTTCAGTCACAATCCTTAAGCTTACAAGATGGGTTGGTGATGGGTTTGCTTAAGCTTGTATTGCAAAAAAAAAAAAACACAGTAGAAAAGATAAGAACAAACTAGAGAAGTAACATTTGCAAAGCAAATGCATAATGTTTACCTTCGGACATGGTCTGCCCTGTTAATTTTTACTCAAACATATTCACATACATGTACTAGTATATGGTGACAGGAGTAGAGCAGACAATGAAATGGCAACATTATGTAAACCAACACCAGTCACCATGGTGACAGACGTCAACAAGTCATGTCATTGGCCAGGTCAGAGGTTAGTGTTTGGAGAAGAGGAAATTGAGTAAAAACAATAATATGTTTTCCTTCGGTAAACATAAAAAAGTTACAATAGTCATTTCAATGCATGTCTAACCAAGCTGGTTACAAATTTGGAATATTTTCAAGGGTTGCTCAATGCAGGATATCATATTAAAAACGTAAAAAAAAACTTCTACTTGCTTGCTACTTTAGAGGCATCTATGTACCTTTGGCGGAGAAATTATACTTCTTTCGAGCAAATACCAGTTATTTTTGTTTTATTGATCTGTCAAGAGTCAAGGTAGAGTTGAGTTTAAACCGAAATGCAGCAAAGATAAACAAATAAATTTATGTAACACAGTGGTCGAAATACTTTTTTCAATGTTCTACAATATTGCAGAATGCCACAATATTGTTCTGCAATTTGAAAGTACTTTCTGCAAATATACACTTTTAAGCCCTTTCACAACATTTCACATGCAATTTGAAAAATACATGTGCAAGCATAGCTAGCACATCATTAAGTCAGTAGTAAGAACAAAAGCTTCTAAAAAATATGCACAATTGAACCCCTATCCTGATTTTTTCAGTCTGCAAAATTGTGGATTGTTTAATTTTTCTTCTGCAACATTGAGAATTTCTCTGCAAAATGCAGACTGCAGATGGGTATTTCTAACACTAAGGCCACACCAATTTAATTTCTTGGTTAACAGATTTTTCTAGAAAAATAATGGAGCGGGCGGGCGAAAAAAAATAAAAACAGGCCTACAGGCCTAGGCATCCTATTATGGCTGAAAATGGTACGATAGGAGCCATGAAGTCAACACACCAGGCTGGTTCAAAATTTAAACAATGAATTTTGAACTTTTAATGATACCATTGCATTGAAAGATGGAATAACTGTAACAACTAGGAAGAAACTGTTCAGGGCAAAATATGAGCATTTTGCAGTTGATTCTGAATTTTTATTTTTATCTGCAAATCAGGAAAAATGAAGCGGGCGAATCCGTTAACCAAGAAATTAAATTGGTGTGGCCTAACAAGGATCCATTTCCAAGGGGAAAAATCTGGAAACAGACTACGCAATGGAAAAGTTTGCGTCATTAGACTAATGGAGTCCCATTACCGAAACACTGTCCTTCCGAATGGCACTTTCGTTACAATTATCACTCCAGAAGTCCGGCGATCATTACAATTAGACTCACGTGGAGAAAACATTGGTGGAACGGCGGGCCCCTGAAATCTAATGGCACCGCAAATGGCTCATCATCGGGATACATATTGGACCGAAAATGGCTCGTCATTTGCGTACGCATTCGCAGCCTTACAGAGTATAGGTTCTGAGGTTGTACAGTAATTAAATGTACAGTGCTGAGTGCAAGTTGCGGAAATGAGCATGGTCGTAATTACATAAGTGGAACGCTATGCACATATCTAGCAGCTTGATGACTTGAATGACAAAAACCTTTACATCATGTTCAAGGGGAATTGTGTTCATCCCACAGTGCTAGAAATACTTTTTTCAGTGTTGTGAAATATTGCAGAATGTCAAAATTTTGTCCTTAACTTCAAAAATACTTTCTGCAAATGCACACTTAAAAGTCCAGATCTAACCCCATGGCATATACAAAATTGCATGTTTGCAAACATTTTACATGCAATTTGAAAAATACATGCAACATTACTTGTACATTATAGAGTCAGTAGTAAACACAAAAGCTCTTGAACACCATTGAACCCCTAGCCAGATTTTTCAGTCTGCAAAATTGCAGGTTGCTTAATTTTTCTTCTGCAATATCGAAAATGTCTCTGCAGAATGCATATGGGTATTTCTAACACTGATCCAAACACACAAAAAAATTAGATGTAAGGCCACACCAATTTAATTTCTTGGTTAACGGATTTTTCTAGAAAAATAATGGAGCGGTCGGGCGAAAAAAAAAATAAAAACAGGTCTAGGCATCCTATTGTGGCCCAAAATGGTACAATAGGAGCCATGAAGTCAACACACCAGACTGGTTCAAAATTTAAACAATGAATTTTGAACTTTTATTGATACCACTGCATTGAAATATGGAATGACTGTAACAAGTAATAAGAAAAGGACTGTTTTCAACTGTTCTGGGCAAAATATGAGCATTTTGCAGTTGATTCTGAATTTTTATTTTTATTTGCAAATCAGAAAAAAATGAAGCGGCGAATCCGTTAACCAAGAAATTAAATTGTTGTGGCCTAAGAAGAAACTATGACAAAAAGGCTTTTGTGACAGTTTTAACATCAAGAATAACTTGAAAGACTCTTCAAAACGAGGAATCTGTAGGCCTTCTACATCATCATCATCATCATCATCATCATCATCATCATCATTGTGACAGGCTGTCTGCTTGAACTGATAACTACTGGTCTACTCTGTCTCTGTCTTTCGAACTAAACCACCCGTCACACAGCTAAACAAGGGCATAAGATACAAGCAATGGAACCTGAACAAGACGGAATATATAATACGTTATGCAACATGTTAAATACTAGTATATGAATTACTGAATGACAGTCCTTTATTGTACATTTATGCTCCTACAAGCATAAATGTACAATACAAGCAGGTCATGGCCATAAAGCAGTAACTGTTATATTTACAAGAACAGTGATACAAGTCTGTTATCTTATTACATCAACAAGGGTAAAGGCATCCAGTGCAGTTTTTAGAGCTTGGAAACCAGATTTTTCCTGTCAATATTCTTAGTTACTTTCTTACATACTAAGTTGAAACAATACTGTCCCAATGTATATCGACATCCAAGGAGCAAAAATGCCCCAAATTCTGGCAAAAACCAGTTACTGGAAATCAAAGACAAGGATTGATATTTAGGGTACCACACAGATAATGAAGGACTCATCTCGGGGCTTGTTTCTGCAGTTTAAATGCTTATTAAATGTATGAGATACTGATTCAAATGTGGGACACTATGTGTCAATATCATACAGATTTGCCTTTTTCAGAATATTTCCAGTTTTGCTGCCCTGAAATTGCATTGAATGTCTTTAATGTATACTAGTATGTACAGGTGAAATATGTAGCCTCCTTATTCTTTTCTTTCTGTTCCCTGACATTAGTATTCCATCTGCCTCCCCTCTGAAATGGTGTTGACATGCATGTGGTTGATATCAGGCTTTTGAGAGCCATAAATGTAATTACACCTCTCTTCCCATCTTGTAGTATTACTTGGAGGGTTTGGGACAGCTTTCTGGATAATTCATGAGTAGTGCTGTACGTGTACCTAAACCCACATTCAGGTCCAGGTCTGGATTCAAGCCCAGAGGTTAAATAGGTTCAGTTCGGACCTAAACCCATGGGTTCTAGTATATTCTCAGCAAGGACACGTCTTGCCACTTCCACCGAAGCAAATCACCCTTTCTTCCCCCATTCACCACCTCTTAGGAGGAAGTTCCACGCTGAAAGCTTCTTTCTAAGAACAACATCACTTTGGAATAAGCTACCTCGTGATTGCTTTCCTTATGAGTATAACCTTAAACTCTTCAAGTCTAAGGTCAACAAACATCTGTCCTCACTGGCTGTACAGTAACCCAAAACATTTTAAGTGGCTCCCATGAGCCTTCTTTTGAAGTGACCCATGAAGTAAATAAAAAAATAAATACATGATTTTACAAAATACAGAAGGGATTTCTCAGTTAATATTTTCCAATGGGAAATGGGGCATCTTTACTGTAAAATTTTGTAGCGAGCACTGCACTACCAGGGTTTAGAAGCAAGATATGTTGTTTGCAGGGCACTTCTGGGCAAAACTGTGGCCACATAATTTACGGAGGCAGACAATTGATGATGCCCGATAGCAATGTTTTCTTCATTTTGCAGCACAATTTTTTTGAGATTTCAGGTGGTTTTGAACAAAAAGGGGAATGTGACATTATATTTTTTTTTGTAAGTCCGGAACTAGTTACAGACGTTCAGGTTTTTTGAACTGGAAACCTAAACATTTTTACAAGTCCAGAACTAGTTCCAGCGAACCGGTACACAGCACTATTCATGAAGGACTGGAGTTGGAATACATTTAAGATGTTTTTTCACATGTGTAGGTGATATTTAGTAGGGTGCTTTCTTGAAATAACATTGGGAATGTTTAAAGGAATATGGTTGTGTGTGTACTGTACATGTATGTGTAACTATGAGTTTATGTAAGTTATAATAGTATAAAAAATAAAATGTCTTACTGCAAACTAAGATGCTTTAACAAATTAGACTTCGAATCTTAATCTTTTGCTGCCAAGTACATCAAGTATGTACATCCTTCCAAAGAAATAATTCAAGATGCTGTTGACGTGACATTAAGAGCAATTTTAAAGTGCTTAGGAAGCTTGTAGTGTCACGACCTTGAAGTATTATTAGGCTGAGAGTGCACTTAGAGCAGTTTAGCAAGCACGGACACATAAAACAAACTATGTTTCATCCCTGTGACATTTCTGTTAAAAGCCATGGCCTGGCTCTTAAAAATAAGTTATAACACACACTCAGAGCAGCTTGTTTCACGAAATGGCGGAGTAAAGATGGATTTTATATTGTTATATCAATCATGAATGTTGTGACCTCTATGCAGGGAGATGTATGACTTTGGAAAAATTCGCCTGTATAAAGCGTTTAAGGCTTTAAAACAAATAGGTTTGGGACGAAATTAACTGTCCCACCATACATTGTACACATATACAATGTTCGGATTTTTTTCAGTGGAGTATTCTGCAGTCAACTATAGGCCCTTAAGGAAAAAAATGTTGTGTTTCCTGTTTCAGTCCTGAAAAAAATTAGGTACAGGTAGGTAAGGATTATCTTTTTTTTCAGTGATCCAACTTATACAATACTGCTTAACATTTAGTAAAACTTGAGGACCCTTTTCAATGTCAATGTTACAAAACAAATTGTACAACGTTTTATCACTGAGGTGTCAGATCATGGAGTTAGAATAGGTCAACCAGCTTAAAAAATGTATGTCCCTTGCAGGGTTCCACTCAAAAAAGGCTAGTGTCAGCAGTTTTTTCTAGGGTTGGTCTGGAAACAGGAAACACAGTGTTTTTTTTTTCCTAGGCCTTACGTAAACTGATTTCAATAACGTAATAGAAAGGTAATACAGTCAAGTACGCACATGCTAACAGCTCCACTTATTTGCACTAGACTGTACACGACTTTCCTCTTCAAAAACATGCAAGGACACTTGAGAGCTACTGTACTCAATGGATCACGTCTTTAACTTTCCAAACACGTAAAGATGCTTAAGGTTGACGCAGTTTTGTTTAGTTCTGAAAGCTCTGTGATATGACTGAAACATCACCTGCTTTCCTCACAATCATAACATATACAATGCAAGATGAGCCAAAAGTTGGTGCCACTAAACCCTAACTTGCAACAACATCAACTCCAACGTCCGGATTCTGTATTCGAATTTTCGAAAGGGGCACACGCGGTTAGGGCGAAACGCGTTCGAATCGTTTTATGATATAAATATACATATACACCTTGTATGTATTATAACATATACAGATTCTGTACATGTTATATATACATACATGGATTTAATATTCATATCATGTTGTGTAACGGCAGTTCCCATAATCAGATAACTGCTAAGCTGATAGAAAAAAGACTACATCTGACAAAAACCTTATCAAATACGACCAGACCTTCTCAACAGTGTCCTGGCTGGATAGGATTATCTTTCAATATACTTGAAATTGAATTTCTAAGCCGTATTTTTAGTGGAAGATTTGTAGGTATCCACAAAAACATCTTTAGATAAAATGCTCCACAAATCCTATTCAGAATATCTATTCTTGTTGCCTGTCCAGTTATACAGGATTCCTATTTATCAGATGAAAAAAAATGTTGTGGCACACGAAAAACGAAGTGTGAACACAAAGCAGAGAGTGCAGAATTGCAGTAGCCTAGGCCTAGCAAAAAAAAAGTGTTTCCTGTTTCAGTCCTGAAAAAATTAGGGTCGGTAAGTAGAGATTTTTTTTTTTTACACTGGCAATCTCTAGTGATTCAACTTATACATTACAGTTCAACAAAGTAAAACTTAACATCTGTGTCCATAATATCACCAGGGTCCATAATAACGCCACCTTGAGAAATAGTGTGCTTAAAGATATTTTTACTGCAACATACCCTAGGTAATGTACATTTGGTGTGTGAAGGAGTGCATACCAAAAGTATGTTGCAGTAAAAATATCTTTAAGCACAGTTTCTCAAGGTGGCGATATTATGGACCTTGGTGATATTATGGACACAGATGTTACATTGAGCACACTTCTATTTTCATTCATGTCAACGTTTGAAAACCGATTACACATTTCATCACTCAGATGTCAGATCATGGAGCTAGAAAAGGTCGATCAGCTCAAAAATTTATGTCCCCTGGAGGCTAGGGTCGGCAGTTTTTTCTAGGGTCGGTCGGGAAACAGGAAACACAACATTTTTTTCCATAGGCCCTAGCCTTTGGCAGGAGGTAGTGCTGCTGCTCTTGCAAAAATAGAGTTCGATCCCTCTGTAATTGGCAGTGCTAGATTGGAGTGGAAATCAGCACCTTTCCATATGAACTACTTAGCCACAAAAACTTGATTTCATGTCTGACAGCCCCTGCAAGTTAAGTTTAAATCTAATTTACTAACTTAAAGGGTGCACAGAATAACACCCTACTTTTAGCGATGATGTTATGACATTTCTGTTCAATTTTCTAATATCTCTTTGAATTGGATGTCATATACAATGTAATCTCTCATTTCCTGGTACTAGTAGTTTTCAAATTCATAGAAACCACTTATGTACATGTACATGTATTTTGTAGGAAGCAACGAAGAAAATTTTCTTGTATTTTGGTTGGAAAAAGGCTACATGATGAAGAATTTTGTGTGAAGAATTCTGTATGAAGAATTTTATGTCATTTAATATTTTCAAATTCATAGGAACCACTTATGTACATGTACATGTATTTTGTAGGGAGCAACGAAGAAAATTTTCTTGTATTTTGGTTGGAAAAAGGCTACATGATGAAGAAGTTTGTGTGAAGAATTCTGTATAAAGAATTTGATGTCATTTAATATTTACAAAATAATATACTCTCTCATTTCCTGGTTAGTTTCCAAAGGCATGAAAACCATAATGTATTTCAAAGGAAGAAAAGAAGAAAATTGTCTTGTGTTTTGGTTGGAAAAAGGCTACATGATAAAGAATTCTGAATTGAATTTTTCTTACTCAGTTGTAGAACAAGTGTCCTCGCAAAGGAAGGAAAGAAGAAAATTGTCTTCTGTTTTGGTTGGTAAAAGGCTATACATGATAAAGAATTCTAAATTAAATTTTGCTTACTCAGTTGTAGAACAAGTCTCCTTGCAAAGGAAGAAAAGAAGAAAATTGTCTTGTGTTTTGGTTGGAAAAAGGCTACATGATAAAGAATTCTGAACTGAATTTTGCTTATTCAGTTGTAGAACAAGTCTTCTTGCAAAGGTAGAAATTAAAGAAGAAAATTGTCTTCAGTTTTGGTTGGAAAAAGGCTACACATGATAAAGAATTCTGAATTGAATTTTGCTTACTCAGTTGTAGAACAAGTCTCCTTCCAAAGAAAGAAAAGAAGAAAATTGTCTTGTGTTTTGGTTGGAAATTAAAAAGGCTACACAATAAAGAATTCTGAATTGAATTTTGCTTACTCAGTTGTAGAACAAGTCTTCTTGCAAAGGAAGAAAAGAATAAAATTGTCTTGTGTTTTGGTTGGAAAAAGGCTACATGATAAAGAATTCTGAATTGAATTTTGCTTCCTCAGTTGTAGAAAAAGTCTCCTTGCAAAGGAAGAAAAGAAGAAAATTGTCTTCTGTTTTGGTTGGAAAAAGGCTACATGATAAAGAATTCTGAATTGAATTTTGCTTAAACTCAGTTGTAGAACAAGTCTCCTTGCAAAGGAAGAAAAGAAGAAAATTGTCTTCTGTTTTGGTTGGAAAAAGGCTACGATGATAAAGAATTCTGAATTGAATTTTTCTCACTCAGTTGTAGAACATGTACAAGTCTCCTTCCAAAGGAAGAAAAGAAGAAAATTGTATTCCGTTTTGGTTGGAAAAAGGCTACACGATGAAGAATTCTGAACTGAATTTTGCTCACTCAGTTGTAGAACAAGTCTTGTTCCATAGAAACCAGGTGTACTAGTGTTGAAACATCGGTCGTCTATTGATCATGCTTCTCTCTCTAAAGTGTGCAATTACGCTTCCCTGCACATATGTGCTGGCAAAACATTTCAACTCATCCAAAGCGTGCTCCAATTTCAGCTGGGTTTTGAAATTCTAATGGCGAGTCGCCTTTGAACTCCCACACGCGGCGAGGAGCAATTTCGATATGACGCTCCCCCGGTCCGTACCTTCCGTTGTTACACAGAAACGTACAGCGATTGATTTTCCCAGCCTTTCAGGCATTTCATTGAACCGTGTTCCGAATCGGTAGGGCACCGCCATGGGCAGCATACTAAGCCTGAGGGTTGTTTCAGAAACAAAATAAAAAGCTTGAGGAAAAGCTGTGCTGAAACAATCCTTGTAACCACATATTCAGCACTAAGGACAGAGTCATAAGGCCTTGGAAAAAATGTATTTCCTGTATCAGTCCTGAAAAAATTAGGGTCAGTAGGTAGGGATTATCTTTTTTTCTTTCTTTTTTTTATTAGACTTTGGTGACATCTAGTGATCTAGGTCTTAAACAATACAGTTTAAGTAAAACTTGCATTAAGCACACTTCTACTTTCACTGTCAACGTTGGAAACCAATTGTACAACATTTTATCACACAGGTATCAGATCCTTAAGCTAGAAGTGGTCCATCAGGTAGAAAAATTTATGTCCCTTGCAGGTGTCCACACAGAAAAAAAGGCTAGGGTCGGCAGGTTTTTCTAGGGTTGGTCAGGAGACAGGAAACACAACATTTTTTTCTTGACCTGAGCGCAGTGTCACATAACATGTAACTCTTCCTGAAACCGTGCCTGTTAACTAAAAACTCTGACAGACTGAAATACAAAGACGCTTGCTACTTCCAATTTTGTATTTCGTTTGAGTAACTTTTATCCCACCTAGAGAGAACTTGGTATATAATCTTAGGAAGAACACGTACAGCAATCAGTTTAAGCTCCCATTAAGCCGATCGGACAGACACAAAAACTCATTCATTGTGAGAGCCGTAAAAGACTTGTGAATGTGTATTGGATATATATATATTGTATCTTAAAATGAAATTGTTACTATTTTAACATACGTGTTCTTAATGATGATGATTTTTAATGATGATGATGTTTTTAATTTACGTATTGTGAAAATGTCAATCATTGCAATTCAGACGTGCCTGAAGCATTTCGACACGTCTGCCATGTTGATATTTAATAAAGATTTGATTTGATTACCCACAACGAAATTTAACCTCCTGGAAAGACTTAGCAACTTCAAACATGCACATCAATATCTTGCTAGAATGCACTGGCACAATTTCAGCTAGTAGCCTAAATACATTTATAATGTGCACTCAGAAGCCCAGGTTTTTATAGATGATACGTGTACATCTTCTAATGAAACAAATTAGGAATTAACATGCATGCAGGCAGAACCACTCAGTGTAAATTGTCCTCTTAGGAGTATTCTTCTCCTAGAAAATAATTATGGTGCAGGGCAATCTGTTCTAAAAATATCTGATTCATCAGATTGAAGATTGGCACAATTTCATTTGTTGTTTCGTCCTGTGTCCCAAGGCTGGTGTCTCAAGATTAAGGATGATCTAAAAATAGATTCCTTATTAGACCACATTGATTTTGATTTGTTGGTTCTTGGATTTTTTCAGAAAAAATATATGAAGCGGCAGGGTGAAAAAAATAAAAACAGGCAGAGGCATCCTATTATAGCCTGAAATGCTATAGGAGCCATGATGTCAACATACCAGGCTGGTTAGTACATTCAAACAATGAATTTCATACTTTTAATCAAACCGTGTATTGATAGATTGAAAAACTGTTACAATTCTGAAGAGAAGGGACTTCCTTCAACTGCTGGGGCAGAAATATGAGCATTTTGGACTTGATTTAGAGCCTGAATTTTTTTTTGCAAATCAGAAAAAAAAGAAACTGGCAAATACGAGTACCAACAAATTACTAGTAAATTGGTGTGGCCCAATGTTAGATATGACAGCTGTGATGTCAGGTACCTTTCAGCCCTACATTTTGTTGTCTTTCAACTGCTTTCTGTTTTATGGAAGAGTTGCATGCAGAGGATGTTAAAAATAACGGTTTCAGTGGAAAGCCAGAGTAGCCATGACTTCAGCACCAAGGACAGTCCCCCCACTCTCTCTCGCATTTTGGACTTGATTCAGAGCTTGACGTTTTTTTTTTTTTGCAATTCAGAAAAAAAAATGAAGTGGGCTTAGGCTCAATGTAAAATTTACAATCTTTGTTTACTCTCTTGTGTGTGGGTTAGACATACATAAGAATATATCAAAAATCTACCTGTACATTAGCATAATGATGATCTATGTCTGTCTAATTTGCATGTTCGTGAGTGGATTTAAGTTACACCTGCGTGATATTTACTGATCTTAGCCAGTTTGATATATTAATCACGCTCATAGAAATTAGGAGGGAGGCAGACAGATGTGAATAATTATAATCATCATCATGTTCACAGAAATTACAAGGGAAGCAGACAGATGTTTAACAATTATGAATCATTTGTTGACAAATTCATATCATTTATAACTGCAAGACAGCCAAAACACCTCTCACATTATTCACAATACTACCAAAAAATAAAGTACATGCCACACCAATTTAATTTAATTTAATTTGTTTTTTCTCTGATTCGTCCTGTCCATTTTTTTCAAAACAAAAAAAAATTTGCAAAACAAAAAAAAATTTAGATTCTGAACCAACTGCTCAATGAAAGTCTGACATATTTTGGCCCCAAGTCCTTCTCTTCCTAGTTGTTTAAGTTCTTATATATAAAAATGCAACTTCGTTTCATTAAAAGTTCAAAATCTATTGTTTCGATTATAAAAACCAGCCTGGTATGTTGACTTCATAGCTCATATCGTAACATTTCCAGCCTTCATGGGTTGCCTAGGCATGTTTTTTTTTCATTTCGCCGTGTCGTTTCATATTTTTTCTAAAAAAATCTGAGAAACAACATAGGAACATAGCAAAATTAATGCTGGTCTAGCCTTCCTACACTATAATTTTGTACAAGTCATGATGTACATGTCAGAAAAGATAGGAGATTATAATTTCCTCCTCTAGGTAGATCTCCCTGCAGGATACACCCTGGAGGTAATCCACCTTTTACCCCTGATCCTCCCACGCAGACACGCAACACAAGACCTCACCTAGCCTGTCAATGCCTTCGTTATGCCCTAAAAAGGTTTAGGCCACTGCAAGTAATTTTTATGTATGACAACAGCGCGTGCATTAATTTTTGCCTGATTTTTGAAAAAAAAAAAGAAGAAATTTTCTTGCCCTTGACAGTGAAAATGGGCAAAGATGTCTGTTGCCATGCCGGAACGTGGATGGCAGATAAATATATTATGAAGAGAGGAGACAAGAAATGGCTCTGTTTTGTTTCTTACTTTGATGCAGTGATATGTGATGCTGGCTGTGTATATGTGTATGTGATGTTCCCACTGAATCAAAACCATTTGTACAATGACTGAGTCAAAATTTTAAAATGTAGGACCTTGTTTTTTTTGGCCCGCCTTGTTTTTTTTTTGCCCGCTCGCATTAGATTTGGAGTTTGTGGAGGTTGTCATCCATAAAATTGACTTGCTGTGGCCTTGTGAAAAAAACTAAGCATAATAGATATGACAGATCCGGCGATGCCAGTTTAGATTTACATTCACAGCTTTCAGATTTGGTATGATAATGATCATGATAACATGACATAAAGATAGTAAGGCCAGTGAAGAAGTATTTAGTCATTTTTTATGTGCATTCTCAGCACACATTTCAAGCTCTTCAAGGGTACTTCCGCTGCCACTAAGCTTATCAACCATTAAAAAAACGAAACGTACAGCAACATGCAAATATAACTGCGAAGGAGATGAAATATACAGATCACTGCATTTCGTAAAAAGTAAGTCATTTTGTACTTGCATTCTCAGCATAAATTTCAAACACTTCAAGGGTACTTCCGCTGCCACTAAGCTTATATAGCAACCATTAAAAAATGTACAGCAACATGCAAATATAACTGCAAAGGAGATGAAATATACAGATCACTAGTTGTGCATTTCGTAAAAAGTAAGTCATTTTGTACATTCTCAGCACAAATTTTAGGCCCTTCAAGGGTACTTCCACTGCCACTAAGCTTATCAACCATCAGGAGTCGAAATTCATTTTTGGGAATAGGTGCACTGCTGCACCCAACCAAAAAAATTTGGTGCACAAAACATTTTTTGGGTGCACCATATAAAACAAAACAAAATTACACTGATCTTACTGCTCCTCTTCTGAGCTTGAATCTGAAATGGGAGCTAACTTCAAAATCTTAAACAAGTACATGTACTACAACAAAGGTTTTATTATTTTTCTGACACTTAGATGCCAAGAATATCCTGCATACTATTATACATTTGATATGACAATTAACAAAATACCAACAAAAATATTTGGGTGCAAAAAAATTGGGTGCACAGTTCCAATTTTGGGTAAAAAAAGGTGCACATGCACCCAGTATTTTGAGCCCTAACCATTTAAAAAAAAACGAATAGCAACATGCAAATATAACTGTCACAGTGGTAAAGGTGAAGGTGTGGAGATGAAATATAGTCAGATCACTGCGCAGTTCGTTTGTATTCATATTCTGACTCACTGCCCAAGGCCAAACATAGGGGGAGAGCAGGCGGTGAGATCGCAATCAGTAGAAATGGAAGCAAGTCATCCTCCCTGCATTCCCAAACGCTCCGGGCTAGCAATGCATATTTATCAACATTGGAAGGTCAAGCAACACATTTCCATCCGTATTACCTTAGAGCTAACTTTCGTGATGTCAAAGGGTTCTGCCTGCCGCTTTTCAAGCACCAGGTGTCACTTACATTAGGTCACGCTATTTCTATACTAAATTGATAGGCGGCAGTGGCTTCTAAAGCCAGGGGGCAGGAAATGCAAACATTGAGTATATAGAGCAAAATACTGGTCGGATTTTCATGTCACTTCACTCCAGAGATGGAAAAAAAGTACCAGGTATCTTTTGCATTATATTAGGTCACGCTACCTCTATACTAAATTGATAGGCGGCAGTGGCTTCTTAACGCCAGGGGGCAAGAAATGCAAACATTGAGTATATAGAGCGAAGTACTGGTCAGATTTTTATGTCACTTCAATCCAAAGATGAAAAACATTGTGAGCAGAACAGTTACATTATTTTGAAGATTTACATGTAGGTTTTAGACACATTCATGATCATAACACTGAGAGCTTCATAGATATAAATCAACAAAAACATTAGCTGATACTACACCTTGCCAATTTCTGTTTGTCCCAAAAACAAACTGAAGCAATATTCTAGATGCTACTACTTTCATTGTACATGTATGTTGAATTGTCAGCAGCATAGCAACATGTAAAATTCTGTAATACTTTCCCATACAATCCTACCTTGCCTCATCTCATACTGCATCATTTCCACTAAAGCAGTGACTGCTAAAATATATTAAATATTTTCATTCCATGCTAAAACATCTGCCCATTTTTTTTGCTTGCAAATTCTACTTTATTGTAGATAGAGAGACATGTAAAATTCTGTAATACTTTCCAATACACCCAAATTATGTAATGTCTTGCCTGTCACAATTTCATACTTCATCATTTCCACTGAAGCAGCACTGCTAAAATATATTTCCTTCCATGCTAACATCTGCCCTTTGTTTTGTTTGCATTCTCGATTGTAGATAGAGAGACATGTAAAATTCTGTAATACTTTCCAATGCACCAAAATTATGTAATGTCTTGCCTGTCACAATTTCATACTTCATCATTTCCTCTGAAGCAGCACTGCTATAATATATTTCCTTCCATGCTAACATCTGCCCATTTTTTGGTTTCCGTCCTATACTTTAGACAAATTGTAAAATTCTGTTACAGTAATACTTTCCAATACACCAAAATTATGTAACTTGCCTGTCACAATCTCATACTGCATCATTTCCACTGAAGCAGCACTGCTAAAATATATCCTTCCATGCTAACATCTGCCCATTTTTTTTTGCATTCTATATTTACTGTAGATATTAGAGAGACATGTAAAATTCTGTAATACTTTCCAATACGCCAAAATTATGTAATACTTGCCTGTCACAATCTCATACTGCATCATTTCCACTGAAGCAGTGACTGCTAAAATATATTTCCTTCTGTGCTAACATCTACCCTTTTTTTTGTTTGCATTCCATATTTATTGTAGATAGAGAAACATGTAAAATTCTGTAATACCAAAGAGCAACTAAGCTCCTTGGTAATACTAATTTTCCAATACACCCAAATTATGTTATACTTCCTGTCACTATCTCATCATACTTCATCAATTGCATTGAAGCAGCACTGCTAAAATATATTTCCTTCCTTGCTAGCATCTGCCCATTCTTTTGTTTCCGTCCTTTACTTTATTGTAGATAGAAAAAAACATGTATCATAAGAAACAAGGAGAATCCTACCTTTCCATTTGGGCTGGATTTCTTGAAGACCCTGTAGAAACACAAAGAGGAAGACAACGATGATGAGTAATGGCTCAGAACTATCGCTTCGATCAGCGTCCGGGCGGCAACATCAATTTTTGAGAGAGCAGACCTAGGACTCGGAGAAGGACCTACGTGACGGAGAGGGAGTGTTGTAGCTGCGGCATGATCCCTGCGAGAGCTTGCGTCTTCTCTCCGGCGGTTACGAGGGCACACTGACGGTACTACCCACCCATCATCCTCAATATCATCCCTGATATCCACACTGCATTAGCATTTCTAAAGCGCCCATGAATAAAGCGCCCGGGTAAAGCAGGCTGATCCCCAACCTGCATGCCTAATGCTTTTACGTTATGTTGATGACGGCGAATCACGTGGAGAGTGGGGCTATTGACATATGCTCCGAGAGTGTGTAGGAGAATGGATTGGGTCATTAAAGAGTCTAATAGCGTAATTTGTAATTAACGGCCACCGGTGGCAACGAAGGGCACACTTTCGCCCCAGGTACGTCAGGTTAAATGCCGCAAATCTGTCACAAGGGAAAAGGCTAAGATTATGGGGGTGACTTAGTCTAAATGCAGTTCCTGTTTCAAAACGTATTACATATACAGCAATGTGTAAAGGAGTAATTCACAATTATAAAACAGTGTACAAAATACTTTTTTGAACCAGGTGGGCAACCTATGGCAAAAATTAGGTTGCTTATCAGAATTTTAGGTTGCCCCACCTATAAGTTATTACTTTCCTCAAATTAAGTTATGTTATGTATACATAAGCCTTTGACAATATTTCCAACAGCCTGTAGTAACTTAACTGATACTAGTAATAGCCATTAATACCTAAAATTAAAAAGCATCTGCCGGATACAGTGGTGCAAGCCAAGTGGACATGATTTTTTTTGGGGGGGGGGGCATTCTTAAAATTCTTAGGTAGCACACTGGGCTATCTAGGTTAAAAATTAAGTTGCCCCATTAAAATTTGGTTGCCCGGGGCAACTTGGCAACCAGGTATTTTGTACACTGAACTTCAAGGCTAAAAAGCAGATAAATGTTCCAACGTATATATTATATATCATATATGATAGCTTGATATTCATCACGTGGTTTATGAATCCCAAATGTGCAGCGTGATTCTTATTGTAAACGACAGCCTTAATTTAAGTTTCCTACACGACTGTGTGCTTGAATTACAAGTAACCGAAATGACAAACAAGCAGTGACATCTGCTGATGTGGTGAAATATGTATAATTACAAATTCTATTTCCAGCAAATTCCATTTTTGTTAGATGATATATTGTGTATACAAGGAGGCTGTGACAACATCAAAGCACTTAAAACTGTAAGATTATGTTCCTAGACGAAACTGACAGGAGGACTTAGTGTACAATTTCTTCTGCTTTTAAAAGGAGCGAAGATGAATTGTTACAGTAGTAGCCACTTTTTATTTGTCAATGAGTGTGTTCATTCCTGGTTAGTAATAATACCAGTATTTTAAAAATAGAAAGGCTGGCAATAAAATCTATTAGCAACAGTTAGGGTTGGGGTTTACCGACAGCTACAGCTATTAGCGACAGTTTTTTCTAGTTTAAAATCTTAAGTGTTATTTATCTGTTATGTTGGTGGTTTTGTTATGTGATATTATGGTTGTAGTCGCTGTCTGGGTGTTTGTGTAGTAAGACTTTACCCCTCATGTTGGAAACAGATAACAGATCATAGTCATTATGATTTATGTGCATTTCTATTTGTATGAATTTCTTTTATATGGGACATAGATGCCTGAAATAAAGCAGATAAAGCATAACAAATACACATGAACCTCCATGGAAACTGTACTTCCAGTAAGAAACATATAATTGGTCTCCAGGAGCACCCCAGGAAGAGGGGGACAGAATTCCCAGCAGGATGAGACAAAATGGCTGATAGTCCAGCGTGCAAAATACCTGGTTGCCCAGTTGCCCCGGGCATCCAAATTTTACTTGGGGCAACCTATTTTTGAACCTAGGTAGCCCAGTGTGCTACCTGAATTTTAAGAATGCCCCCCCCCCCACGAAATCATGCCCACTTGGCTTGCACCACTGTATCCGGCAGATGCTTTTTAATTTTAGGTATTAATGGCTATTACTAGTAGCAGTTAACTAAAGGCTGTTATAAATATTGTCAAAGGCTTATGTATGTAACATTACTTAATTTGAGGAAAATAGTAACTTATACCGTGGGGCAACCTAAAATTCTGATGAGAAACCTGGTTAAAAAAAGTATTTTGTACACTGATAGGCATTAGTAATTGCTATTCGTCACCCCTGCCACAGATCTTAGATCAGGCTAGCTTGCCCGGATGGCTGATTAGGAAACTCGGAGGTGGCTGCTTGGAATTCCTGGCCAACAGATATACCGGATACATGAGAACCTACTTCCGGAGACACACAGATAATGAATTTAACTCTGCGTATACACCAACATTACGGAAAATCCTGTCTAAGAGCTAAAATTCTTCAAGGGGGCAAATAATATACGTAATATCTGTACATTTTGTATCTGTATAGCTGGTATAATTACTGCCCTTCGGCATAACACACCAGCTTCTGTATCTGTATAGCTGGTATAATTACTGCCCTTCGGCATAACACACCAGCTTCTGTATCTGTATAGCTGGTATAACTGCCCTTCGGCGCAACACACCAGCTTCTGATCTGTATAGCCGGTATAACCGCCCTTTGGCGTAACACATGTACCCCAGCTTCTGTATCTGTATAGCTGGTATAACCACCCTTTGGCGTAACACACCAGCTTTGCAGGCACACGGCGCGGTGGCAGCTGGCTACATTACACCGAACATCTAACTCTAAACATTGTTTAAAGCTATCTGATGATAATGCCCCTACCGTACTTGGTCACAGCGAGTTCCATTCTCTATCTTTATCTGTATGTACTATAGAGTATTAGGCTTGCTCCCCAAGGCATCACCAAAAACAGGAAGTACATAAAAAGTCTGGAAGCCTGAAAAAACATTTTCCACTTAACTAATAATCTTAAGTTAAACTTTTACAAAACTGCAAGCAAACATACTGGTAGGTTGTCATATTGTAGGCAAGAAAATACACTTTGCTTAACTCTTCATAAGACCTGTTTAAAAGGTACTTACCGGTATATAAACCGTGCTAAAGGGTATATATAGATTTTAATCCTGTCGAAAAATGCTTGTGTACGTCAATGACCTATATGTACAGGAGTCAATGCCCACGATATGCAGATTTTTAAAAAAATTGTACATTGTACAATAGTTGTACAAAGATAAAAATGTGTTACTAAGGGCACTGAATCCTGGGTTATTGAGGTATATAATACAAGCATTTTGAATAGGATTTAGTACTTGTGGATCATCAGTACTACCAGTTTCAACTGCCTTGTTGACCTGTATCTGTATTAAATTTTGTATCTGTATAGCTGGTATAAAAATGTATTACTTCAGCATATTACTAACACACCAGCTTCGCAGGCACGTGAATTATTAAATCTCTAAATATACTCTTCAGCAAGGCTTGCATCAGGTTTTGCTTTCCTATATCAGTTTAATTATATTTTTTCTAAAGCCAATATACTTTACCAGGGTTGGACAAGTTTTCAAAAATCCACTTGCCCTATCGGTCAGGTACAATTGGTCATTTCCACTTGCCCGAAGCAACTTTTCATCAGCCCAAAATATACGTTATTTCTATGCATTTTTACTACCAATAAAATCTGATAGGTGGACACATGTATGGTTGCATAAGTTACATGATATACATGTACATGAAAGGCAGACAAATTGATTAATAGACGTTTACAAATATAGAAAAATGGTATCAGTGTGGAATTTGCAAGCTTATCACTGACATTTATTGTGCATCATGTAGATTTGGTGAAATTTTCGTACCAACCTATCTAACTTATAGTTCACCAAATGCTACCATCGCCTTCCATTTAATCTGGCATGATACCCAATTCCTACATGCGCCTTGATTGCAATTTTAGCACATGGTAATCGCAATCCCCATCTGCCACAGGTGATTGGAGTACTTGCCAAAAATAAAAATTGCCTCCATTTGTTAGGCATTAGGAGGACTGTCAGGAAATGTGACATGTGTGGTGACGAAGCCACGTGTACCTGTCATCAGCACAACAGTTATTAATCAGCACCAAGGGCAGGGACGTGTCAAAGGCTTCCTACCAATAACAACATGTACATTTTGTACTTAAAGGCATTAAATGCAACTTCAGAGCAGCAAAACTGGAAATATTCTGAATAAGGCAATCTTTGTGATATTGACACATACTGCTTCACATTAGCACATTTAGTCAGTATTTCATACATCGGACATTTTAGCACCAAGGGCAGGGACGTGTCAAAGGCTTCCTACCAATAACAACATCTACTTTAAAGGCATCCAATGTGATTTCAGAGCAGCAAAACTGGAAATATAATCTGAATAAGGCAATCTGTATGATATTTACACATACATTAGCACATTTCAATCAGTATTTCATACATTTAAAACTGAAGAAACAAGATGAGCCCTTCCAGTAACCATTTTCTGTCAGAATGTTGGGTATCTTTGCTGCATGAGGGTTTACATACAATGGGATAGTGTGGTTTTAACTCTGTATGACTTATACATGTACATTAAATGACTAGCATATTGACTTTGAAAAATTGGGTTTCCAAGCATTGGAATGGATCATCAGCCTTTAAGACCATGAACAATTTAATTTGTTTGTTCACGCATTCACCCACTTCATTTCCTCTCTGATTTGCAAAAAAAGAAACATTTCAGTCTCTGAATCAACTACAAAATGCTTATAGGATGTACCTTCTCTTCAGAGTTGTAGTTACGGCTTTTCCATCTATCTAATTATTGTATAAATAGAGAAAGAAACCAAGACTGGTCTTTATGAAGATGACCTTTTGTCCCAAACACTGTTGGCTGGCATTGGTTACATAATCTTCTGAAACATTTTAAAATAAGTGTTAAAGCAACAAAAAGGCCTATACATGTACATTCAAAAGGGCATCATCCATCTCTTTACATTGACAGGGCTCGAAATACTGGGTGCACGCAATTTTTTCAAGTATTTTTGTAGGTATTTTTGTACATATCAAATGTATAATAGTATACAGGATATTCTTGTCATCTACATGTAAAAAAGATAATAAAATCTTTGTTGCAGTACTTGTTTAAGATTTTGCTAGTTGTACATTGCAGATTTAAGCTCAGAGCAGTAAGAACTGCAGTGGGCAACCTACTGGGCAATCTGGTTCAAAAAAGTATTTTGTACACTGATTGAGCAAGTAACTGTTGCACATAGCTAGCGCCTAGTGCCCACCCACGCATCAGGTGTTCAACCACACACAAATGGGTCTTGGCAGCCCTGGCTGTCGATCTAAAGACCCTGACATCCCTCAACGCAGAACCAAAATCGGTTTAAATGGCGTAGTTGGTTTTTACGCAATTGTCGGGCCAACGTTTCCCCCCCAATGGCGAATCTGTCCTATGTGATGAGTATCTGTATGGCCTGATGTAGCTCATGAGGGACTCTACGTGCCAGTTTCTATAAAGGTTACCGCGTAAATGTACCTCTAGCTGTCCATGCTAGTTTTGTGCCTACTTTGTCGCATTGTGAACCAAGGTTTATGCCACACGTGGAAACAGGCCTTTAGCTTTAGATTTTTTTGTCGGGTGTCCATTTTTTTATTGTATGTTATGAGCAGCAAAGCTGCTCAGCAAGCAGTGTAGGCACAAGTTTTTGGTTGTTTTTTTCTAAAATTCGTTATGCTCTCAAACACTACTTTCTGCATTTTGAGGTGCATATTTTGAGGAATACAGGCTGCAGACACGTTTTTTTCCTTCATTACAACATAATTTTTGTATTCATAGTAAGGCTGAAGGGAGCCATGTGCGCATGGCAGGGGTTGGGAGTGGGAAAAATAGGGTCTTTATCAAATGGTATCCTACCAAAAAGTAGGGAGTCCAATTTGCTGTTACTTTTAGTACAGGGAGTCCAAAAGACACCTAGACACCACCCTAGCTAAAAACTTGCATGGAAAGGAAAGCCTACAGGTAGAGAATGGAGAGAGTGCAAAGCTCAATTCAGGGCAATATGATTTTAACCCTACCTCTACATTACTGCTGCTGCCTAACCCGTAACCAATACAGAATTGTAGATAGCCTAACGACCACTTTAGTGTGCTAAAGGTTAGAATATATGATACCTACTGTTACAGTAAACAGAATTTAAATCTATAGGTTATAGTGAACAGAATTTAAATCGAGGAAATATTGAGGTTTTCTTGAAGTTTAATAATGTTACATTCAGTGATTTAATTTATACTGGCATTAGCAATTAGCTAATTCATATCAATTTGACAGTCATACCTCTGTAGCTACAAATGTATCAAAATGAATTACATAAAACTGTGACATATCTGACTATATTATTCCACCTTCAGGAAGCCTTAGATTAGAATGCTTCATTTTAACATGAAATGTGGTCACTCCAGTCCCTGAGTTGCCTTCACATTCTATTTTTCTAGAAATCATTCCGTAGAACC
Source organism: Branchiostoma belcheri (assembly GCF_001625305.1). Taxonomy (NCBI): domain Eukaryota; kingdom Metazoa; phylum Chordata; class Leptocardii; order Amphioxiformes; family Branchiostomatidae; genus Branchiostoma; species Branchiostoma belcheri. The sequence continues at coordinate 1,755,272 of NW_017802713.1, forward strand.
TTAACCTAATTCTCATACTACTAGCTTAAGCTTCTTCCTCCTACTATCAACTCTTAACTGACGTTTTCCATAAAATTGCCCTAAGAGCACATGAGTATAGATTTTAGTTTTCTGATGTCAGTCCTCCCACTCAGATGTGTGTGTATGGGCCATTAACCTTTACTCAATGGCTGACCTTTTTCTGCCATATCCTGAGAGGATTGAAAGAAATCTTCTCAAAATGCATCATTAAAAATGATTTTGCCCATTAAATGATAAGTACTACTGTATCTAAAGCCAAGAGCTACATGTGTATATGCAGTGGTCGAAATACTTTTTTTCAGTGCTCAGCAATATTGCAGAAGAGTAAAAATTTTGTTCTGCAATTTGGAAATACTTTCTGCAAATACACAAGCCTCCATACTACAATCTTGCAGGTTCATAAGCATGAACTATTGATTGATATGCAAATTAGTGAAGACAAATTTTTGGAAGTCCAAAAGGAAACAAAAGATAAACAATTCAAGACAAGGTTGATGCAAATTAGTGAAGAAGCTCCTGTTGTTTCAAAACAGGAGCTTAAGTGTTGTCTGTCCTTGGGGCCAAAAGTGTCAAATCCAAAGTGCCAATTTTTCCTGCTGCAAAATTGCAGATTGTATAAATTTTTCTTCTGCAATCTTGAAAATCTATCTGCAGATTGCAGACTGCAGACAGGTATTTTGAACACTGGTATATGGCATCGGCTGATGACACTTGTAGCATTTGATAACTAATTCTTTTATTTTTAATGGAAGAAGACTGTATGATTGTATTTTTCTACTTCACAAACATGATACAAAATTTAAGAACTGAAAAAAACATTGTAAATTCTGCTTTAAGGAAGATTGGTACACCATCCTAGAATAGTCAGTTGGTATAGAGAAATGGGGTATCATGATCATCATTTCAAAATTAGAATAAAGGACACACAACGTCTCGCCTGTCAAACCAAGATGCTGAAAGAAAGGTAAAAAAAAATTACAACAAATCAAATGCATGTAGTTCACTGTAACTTGCAAAATGCTGTTTCACACAAAAATGACCCAAAAGGTAAAAAAAGGAGAACCCATTAAAATTTACCGTACATTATGGTCACATAAAATTCTTGCAGCCCCTCTGTTGGATCCATCAGTCAAGACTGGTCCTTTTAATTGTGCAACATCCGCTGCGATATGCTCATCAAAAATTATCCATGGCAACTGCCATGTTCTTATGAGGGCAGCCGTACCTTCAGGACAAACGTACTAATAAACCTCATTATACTGACAAAGGTGCTTCCCTTTTGACTCAAGTTACCAAAAGCTGAGTATGCTGACAGAAAATAGCATCCTATTTTTCATCTTCCTGCTTTGGTGAATAACTTTTAAGGACAACACAAGGTCTCCACTCAGTCAGCGTAAAAACATTACAAAGGAATACACGTACGTATCTGAGTCTCCGAATCTGAGTCGTATGCGTGGGAAGTCCACACAAAGCAGTGTGATTTGATACTCCGCCCTCCTACATGTTTTATGCAATTAAAGAAAGTGAATTTGGACGATTTCCGTCTTCAAAATGAAAAAGTGAAAATCGTTACACTCATCATCATCATTACACTACCTGACTAATATTTAGGAGGTTTGAATCTATCTGCAGTACATTAATTTTGTAACAGTTACTGTTGTTACAACACAGAATGTCCTCTTCTATCTTGTTTGTTTGTAAACCTGACCTTCAGGTATAAAACACAAGTTTTCTAGACTTCTTACAAGCTGCGTAATATTATTTTATCTCAGTCAGTGTACAGAGGTTTTGACTGTACACGTATGTGCATTTCTTCCTGTATTTTTTTTTAAATTTCCAAATGCTGGCATGTGTACACTGACAGAAAGTCCAAGAAAAGGATAACTCTTTTAGCTGTCTTCATTTTCCTGCTGTTGCATTTTAGGAAAATGCATTCTAAGCAGCTGAATCAGCAAGAATTACAAAAAAAGGAGTAAAAAGAAGAAATTTGCAGAAAATTTCCAAAAGGTGATATCTTGAAATATACATGTGTATCATGTAACTTAATTATACTCAGAGAAAAAAGTATTTCAAGCCCTGTTTGGGTATCTTGTCAGGTTCCGACAAACTCTCCATGCAAAATGATGATCTTTAGATCTAATACTATAGTGATGCCACTTATTCATTTATTATATATGCATGTTCTATTTTCATAGGGCACAGGAAATCTAGGAAATGTATGACTTGGATTCATGAACACACACTAATGTTTCAGAATACATATTCTAGACAAAGGGCCTTCGTACTTTCAAAGGTTTTCTGCTATCACACACATCGTTCAATACAAATCATTCAACGTACATGGCACGAATTTCCTCTCAAGTTCAATTTTATGTCAAAGCAAAAGTACAGCTGCCACTGGGAATACAGATGAATTAATCCGATATGCAGACATGCCCATCTCTGAATCAACCTTCGCGTGACAGGTAATTGTGTCCAATGATGGATATTCAGTGTTATATCATACCCGGGCCGCGATAACGTTCGATAACGGGTTCCGGACCGGGCCGTACTTTACGGTACGGCCCGGTCCGGAACCCGTTGTCGAACGCTTCCATGGCTTCCATAGAACAATTCGTACGCGTTTCACCTTAACCGCGAGTGCCACTTTCGAAAATTCGAATACAGAATCCGAACGTTGGAACTGATGTTGTTGCATTTGAAGGTTTAGGGGCACCAACTTTTGGCTCATCTTGCATTGAAAGGCGTGTTTTCTTGGGTGGGTATGATATAAATAAAATACAACACGGTGTATTCCGCATTGCCCTCGGTCCCGGCCCTCCCGCGAGTCGGATCGCCCTCCGGCCTGTGGCCGTCGGGCCGATACCTTGGGCGATACGGAATACCCCGTGTTGTATTCTATATTTCTATAGCCAGGCCTTTTTAGTATAGGGGCCCCCTATGCTATAATTTTGACCCCCTATGCTATAATTTTGACCCCCTATGCTATGATTTTGATCCACAGATCTAGACATGCCCATCTCTAAATCAACCTTCGCGTGACAGGTAATTGTTTCCAATGATGGATTTCAGTGTTCTATAGCCAGGCCTTTTTAGTATAGGGGCCCCCTATGCTATGATTTTGACCCCCTATGCTATAATTTTGACCCCTATGCTATAATTTTGACCCCTAGGCCACACCAATTTAATTTTTCTAGATAAATAATGGAGTGGGCAGGCGAAAAAAAACAAAAACAGGCCTAGGTATCCTATTATGGCCCAAAATGGTACGATAGAAGCCATGAAGTCAACACACCAGGCTGGTTCAAAATTTAAACAATGAATTTTGAACTTTTAATGATACCACTCCATTGAAAGATGCAATAACTGTAACAACTAGGATGAAAAGGACTGTTTTCAACTGTTCAGGGCAAAATTGATCATTTTGCAGTTGATTCTGAATTTTTATTTTTATTTGCAAATCAGAAAAAAATGGAGCGGGCGAATCCGTTAACCAAGAAATTAAATTGATGTGGCCCTATGCTATGATTTTGACCCCTGTGCTAATTTTCAACCAGCATACATGTATGGGTGTTTTGGGAGGGAGAACCTTCATAAATCTTGCAAAAAAAATGAAAATATAACTGTAGAATGAAGCTATAGCAAAGGGAAAGCCTTAACTTCACAACATCTGTTCCACATTAAACAAGAAATAGTGTCTCAGGGGGTTATGAGTTTCAGAATTTTTCGTGATTTGCGCCACGAAAGTTGCTCTTCTGTACCTGACCCCTATGCTATGAAAAAAATCCTGGCTAGTAGAACACTAATGTTGGAAGGAAGCCAAGCTTTTCCATTTTCTGTCCCGTGTTTTTTCGATCTCTTCATCACGTGTAGCACCTAATTTGCATGAATGGGAACACGTGCTGAGATAATGGGTTCAGGGTTATTGCCAATCACTCCGTCTAATTTCCTGTGTAATTCCATTGAGTACAACTAAACAGGGACGGGTATGCAAATGAGTTGGTGTAATGCATATGCAGGGCTTGAAATACTGGGTACGAAATACTCAGTATAAGTAGTGGAGCTTAAAATGATTGACGTCTCAGTTAAGAGGTTTTAGGCCACAACAAGTCAATTTTATGGATGACATCCTCCACAGACTGCAAATCTAATGCGAGCAGGCGAAAAAAACAAGGCGGGCCAAAAAAAACAATGTTCCTACATTTTAAAATTTTGACTCAATAATTGTACAAATGGTTTTGATTCAGTGGGAAAATCACAAATACACAGCCAACATCACATATCACTGCATCAAAGTAAGAAACAAAACATTAAATCAGAGCCTTATTCTTGTCTCCTCTCTTCATAGTTATCTGCCATCCACCTTCCGGGATGGCAACAGACATCTTTGCCCATTATTATTTTAGGAAAAGCTTTACATACACACAACTTTACTTGCCATACAAAAGGCAGTTACAGTTAGTAGAGATACATGTACATGAAACAGATTCATGATCAGAGATTAGGCCCAGGGGATGGTACAAACATGGATCAAATCACCTAACAATGAATGTTGCGAATGACATACGCCAAAAAACAGTTACTCAAGCAGCTGGATATAATTTTGGAAAAGTCAGACGTTTCAGGTAGCAAGTCCACTATCTTTCGTCAGTTACACTAAGAGACTGCAGGAGAATTGCAGGTTGACCGTTTCCCAAATAATTTTCGGCGTATTTTATTACCTGGATATCTAACCTTAACCGACATTGGGGATGATACTACATCACATTACATAGAGCTAGAGCTGCATTCTAATACAGGCGCAGATGCATTCTAAAACAGCCACGACCAAAAAATTAATGGAACGTCTATACCTTGTTATATTGACAACGGCATAGTACAAGTAGTACATGTACATCTATATTGAATTTTCATTTGAAACCTGAGAATGCTACTCATAGCTGGCAGGTGTGCTGAACGTTATATATTGCAGAATGACGATCTCCTGATCTAGCATCAATGATTATGTGCTGCCATCTAGCAGGCATTGCTGGAACTGCAAGCTTCAGATCATGGAGCAACTAGCTAGAACTACCACCTGTCAATTGCTGATTGACCTGCAACTTTGAAACAAAGACGGGTGCTGCAGCGCCACCTGTTAGCTACTTGTGAAAGTGCAGTCTTTGATAAAAAGGCCCACTTACACATGACACCACTCATCTAGCTTTACCTCTGACAGGCTATGATACGTGATAAATTGTGAAAACATAATTCCACGGCTATCCATGAAAAATGGAATAATGCCAAAGTGGTATATAATTCAATAAATCTCAATCATTTGGGAAGATCCTGGCTTATGATTTCATAACAAATGGAATAATGCCGAAGTGGTAATACAATAACTCTCCATCATTTGGGAAGATCCTAGCCCATAATTTTATGAAAAATATGGGTAGGATATACATGTACACAATTCATACAGGCAAATCTGTGTTTGAAAAAATACTGGTGGATATCTTAACTGCACCAGAATACAAAAAAGTACTTCCTGCAAAAAGAAGTCAAAAGTTTCTCTCACAAAATCTGTGCTCTGTTTGGAAAGGGCCTCCTTACATGTTCATGAACATACATGTACATGTAGCCTCTACTACAACTACACTAACGTTTTGGGTCACAAAATGACATTTGGAGGTCAACATCCTAATGTTGTTAGGAGACTTTGAATTTGATATGAAGAACAAACATTGCGAAATAAATGTTCCTGACCTTTCGAAGTGCCTGGAGTAATAACACTCTGCTCTAAATTCTGATTATTCTTGGGAACTTCCTATAAGGCCATACCAATTTGATTTGTTGGTTTTTGACTTTTTTTCGGAAAAAATATGAAATTATAGGGTGAAAAAAAACTAACAGACCAAGGCATCCTATGATAGCCCCAAATGGCATGATAAGAGCCATGAAGTCAACATACCAGGCTAGTTTGTAATTCAAACATTAAATTTCAAAACTTTTTATCAAACCACTGCATTGACAGATGGAAAAACTGTAACAACTCTGAAGAGAAGGGACCTCCTTTAACTGTTGGGACCAAAATATGAGCATTTTTTAGTTGATTCAGAACCAGAAATATTTTTTTTTTTTTGCAAATCAGAAAAAAATGAAGAGGCGAATCCGTTAACCAAGAAATTAAATTGGTGTGGCCTAAGGCTTCAAGTCATATACTTGTGCAAACCAATATTACTGCCTGGAGATATTGTTGTATGTTGACATGAAGTACGAATATCACACAAATTATCTCATCTCCGGTAGGCCCCCCCCCCCCAAGTCAGTTTAAACATTCACGAATACTACATAGCTCTATTTAATAATATTAGCATTTTAGAATTGCTGTGTTACAGTAAAAGTAAAATTCACCCACATAATGTAAACACTAGCATTAATTTCACGAATTTTGTACTTTGTACTGAACAATATTAGTATTACAATACAAATTCAAGGGCTGATGCTATGAATACAAGAATGTATTTGCGTTACATATATACATGTAACATACAGTTAATGGCAAATTCTGTCCTTAGGCCACACCAATTTAATTTCTTGGTTAACGGATTCGCCGCTTCATTTTTTTCTGATTTGCAAATAAAAATAAAAATCCAGAATCAACTGCAAAATGCTCATATTTTGCCCTGAACAGTTGAAAACAGACCTTTTCATCCTAGTTGTTACAGTTATTCCATCTTTCAATGCAATGGTATCATTAAAAGTTCAAAATTCATTGTTAAAATTTTGAACCAGCCTGGTGTGTTGACTTCATGGCTCCTATCGTACCATTTTGGGCCATAATACGATGCCTAGGCCTGTTTTTATTTTTATTTTTTTTCGCCCGCCCGCTCCATTATTTTTCTAGAAAAATCCGTTAACCAAGAAATTAAATTGGTGTGGCCTTAGCTAATAAAAATCAATGTTTGACTTTAATATTACATTTTACAAAATAAAGGACCAGCATGTAGATTTTATTAGCAATTTCCAGACAATTTCAGAATTTCATAGTACTTCCCACGAGCCTACTACACAGTTTTACATGTTTTTTAAGGTGAAATCAATATTTTACATGCTGACAAAAAAGTCCATAATGTTTGGGTATAAGCTAGTGGCAGAGGTGTCTTCTGTGAAGTCATATATTTTCATTGCACTTGAGCCTTTAAGGCTCCAAAGTGCCCCTCTCAAAATGTCAGAAGTTGCTCGGCGAGAGGTCAATGTTTCAGGTGAGGGAGAGTTGTCATACATCTCCATTTTCTTAGGCCTAGGAAAAAAATGTTGTGTTTCCTGTTTCCTGACCGACCCTAGAAAAACCTGCCGACCCTAGACTTTTTCGGGGTGAACCCCTGCAAGGGACAATTTTTCAAGCTGATCAACCTTTTCTAGCTCCATGGTCTGACACCTGAGTGATGAAACGTTGTACGATCAGTTTTTCAACATTGACATGGAAAATATTAGTGTCCTCATGCAAGTTTTACTTTGTTATTATTATTATTAATACTACATGAATATCGTACAAGTTGGATCACCAGGGATTGTCCAAAGTCTAATAAAAAAAAGAAAGAAAAAAAAAGATAATCCCTACCTACTGACCCTATTTTTTTCAGAACTGAAACAGGAAACACAACATTTTTTCCCTAGGCCTGAAGACAAGTTGTCGTCCATCTCCATTTTCAGAGGGAATCTATGCCAAAATGTCTGGATTGGTGGTTCTCCAAATCATGTTAGAGCTCTCATCAGAGAATGAGTGCACCGGCTAATGGTCCTGTACATCATTTTGCGTCAATAAATGGTGTATGATGTCTGGTGAATCTACATTTTTAGTACATGTCGTCTATATTATATATACATGTATAGGCATATGAGGAAATGAACAGCTTGAAAAAAAGAAGATTAAAGATTGAAATTTAGATTAGAAATAAGCTCAACTTCTTTACATGACAAATGTATGTTTTAATGAAAATTACCAGATTGAATTTGTGAATCACTGCTTGTAATTAAAGTAATTTTACACTCAATAGTGCTGTGTACCTAAACCCACATTTAGGTTCGGGTTCGGATTCAAGTCCAAAGGTTTAGGTTCAGTTCCGGACTCGTAAGTCTGGACCTACATGCATATGTAAACCATTGGCATATACAAAATTGCATGTTGCCAACCCTGCAATGTTGTATCATGGGCACAACTGTGGCCACATAACATGGAGGCCAACACTTGACAATGCCCGATGGCAATGTTTTCTTAATTTTGCAGCACAGATTTTGCAATCTATGGAAGGTTGTAGGTGGTTTGGAAAGAAAAAAGGGGTACGTGACATGTTTTTTTCTTTTTAGTAGTCCAGAATTGGTTCTTGACTTTTAGTTTTTTTTGGACTTGAACCTAAACATTTGTACAAGTCCGGAACCAGTCCAGTAAACCAGTACACAGCACTAAAACTCACCCACTCACACTATTCTGGAAGATATGAAATACATCTTACACTTAAAACACAAGGTTTACTATACATTTTGTACTTACATCATGAATAAGACAACATACAATGCCATACATGCATACATTCATGTTAGCATTAACTAGTACCCAGGTGTTAAAAACCACCAACTTAAGGGAAAAACAGGAAGGCATTTTATCCCTCCCTACATTAACATTAACCTCCAAAGCCAGTGGCTTACCACAACCATGGTGACATTCAAAACCTACGGCAAGACAAATGGACCTCTTACACCAGGTAAATGTCAACTACATCGTGCCGTGTATTCAAGAACTTTTGCTATTAACAGTTAAGGCCACACCAATTTAATTTGTTGCTTCTCGGATCGCCCTGTCCATTTTTTTCTGATTTGCAAAAAAAAAAAAATTTTTTTTTGTTTCTAGATTAACTGCAAAATGCTCAATGAAAGACATATTTTGGCCTCAATGGTTGAAGAAAGTCCTTTACTTCCTAGTTCTTAAAGTTTTTAAATGTAACAATGCAATTTGTTTCACTGAAAGTTCAAAATCTATTGTTTTAATTATAAACCAGCCTGGTATGTTCACTTCATGGCTCATATTGTAACATTTCATGGGGTGCCTTGGCCTGTTTTATTATTTTTTTATTTTGCCCTGTTGCTTCATATTTTTTCTGAAAAAGTCCAAGAAACAAATTAAATCGGTGTGGCCTTAAGACTAATAGCAATGCTGCAAGTCAGGGTATTATCTGCCATGGCATTCCCATCTCCCCTGGTTTGATAGCATCGTTTATTGGGGTCATCCGAGGACAACTTGCTGTGTTGTATTTTATTTATGTCATACCCACCGAGAAGACAGACATTTCAATGCGAAATGTGCCAAAATTTGGCGCATCTAAACAAAAAATGTCAATTATTCCAACATCCAAATTTGGTGTTCGAAGTTTCGAAAGCGATGCACTCGGTGGGCACAAAACACGTTCTTATTATTCTATGGGACATTTGGAAGCCCGGGCCGTACGCGTAAAGAACCCCTGGCCATACCGCTAGTTATCATATGGTCCGGAACACCCGTATCAAACGTAATCGAACGAAGCCCAAGCAAGTATGACATAAAACTGTAATATCACACCATGTTCAGATAGTACTTGATTTACAAAAGATAGTTCTTGTGTTATCTGGCAGTGGAAGAGCAACTCTTACATCAAAATGGAGCAGTTAGTATCTCACCAGGATTTTTTCAAAGCGTAGGGCAACTTTCTGTGGCACAAGTCGCACATCGAGATCCCAAAAACATGACTGCAGCAGGGGGACTCATATTCTCCCCACCAAATTTTGTAACTCATAACCCCTGAGACATTATTTCCCGCTTATTTGTACTAGACAGATTTTGTTTCCCTTTGTTATAGCTTCATTCTAAACTTATATTTTCATTTTTTGAAAGATTTATGAAGCTTCTGCCCCCAAAAACCTACACCTACACTGGTTGAACCAGAAGTGTAGAGGGCTAAATCAGAGCGTAGGGGGTCCAAATCACAGCGTATATAATATTATGTAGGGGGCCCCTACGCTCAAACAACCTGGTGAGAACTACGAGTATAAAGGAAAGGTCTTACCCTTGCACACAAAGATTCAGGGAGTGACTATATTCAGATTCTAGCTCTTGTGTTTTGGCCTCTTGCATAATATTTGCTTTGAAATATACTGGAGCAAAAAAAAAACAAACTATGCCACACTGGAGTGGCATTCGGTAGCATGAAGTACTTTTCTTCTATACATACTAGAAAGGTATGTATGAATTATAGTTAGCAGTGTATGTACTTTATGTCACAGGGCATGTACGTATACATGCAGGATTGAACAACTGTTTACACACAGACGACAGCAGCAACAAAGGTTGGATACATATATGGTGTCAGCCTTCTTATCAATCTTGAAATGTGCATTGTGCGGTTTATTGGTAAGGTGGGCCTTGTAAAGTTTTATTGGTTTCATTGTTTCCTTCCTACTGTTAAAGAAGAGGCAAGCACAGCTTAATATCTTGATTACCATATTCTAACTTAAAGAAAGATTTTCAGTGAGGAAAACTATCAAATGGTAGCTGCTAGCAACGTAGAGTATAGTAGCTTTACATCCCAACTGAGAAGTACATTGGCAGAACGTACTGCATCTGCGCGAAACCCTTAATGTATTGTACACAGCACTTCGGCAGAACGTCGCATTATAATTCGGTCTTATTTGGGCATATAGGGTTAGCATACTGATAGCAGTTTCCAAATGTTATGTCAGAAAAGATATCGTCTGATACAGGCAAAATTCTGATAAAACATTGACCAAAATTCCAATGAAAACTGCAAAAATCCAGGATTCTGTGCAGGCGCAGTACGTTCTGCTCATGTGCTCAACTGAGAGGACTGAACATAGGACTCAAGTCAAGTGAACTCAAGGAAATAACAGTAGGTGTAAATGTGTCTTTTTCAAGGGCACATCACTGGGGCCTACTACTAGGGATTCCAACCCAAAATCTTCTGATCAGTTTCTATATGTGATAACACAGCCTTCAGTTGACAAATTGAACAATATTTAATCATAAGGCCACGCCAATTTAATTTGTTGTTTCTCGGATTTGCCCTGTCAATTTTTGTCTGATTTGCAAAAAAAAAATTTTTTTTTCAGGTTCTAAATCAACTGCAAAATGCACAATAAAAGACATATTTTGGCTTGAACGGTTGAAGAAAGTCCTCTTCTTCCTAGTTGTTAAAGTTTTTCAATGTAAGAATGCAACTTTGTTTCATTTTAAGTTAAAAATATATTGTTTTAAGTATAAACCAGCCTGGTATGTTGACTTCATCTCTCATATTGTAGCATTTCTGGCTATCACGGGGTGCCCTGGCCCGTTTTTTTTTTTTTCGTCGCTTCATATTTTTTCTGAAAAAATCTGAGAAGCAACAAATTAAATTGGTGTGGCCTAATTATCCCTCACAAACGTGTACAAAATCTGATCTGGATCAAAGTATCAATTTTCACCTTGCGATCCTGGGTGATGAAATATTTTTAGCTTGTGAAATATGAGCATACCTGCATGTATGACACCTTGGGGGGTTCTGCTCTAGTTGTTTCATACATGTATTCTGTTCTGGAGTGTGGCAAGACCATATGGTTTTTTTGTCTGTGCATGACACTAATGATCTTTCACTCTTTCATGCATTTATTCATTAATTGCATAATTTCTTTTATGAACACATACATGTAATGTACAATATGTATCATAATCTTACATCAATTTCGGATATCATGCACTTTCTTTCATCAATGACTCTTCAGGGAATTCATCCAGTTTTGTATTACATAATATGTATAATGCGAGAGATACTTGGTAAATACTAGTTGCTACATTGTCGAAACAGCTACAGTACAGATCTCGGGATAAGCATCAAGTCCCGCGGGAGATCCCGCGGGAGTTTGCGGAATATCACGCGGGAGTTTGCGGGATCTCCCGCGGGAGTTTGCGGGATCTCCTGCGGGAGTTTGCGGGATCTCCTGCGGGATTTATCGGGATATCCCGCGGTACGAAATCCTCTCCCGCTACCCCGATCTTCGGTGTGAGACTTTAGGTTTTCGAAGGGCCGGCGCCGCTGTTACTTGAAGTTGAACCGCGTTGACTACAGATTTTTACGCAGACAGACGATGCGTGCATGTTTTAGTATGTTTTCAATGCATGCAAATAACAGTAGAGCAAATAGTATTTTTAACCAAACATTTCTTTTTTTAATATCGAAAATCTGGTGGCTTAATAAGATATAGAACGATAACAAAGTAATACAACCTTCTTGAACAAGTTTTGTGTCCGGCCTTGCGACGTGGACGGCTTTATTTTGATGTCACCCGACCCGCGCTATTTCAGATATAATTTTAAAAATCTAACGCATCGACGTGCCAAATCGCCACTCGAGTTCTTTATTTTCTCCTAGATAGGGGAGGTTGACGTATGGAGTTACGGAAGAGAGATTAAACATTGTGTAAAACAAGGGGGCGAAGCATAATTCAAGGGTTCTTTACGCCTCAAACTTTGATACATTTCGTGCGCCACGCAGTGTTCAGGGCCTGCATGGGGGTTAGTGATTACGAATTACGCAAAATTTTCGCTATAAAGTTAAAGTTTCAGAGCTGATTACGACTTTACGCTTTGCGGCTAATGTACTGATTACGAATTACGTTGATTTTAGGGAAGGTTGCCTACGGTTTACGAAGACAATGAATTAAAAAACGCCTGATTACGCCTTACGAAAAAGGGCATGCAGACCCCCAGTGTTGGGCCGGGCGTTCCCACGCCGCGTCGCCATAGAAACCGCACGTCGCCAGCAGCGGCGCTGGCAGACTCCCCGGCGCCGCCTGACCACGTGGCGTTCTGGCGCGCCAATCACAGCGCGCAGATGGGGACCCGCCCACCAGCCGGGCCGCGAATTCAAAGAGTTGAGTCAGATGCGCCGCCCCAAAGAAACACCGCCTGACGATTGTTATACGTACGTCGGATTGTAGCTTCTTTTTCCGCCCTGCACGGCCGGCATGCGGCATTGTAATTTTCTTATATCCCAATTTCATCCCAAAACAACGTTTTTCACATGTGAGGAGGCTAGTTCCACGGAGTGTACCGAGTGAATTTCAAGTTTTATGGTCTGAGAACGAATTAATTTGCGTCAAATTTTGCATAAACACGTTTAGTTCGGGTTCTCCCGTGTTTATTTATTTTTCGGGTTCTCCCGTGTCTTGGGCGTGCGCTAAGTTTATAGCGTTGTTCTGTTAAAAATCGACTCCGTTTTCATCTAGTTGGCTGACTACGAAGCAGGAACACTGTCAAAAATACGATATATATATTTAAAATACATACAATTGTAAAACATATATGTTTGATAAGAATATATATATACTTTTCAAAACAATATATGTATAGTAAATACATACTATGGTAAAACATATATGCTTAAGAAGAAAATATATATACATTTTTCAAAACAATATATATATCTTAAATACATATAATTCCAAAAAATATAGTGTTCACAAAAAGTGGTGTTCCCAAAACCCCTATCATATGAAAACATATATTGTTTACAAAAAGTGGTGTTTCCAAAACCCCTATCATATGAAAACATATTGTTCACAAAAAGTGGTGTTTCCAAAACCCCTATCATATGAAAACAGGAAGTGGTGTTTCCAAAACCCCTATCATATGAAAACAGGAAGTGGTGTTTCCAAAACCCCTATCATTTCTAAACGCCTATATGTTTTCAGTGCACGCGGTAACACTGTCAAATCTCTCACCAGAGTTTCTAGCACGGACGACCACACTACTGTTGTGGGGGTGAGAGAAAAAAAAACAGATTTTTTTCGCCTAGGTTTCTTCCCCTCATGTCCAGTGATTAAAGCTACGCGTAATTAATTTTCATTCCAAAAAAATCATTATTGTATTTTGGTCAGATCTTTGCATATAAGTAGGGATGTCACACTAAAAATAGGGGGGGGCCAAGGATTCTTAAAAATAATTCCATGTTATAGAGTAGATTCTTCCTTTCGCATAAGAAGTTGAGATTTTCTAGAATTTTTCAACGTTTACAATTTTGACGGTTTCATCAAAAGATGCTTAAGTATTGCAATTGGTTCTATGGGAATAAGCTAATTATAGTCATGGCACCAAAAGAGACCGTAAATCAACAATATTTGACATACATTTTTTTGTAACTCTCAAACTTTCCATGCTTCAATCTTCAAATTTTCAGGATCATAGGATCAAACAGTTTGCTACAAAGGTCTTTAATTACACATTGTTTTTGTGTGCAAAAGTTAACACGTTGTTGCTAATTACGCTAATCAGTACATCTGTGTAACGCAAAACTCTGCCGTCCGCGGCTTTAGTGGCCCCTCGGGGGCTGGCTGAATGTAGTCTCCACCAGACTTCTTTTGCGGGGTGAATAAATAGTAGAAATCGGCCTAAAAAGGATATTAATTGGCCAGAGAAGGTAGCGGGCCAGAGAAGCTCCATTTCCCTGTCGAGCCTTTTTAGGCCAATTTCTACGATTTATTCACCCCGCAAAAGAAGTCTGATGGAGACTACACAAACTCTGCGGGGAGGGGCCACTAAAGCCGCGGAATTTAAAAAAAAATTGAACATTAAAATTTGAATATATTTGAGTTCATTTAGATATTTCTGAAACATTTTGAAAGTAGCTGTACAAAGATCTCTTTATTTAGAATAAATTTGAGCTACATTTGTATCCATGTGTTTCTTTCACTATTTGAAATATTTCAAACAAATAACCAAATGGTAGATGTGGGTAATTGCCCCCATAAAAATAGGTGCTAATCCGACTCTTCTGTCTTCTTCTGTATGTTTTAGATTTCGCTGGACACTGGTGGCTCTTTTGTTGTAAGGCATCAATGCCTGACGCCCAGGCAGACTAGCCTGTACTTCACAGGGATGTGTGAATTACTTCCTTCCCAACCCATTGACCTATTTACAAAATGTTAGAAATAATGGTAAAAAATGGTAGATATTTTTAGAACCTATTGGAAATGTCATATTCCACATCAGGAATATTTCAAACGTTTTACAAAACCAGGGAATTATTTAGAATGCTGAAAAGATATTCAAAATGTTTCCAAATTATGAAATTTCTTAGACAAACAATACCAAAGATTTCAAAACATTTCTAAATGACAATAACAACCCACACGGTGACGCGGAATTGACTATATTATCATAGAACCAATTGCAATACTTTAGCATCTTCTGATGAAACCGTCAAAATTGTAAACTTTAAAAAATTCTAGAAAATCTCAACTTCTTATGCGAAAGGAAGAATTCTGACCGGAGGAATCTACTCCGTAACATAGAATTATTTTAAGAATCCTTGGCGCCCCCTATTTTTAGTGTGACATCCCTACCTATATGCAAAGATCTGACCAAAATACAATAATGAAAAGGCTTTTTGGAAAAAATCTGTTTTTTTCTCTCACCCCCACAACAGTAGTGCGGTCGTCCGTGCTAGAAACTCTGGTGAGAGATTTGACAGTGTTACCGCGTGCACTGAAAACATATGGGCGTTTAGAAATGATAGGGGTTTTGGAAACACCACTTCCTGTTTTCATATGATAGGGGTTTTGGAAACACCACTTCCTGTTTTCATATGATAGGGGTTTTGGAAACACCACTTTTTGTGAACAATATGTTTTCATATGATAGGGGTTTTGGAAACACCACTTTTTGTAAACAATATATGTTTTCATATGATAGGGGTTTTGGGAACACCACTTTTTGTGAACACTATATTATTTGGAATTATATGTATTTAAGATATATATATTGTTTTGAAAAATGTATATATATTTTCTTCTTAAGCATATATGTTTTACAATTGTATGTATTTACTATACATATATTGTTTTGAAATGTATATATATATTCTTATTAAACATATATGTTTTACAATTATATGTATTTTGAATATATATATTGTATTTTTGACAGTGTTCCTGCTTCGTAGCTGACCCCGTAGCTGACAGAAGTAGAATGTTTTCCTACCGAAGAAACTTTGCCAGCCGCGTGGAAGTACTTGCTTTCAGGGTGATAGCAATCTATCGAAATTAATTATGGACATGGTCGTTGTTGATGCAAGAGTTTTTGGGAGGGGGGAGACGCACGCCCCGGGATTTTGATGGGCAAACTTTTAATTGTCGCAATTCTTAATACTAATACGGAGACCTCTTGACGCAAGCTACCCATGAGAAGACAACAGCTACAAGATTATGAAACACAACCACAAACTACTGCCGGTACGCCTCATAATTATTTCTTGGTAACAATCTTGCCGAATTTACCGGAGACGGAGGGATTACTACACGTTACATTGTATTCATTCACGGTAGTTTCTTAAAGTTAAAGTTTGCGCTAAACAATAGCTTTGAAAAAAAAGTAGCAGTTTTATAATAACTATGACCGCGTGAGAAACACCTTATACACATTATTTTCGTACATTCCTATGCTTCAACACCATCAAAATTGTAGCAAAATTGTAGCAAAGTTGACTGGCGTCAGACTCCATCGGCCCGGCACAGATCGCCCGGCAGGACGTAAAAATAAACATTTGACACGCCGCCATCGCCGTTCCGAGCCGCGGCAGACTTCGGGGTCTCGCACCAAGTTCTTTCGCTACGCGGTACGCGGGACACGACAGGCCTCCCGAAAGAATACCGCGGGATATCCCGCAATCTCCCGCGTGATATCCCGCAAACTCCCGCGGGATATCCCGCAGTCTCCCGCGGGATCTCCCGCAAAATCCCGAATCCCGATGATGCTTATCCCGCGATCTGTACTGTAGCAGTCTGCAAAAATATGTGTTAGGCTTAGTAAAAAAATGTTGTGTTTCATGTTTCAGTCCTGAAAAAATTAGGGTTGGTAGGTAGGGATTATCTTTTTTTTTCTTTTAGACTTCAGTGATAAATGTGTATCTATATATAGGGGTCCAACTGATGCAATACAGTTTAGCAAAGTAAAACTTACATGAGGACACTTTTATTTTCAATGCCTAAATGTTAGAAAACCAATTGTACAACGTTTTTTATCACTCAGGTGTCAGATCATGGAGCTAGAAAAGGTTGATCAGTTCTTCCCTAGCAGGGATCCACCCAAAAAAGTCTAGGGTTGGCAGGTTTTTCTAGGGTTGGTCGGGAAACAGGAAACACAACATTTTTTTCCTGGGCCTTACCAATTCTGAGTCTGACTTAAAATCTTTGTTAAATTCTAAATACCCTTGAAAGTATACATATACATATATATCGAGAGACATGTCCCATTCATAAAGTTGACTGGTACCAAAATTAAAGATTTATTTGGATGATAAAACATGGAAATATTTGAAATTTCACACAGTCCTTGTTTTGTATATTGACACTATCTTCTTCCCACCTGGAGTTATGCCAGTTATGTGCCATATGGAAAGCCATTTTGGCACAACAACAGTCGCACGGACTAGTCTTTTACATTCCCTGGAGCCAGTACAGAGACAGTCTGGCACCAACATGTTGCATTCTAACTTCCTTAAATTTTGCTTGTTTCGCAAAGAATCACTTCACGCAAACGGAAATGTTCGACAGCTGAATTTTAACTTCCACGAATGTGGAAAACTTAAAGCTGCCAAACACCACTGCTGTTTAAACTTGTAAATGGGGGCCCGCATGCCCTTTACCGTAGAGTGTAATCGGCCGTTTTAATTCTACGTAGAGCGTAGACGGACCGCTTTAATTCAACGTAGAGCATAATTTTAATTATATGTGATGCATTGTAGCCGCTTGGAATTTATCGTAAAGTGTAATCGCTACTGTAGTGTGATATGTAGCCAGCTCTCAAAATTTAGCATAGAACATTGTTGGGACCCCCCCATGCAGGCCCCCATGAAGGGAACAACATGTTTACACCGAGGCAAGTCCTGGCTTCTTACCAATTTCCTTGTTTTTAAACAATCTAAATCCATTTAGAAAGAACCCTGACCCAAGCACATATAAAATTATAAATAAAAGGACATTTTTGTCATCAAAAGGCCCATTCTTGCAAACATCATTCAATTTGGGAACTTCAACTTGACAGTAGTACATGTACATATAGGTCCAAGATACAAAATGTATTTTTCAAATAAAAAATGGGAATGTATATAGTTAATAGTTTAAGCATGCATGTTAATAAGCATGTTAACTAAAAATACTAACATTCAAAAGTTCCTGTAAATGTTTCCTCTTCTTTAAGTTTAACCCTCTGCTTGCTGGGATAAAACGTCAGGTTAAGCAGCAGGGAGAAGGTTAATACTCTGAGTACTAGTGCCAGGGCTGATTAGGCCTAGAAAAAAAGTTGTGTTTCCTGTTTCAGTTCTGAAAAAATTAGGGTTGGTATAGGTAGTGATTATCTTTTTTTTTTAGACTTCAGTGATATCTATATAGGGGTCCAACTTAATACAATACAGTTTAACAAAGTAAAACTTGCATGACACTTTTCATGGTCAATGTTAGAAAACCAAAATTTTGTACAACATTTCATCACTCAGGTGTCAGATCATGGAGCTAGAAAAGGATGATAAGCTGGAAAAATGTCCCTTGCAGGGGTCCACCCCCCCCCCAAAAAAGTCTAGGGTCAGCAGGTTTTTCTAGGGTCGGCAGGTTTTTCTAGAGTCGGTCGGGAAACAGGAAACACAACATTTTTTTTCCTAGGCCTCAGAACTGGTTTAATCCGACCATGACCTGGTAAGGTTAAACTGCCTAATGTAATTACAGTGATTGGACTGCCAAGAGAGGCACACTTATGGGGGCTACACTGTAGCAAGTCTGCCAACTGCGATTGTCTTGTCTTGTCTTTCCTTTAATGCCCAAGATCATCATACTGATCATTCTGGCATTGCCAATTATTGGCAAGACTCCGGATTGTAGAATCTGTACCATCGCACATGCACCGGGGCATGCCCAACTACTCTTTTTTGAAAGGTGCGGTGGGTTCTTTAACGTGCGTGGGGTGTGGCTCTCCCCAAACACGGGACCTCCATTTAATGTCCTATCCGAAGGATCCGGACGTCCCTAACCGAAGCTTAGTACTCATTTACACCTGAGTGAAGTGAGGAAAGTCATGCTAAGTGCCTTTCCCAAGGGCACAAGATCGATGACATGGGTGGGGATCAAACCCGGGACCTCTAGGTCCTAAGCCGAACGCGCTACCACTGTGCCACACGACCCCACGATTCCCTTCCATTGTGAGAGAAGGGTAACTAACCTTTCGCCTGACCTGAACTTGGGGGTGTTGTTGGTGCTTTTGTGGCACTTAATCTCTTATTTCCTTCTGATCCCACACACAGGATGCCTGACTGCCTGGATACAATAAACACACCACTATCAGGCTGCACTGACTGTACAAGTATGATTGTACAATGTAGAGGTCCACGTACAGATACAAATCTGGCCAATGCGACCACCTAGGGGACTGAAGAAAAGCGGTCACCTTGGACAGGTGGTCTCCTTCTTGTGTTGCAACTAAGCTTGAATTTTGCAACTACAATGTATGGATTCTACGAACATATAAATGAGCTTTAATTCGAATGTGGTCTCCTTGAAGAGGGTTCCTTCACAATATGACTGAGACATATAAATGGTTTTCAAGTCGAGACGTTTTAATGTCAAATGCTGTAAGCATCTTCAGTTCTGTGGTGAATACATGTGGGGAGGGTGGCACAATTTGGCGCAATTTATGTTGAACAAAATGGGCAGGTATTGGGCCTTGACCTCACCAAACTCAGGGCGGTCGCGTTGGCCAGGTGGTCATCTTGGAAATTTTTGGGACCGAGAAGAAGCGATCACCATATCTTGATCTAGTGGGGTCGTGTGGTATAACGGCAGAGCGTTCGGCTCAGAACCAAGAGGTCCTGGGTTCAAACCCTGCCATATCACCGATCCTGTGCCATTGGGAAAGGGCACGACTTTCCTGGATGGAGGCCTGGCAAAACCCATCTTGTACATGTATTAGCCACAAAAGAATCTTCAGCTAGTTGAAGGCGGCTGCCTCAAAATAAAAGAAAGAAGAAGATAGTGTAGCTCAATGAAGCACTCAGATATCTTCCAAGTTGGTCGTGTTAGAGAAGACAGACTGTATCATGTATGTACAGTATCTACAGGTTCAATCATCGTGCCTGGGGAAATTCTCCTAGCTCTAGTCCAGAGCATAATGAACAGCAGAGCATCATCTTAACGTCTTGTCTTACTAAGGATAGCAATCTGTATGTTAGCATTCCCTGTGAGTTCACCCCAGAATTTCTTTTAACATATATTTGTACATGTGACTGCCTGTTGTATAGGCAGCTTTGACAAGAGACATGTATAAACTGACATCAAAAATATATTTTCTGCTTTGTCCTCATACTTCAATACCCTTTAGTTGCGACCCGAGGCTTTTACTCTGCTAGCAGACGACACTTGGGACACCAGTGTTGTTGGGTCCACACGGTCCGCACAAAAGGCACACTGCTATATGGTCCAACCAGACTGTTTGTTGTCAGTTTCCTCTATTGGACTTGAAGGCTATATCCGAATCCCACAACAAATAAAAGGCACAGAAGCTTCTTCCTGTGATAATATTGTTGGTCCATTTAGTTCTGTCTGCCTTTTACAGGTGGTCTTATGATCGATCACGTTCTTTGTGGAAGAAATGCAGGGCCTTTCCTCTGTTGAATTTTATACTTTTCATAATGTGCTTTATGTTGAGAAATGTCTCTCTATGGATATCACCTCTGCATTCTAACCATTAGTAGGTCAGACACTAGAAATCAATTGTAACGTCTGGCTCAAATGTAGCAGTGCCAAGGGAGGCTTTTCCAGCAACAGACTTTGAGGAGATACAAAAGAAGACAGCCAGACTTGGTAATAAAAGTTATGAGGTAATGGACAGCTCTTAAATGTTATTATGCTCATGAGTTTGGTTGAGTTTGAAACTGTCTTACACAGGAAAATTGGGTACTTCTGAAAACTTCTTCAATCAGGAATTGTACACATAATTTCATACATACATGTACAGTATAGTACACGACTTTATGTCATACCTGGGCCGTGATAATGTTCGATAAAGTTGTTCCAGCCCGTGTGATAACTAGCGGTATGGCCCGGGGTTCTCTTTTGTTATCACACGGGCTTCCAAATGTTCCATAGAATAATTCAAACGCGTTTCGCGCACACCGAGCGTGTCGCTTTTAAAAATTTGAACACCGAATTTGGATGTTGGAAATGACGCTGTTACACTTCTTGTTTAGATACACCAAATTTTGCCACATTTCACAAATTTGAAATGTCTGTTTTCTCGGGTGGGTGGGTATGGCATAAATAAAATACAACACGGTGTATTCCGCATCACCTTCGGTCCCAGCCCTCCCGCGGATCGGATCTCCCTCTGGCCTTCGGGCGATCCGACCCGCGGTCGGGCTGGTACCTCGGGTGATACACACTGCGTAGTATATTCTATATGTATTTCTTTGAAGTTATAGGGTGAAAGAAGAGATGACACCATATTCAGGGCACGGTTTGTAAAATATCTGTACTACATGCATAATGCAGTTTGTGGCACAAGAGCTTGGGACACACTTGTTAAGAATTCTAGAAGAGATGGATGCTCCGTAGCTTTTACGATATTCTACATGTAATTCGTTGCACTACCATGACACCTACTAGAGGTGTGTGCATATTAGGACACATGCGTCTCTCTTTTGAGTTAGAGAGGTTTGTGAACTACCGGTACTAATGGTTGAACTACCGGTACTATGCACTACAGTTTAAAGCAAAACAGGGTTCTAGCTAGGATTTAATTTAAGCGTAGTGGCACTGGCCACATGTCGAAGGAGCAAAGCAACCAAGAGGGATGTGCACCCTTCCGCGGTGTGGAGCTTTTAAAAATTTGAGCTAAAAAAGAAAGAGACCATTTGAGGGATACCCAAAAGGAAAAAATGTTATTTCTAAGATTTGTACAATGTATCCTTGATTGGTAATTTGTCACATTTGATCCAGGGCATTCTTGAACAAAGAATTACAGTCACAATATATTAATACCCCTATGTTGTATTGAAATTAGCGTAGGGGTGGAAATTTAGCGTAGGGGGTCAAAATTATAGCGTAGGGGGCCCTTACGCTACTTCGCGCTAGCTAGAACTCTGCACAAGAAATGGGACACACTTGTAGAATTCTAGAAGAGATGGCCGCCGTAGCTTTGACGAATTCGTTGCACTACCGTGACTCGCTCTACCCACACACTGAGCTCCATCTCATGCTCCATCTTGCCCTTTGGCAAGTAAAGCACTTTAACTGAAAGTTATCGGCAGAATGCTCACAGCTGTGAATCAACCTAATGGCCTCTTAAAACACATGTGTCACACTCAGGGTCCATGTAAAAGTGGCTTGTATTTGAACTGGAGGTGGGCGGAACAAGGATTGTGAATACAGGGCTTGAAATTCATTTTGGGGAATACTAGTAAGGTGCACTGGTGCACTGAACCTAAAAAATTGGGTGCACAGAAAATTTTTTGGATGCACCATATGAAAGAAAACATCTGAAATGGGAGCTAACTTCAAAATCTTTTAACAAGTACTACAACAAAGATTTTATTGTTTTTCTGACACGTAATTCCAAGAATATCCTGTACACTATTATACATGTACATTTTGATATGTACAAAAATACCCACAAAAATATTTGGGTGCAAAAGTGCACCCACAGAAAAAAATTGGGTGCACAGCTCCAATTTTGGGTGCACTAAGGTGCACATGCACATAGTATTTCGAGCCCTGGAATATCTGGAATTTAGCCATGAGAAATTCATCTCCCTGCTTTGGCTGGCCTTTGGGCTTTGACGTCAATGAAGGATTAAGGACGTACAGACTCAACAACTTGTTAGAATAGGTTTCCCAGCCCGTATTTCCTTCCCATAACACTATGAAGATGAAATAATGTGTGAAAAGGGAATACAGGCAAATAATGTGAAAAGCCATTAAGGATCTAGAGGATTTCGTTTGTAAGCTAAAATCCAATTAAGTTAGACCTATAAGCTGGATAAATCTAGTCAGAGAAATAAGTAACTTAAGTTCTTTATTTCATCCCCAGGAGTACTTATTGCAAGTGTCTGGTAATCTTGATACTGGGTAATCTCTTTATCCTAGATTTTGGCCATCTTATGAATTGGACACTTTGACATTGGGGACAAGCTTTTCCAATTTTCCTTGCCTGTTTGCCACTGCTGGGACTTTAAAACCTCCGAAGACCTTGTTCACATTAAAAAAAGGATCCGGATTGAGCGTCTTTTGCAGTGTGAACCCTCCGATCTGGATTAATTTTCTCCGATCCAAATAAAAAAGTACAGTACAGATCGCGGGATAAGCATCATCGGGATTCGGGATTTTGCGGGAGATCCCGCGGGAGTTTGCGGGATATCACGCGGGAGACTGCGGGATATCCCGCGGGAGTTTGCGGGATATCACGCGGGAGATTGCGGGATATCCCGCGGTATTCTTTCGGGAGGCCTGTCGTGTCCCGCGTACCGCGTAGCGAAAAAACTTGGTGCGAGACCCCGAAGTCTGCCGCGGCTCGGAACGGCGATGGCGGCGTGTCAAATGTTTATTTTTACGTCCTGCCGGGCGATCTGTGCCGGGCCGATGGAGTCTGACGCCAGTCAACTTTGCTACAATTTTGCTACAATTTTGATGGTGTTGAAGCATAGGAATGTACGAAAATAATGTGTATAAGGTGTTTCTCACGCGGTCATAGTTATTATAAAACTGCTACTTTTTTTTCAAAGCTATTGTTCAGCGCAAACTTGAACTTTAAGAAACTACCGTGAATGAATACAATGTAACGTGTAGTAATCCCTCCGTCTCCGGTAAATTCGGCAAGATTGTTACCAAGAAATAAAAATTATGAGGCGTACCGGCAGTAGTTTGTGGTTGTGTTTCATAATCTTGTAGCTGTTGTCTTCTCATGGGTAGCTTGCGTCAAGAGGTCTCCGTATTAGTATTAAGAATTGCGACAATTAAAAGTTTGCCCATCAAAATCCCGGGGCGTGCGTCTCCCCCCTCCCCAAAAACTCTTGCATCAACAACGACCATGTCCATAATTAATTTCGATAGATTGCTATCACCCTGAAAGCAAGTACTTCCACGCGGCTGGCAAAGTTTCTTTCGGTAGGAAAACATTCTACTTCTGTCAGCTACGGGGTCAGCCAACTAGATGAAAACGGAGTCGATTTTTAACAGAACAACGCTATAAACTTAGCGCACGCCCAAGACACGGGAGAACCCGAAAAATAAATAAACACGGGAGAACCCGAACTAAACGTGTTTATGCAAAATTTGACGCAAATTAATTCGTTCTCAGACCATAAAACTTGAAATTCACTCGGTACACTCCGTGGAACTAGCCTCCTCACATGTGAAAAACGTTGTTTTGGGATGAAATTGGGATATAAGAAAATTACAATGCCGCATGCCGGCCGTGCAGGGCGGAAAAAGAAGCTACAATCCGACGTACGTATAACAATCGTCAGGCGGTGTTTCTTTGGGGCGGCGCATCTGACTCAACTCTTTGAATTCGCGGCCCGGCTGCCAGCGCCGCTGCTGGCGACGTGCGGTTTCTATGGCGACGCGGCGTGGGAACGCCCGGCCCAACACTGGGGGTCTGCATGCCCTGTTTCGTAAGGCGTAATCAGGCGTTTTTTTAATTCATTGTCTTCGTAAACCGTAGGCAATCTTCCCTAAAATCAACGTAATTCGTAATCAGTACATTAGCCGCAAAGCGTAAAGTCGTAATCAGCTCTGAAACTTTAACTTTATAGCGAAAATTTTGCGTAATTCGTAATCACTAACCCCCATGCAGGCCCTGAACACTGCGTGGCGCACGAAATGTATCAAAGTTTGAGGCGTAAAGAACCCTTGAATTATGCTTCGCCCCCTCGTTTTACACAATGTTTAATCTCTCTTCCGTAACTCCATACGTCAACCTCCCCTATCTAGGAGAAAAATAAAGAACTCGAGTGGCGATTTGGCACGTCGATGCGTTAGATTTTTTAAAAATTATATCTGAAATAGCGCGGGTCGGGTGACATCAAAATAAAGCCGTCCACGTCGCAAGGCCGGACACAAAACTTGTTCAAGAAGGTTGTATTACTTTGTTATCGTTCTATATCTTATTAAGCCACCAGATTTTCGATATTAAAAAAAGAAATGTTTGGTTAAAAATACTATTTGCTCTACTGTTATTTGCATGCATTGAAAACATACTAAAACATGCACGCATCGTCTGTCTGCGTAAAAATCTGTAGTCAACGCGGTTCAACTTCAAGTAACAGCGGCGCCGGCCCTTCGGAAACCTAAAGTCTCACACCGAAGATCGGGGTTGCGGGAGAGGATTTCGTACCGCGGGATATCCCGATAAATCCCGCAGGAGATCCCGCAAACTCCCGCAGGAGATCCCGCAAACTCCCGCGGGAGATCCCGCAAACTCCCGCGTGATATCCCGCAAACTCCCGCGGGATCTCCCGCGGGACTTGATGCTTATCCCGAGATCTGTACTGTACTCAGTAATACCTCATCAAGAAGGTACATGTTAGTTCAAGACGTTTGCAGCGAGTCTGGATTGGATGTAACCGCAAGTGTAAACGCGAAGTGTCTTGGCTTTCGACTTGGCTTCGCTGGTATGACACGATGTACCAAAAATACCACAACCGATCGGGTCTAATATGCAGTGTACATTAGACAAGGACCTTGTGTGATGCTATCATACATGTAGTATGGGTACATTATGCTTAAGTGGAATTGCAGTCTTTTTAGTGAATGTTGCATTACAACCCGCAAAATCGGTCTTCACGCCATATGGGAGCTACATCCTTTAATAGCTAGGAAGAAAAAGGACTTCCTTCAACTGTTGGGGCCAAAAAAATGTCTTTCTTTCAACATTTTGCAGTTGACTCAGAACCTAAAATCTTTTTTTTTTTTGCAAAGTATATTAGAAAAAATTGGACAGGGCGATTCCGAGAAACAACAAATTAAATAGGTGTGGCCTCAGAGTAGAAGCTGGTATTGTGGGAAAGTTACATTGTGTGTGTACACAGAACCCATTTGCTAAGATGTACATTGTAACTCAGCCAAGAGACCTACACCACCTGACTGTTCAGAAGTTTGGCATATGTTCAAATCTCTGCTATGACTATGAGGAAATAGTAAGGACGCCTGGCTGCTTGCTCATTTTAGCTGCAGTTTTTGCCTCTGATTGCTATGAAATTTGCTAGACACTCTGGCACCCGTTATTAGAGGAGCGATTGTTGCAAGTGAATATTCGCCTAAAAAAATGTCTCATAACAGCATGATGGTATTTCAAACAATTTCAAACTTTGATCCCTGTCACACTGTTTC
Source organism: Branchiostoma belcheri (assembly GCF_001625305.1). Lineage (NCBI taxonomy): Eukaryota > Metazoa > Chordata > Leptocardii > Amphioxiformes > Branchiostomatidae > Branchiostoma > Branchiostoma belcheri. Next base: position 1,781,723 of record NW_017802713.1, read on the forward strand.
TATAGTGGGAAATATTTGATTCAAGATTTATCATGCTGGGCGAAAGGACCAAATATTAAAGAGGGCCTGCAAGGGGGGGTTCCGACAATTCTCTACGTTGAATTTGGAAACCCTCAATTACACTTTACAATAAATTCCAAGTGGCTACAATGCATTATGTAGAATTAAAACGGCCGATTACACTCTACGGAAAAGGGCTTGCGGGCCCCCATTAAAACTTTCCATTGGGAATATCGTAAGGGGGCCGGACTACAAACTACAGAGATTAGCGACCAAACAGAGCTAAAAAAAAGATGAAGATACCAGGCTTATACCGATCTCTATAATGTCCTTGCAAAAACTAAAAATCAGTCTGAGTGTATGTGTAAGTCATGCCCATAGCCAGGATTTTGAATGGGGGGGGGGGTTCTTCCCACTGCTTGAGGAACCAGCGAGCGCCGTAGGCGCAAGGCGAGCAGTGAAGGCGCGAGGTTCCTAGGGCCCCCAGAAAATTTTGAAAAATGAACCTTCTGAAATGGCATTTCCGGCATTTTGAGAGGATTTCAGAGAAAAAAAATCAAAGATAACTTTTTCTTCAATGACAAAGTAGGCAGTTTTTATACGATTCCAGTCCCGCTGGTGATACGAATCAGTCCATCTAAAGAGAAATATTGGACCTTTAGATAAAAAGTTGACCTTTGAGCCTTGTGGGGCTACAAGAAATACAAAGATACCAGGCTAATACCAATCTCTATGAATTAAATGTCCTCACTTAAACTTAAAAGCAGTCTGAGTTGTGACTGTACATGTACATGGAAAGAACAAAGGAAACTGATACTGTATGTTCAAAGCAAGCTATAGATTAACACTACCTGAGGCATACACAGTATTATGTACGTATTCTATCTCTGCACATTTGCATTTTTAACCCGCACTCTAACTCTAACCCGCAGGGGTATTGACATTTGCTGTGCCCAAGAACCACAGGATATGTACAGAGGCAAATGGCGAGCTACCATCCAGCCCCAGCATCGATCAGTGTGCAAGCACGTCTAACCCTCGGAACACAGGGAACAACAGACGTTAAATCAGAAAGAGAGAGAGAGGGGGGGGGGAGAGAAAGAGAGAGAGAGAGGGAGAGAGAGAGAGAGAGAGAGAGAGAGAGAGATGGAGAGAGAGCACTGAAGCATTATGTCCTTCATACAGCTACTTTTCCAGAACAGTTATCAACTGAAATAGACAGCCAACAGATTCAGATAAATATACCTAATTTGAACAGTTTATAAAGGAGTAGACTCACTACTGCCTTACCTTTATGTACTACCGGTTATAAATGTATGGTCTTAATGGCATTAAGAAGACGGTCCATACGAGTAAATCTTATGCAATGCTTCATCAGGCCACAGCATGTAAATAGTATATGGTTGACATCCTCCAAATCTAATGCGGGCCGGCGAAAAAAACAAAGAGGGCCAAAAAGCAAGGTTTCTACATTCTCAAATTTTGACTCAATCATTGTATAAATGGTTTTGATTCAGTGAGAACATCACAATTATTACACAGCCAGCATCACATATCACTGCATCAAAGTAAGAAACAAGAACACATTTAATCAGAGCCTTTTCTTGTCTCCTCTCTTCATAGTTATCTGTCATCCACCTTCCGGCATGGCAACAGACATCTTTGCCCATTTTTGGCTTATTGACCACTGTCAGAAGGCAACAAAATTTCTTGTTTTTTTACCCAAAATCAGGCGAAAGTTAATGTGCCCGTGCTGATGTCATCCATAAAAATTACTTGCTGTGGCCATATAAATGTATGGTCTTAAGAGGCAAAGAAGACGGTCCATACCAGTAAATCTGATGCAATGCTTCATTATACACAAAATACTGGCAAATCTAGGGGCATTTTTCTGCACCGCTGCCTAGTGTACCACTTTCAGCTATGTTGCAGCCTAGAGCCATCAGTTTTCCTGCTCTAAATGTCTGCCAAGGGATTCTATCCAGTGCCAATTAGAGGTGCAGAGGAAGTGAAAAAGGGGCAAGTCTGGTTTCTCTAGGTCTGTAATGTTCCAGGCTTCATGCTTCCTAATGAATGCCATCCCTCAACGTACAGTCGATTGCCAAAGAAGGCCAATAAAATCTGGTCTATGTGGACAGGTGGTCGCTAGGGACAGGATCTAAAGGACCAAAACGTTGTTACACTGGCCAGATGGGCCTTGTGTTGAGGTGCTCACTTGTGCAAGTTTGACAATACGTCACATTCCTTTTGGATGCTCAATGTAGAGATTGTGCGAAGGTGTCTACTACAGTTGTATAAAATTATATACATAGTCCAGTGGTCAGTGACCCTGCCTCTGGATCAAGCGGTTGGGAGTTTGAATCCCGGCTATTGTTGCTCACCTGACATGCAATTGAAAGGGTCGCAGACCTAGCCTTAGGATGGGATAGTTTTTCAAAGTGGCGGATATACAAAATACTTTTTTGAACCAGGTTGCCCAAAAATTAGGTTGCCCATCAGAATTTTACATGTAGGTTGCCCAAACTATAATACTACTTTATAATAAGTACCATTTTTTTAATTATAAAATAAGTACCATTTTTTTAATCATAAAATTATTATAAAATTACTTAATAATACTCAAATTAAGTAATGTTACATTACGTACATTACAAGCCTTTGACAATATTTCTAACAGCCTTTAGTTAACTGATACTAGTAATAGGCATTAAATTAATACCTAAAATTAAAAAGCATCTGCCGGATACAGTGGTGCAAGCCAAGTGGGCATGATTTCGTGTGTGTGTGTGTGTGGGGGGGGCGTTCTTAAAATTCAGGTAGCACACTGGGCTACCTAGGTTCAAAAATAGGTTGCCCCAAGCAAAATTTGGTTGCCCAGGGCAACTGGGCAACCTGGTATTTTGCACACTGTATGTAATCCAGTGAATGGTAATTATGGAGATTACATTTCAGGCTTTTATCAGAATACTGCAATATACAAATGTATTTGTATGATTATAAAGTTAAAAGAAATACTGCCAAATATGTGTCTGCATGTTACTTTTTTTAGTTGCCATTTATCATTTCAACATGATTGTTTTTTCCATGACAAACCCAGCTGTACAGTGTCATCATTAAATTTGTGTTACAACAATGATACTGATATAGTGTTATAGTACAGATATATCATAATTAATGCTATAAAAACAACCAGATGGTATATGTAAATGTAAATGTTTAATAACAATGGCATAGGATAAAACCAGAACAGACAATGTCAGTATCCGTAAATAATTTCATGAGGTTGGTAAACGAATGAATAGCAAAGTTGTTTGATCACAACCATTTATTTTTCACGAGCCGACGTTTCGATGACCGTCTGTCATCTTCATCAGGGTAATTGTGATGTATGTCACAATTGCACTACGTTCAGAAATACATTGTTAACAGTATAATAAAAACTAGCTGAAGTGCAACTATGTAACACCTTTAGTGCACTACATGCACCAAGTAACATCTAGCGTCAGTGCACAGTAAACCAGTAAGAATTGCCCTGATGAAGATGACAGATGGTCATCGAAACATCGAAAAATAAATGAAAAATAAATGGTTGTGATCAAAGAACTTTGCTATTCAATGTCAGTATTGTTTAAAAATGCGATGATATATGTTGGAGTTATGAATTAAATATTCGACCTTCAGTAGCCAGTGACGGGTGTCTTCACCCGTACAAATTGCCGGCTTGGCGGGGCGGCAGACGTAATTGGTTCTATGGACTGAAAGACAAGCGCTACTTTGGGCACTTAACTGTCGGCAACTCCTCATTTCATATGCACACCTCATGCGTCGGTATAGGGGGGTATAACCGCCGCCTGTAAGGCCACAGCAAGTAAATTTCATGGATGACATCCTCCGCAGACTCCAAATCTAATGCGAGCGGGCGAAAAAAAACAAAACAAGACGGGACGAAAAAAAACAAAGTTCCTACATTTTAAAATTTTGACTCAATCATTGTACAAAATGGTTTTGATTCGGTGGGAACGTCATATACACAGCCAGCATCACATTTCACTGCATCAAAGTAAGAAACAAAACATTAAATCAGAGCCTTTCCTTGTCTCCTCTCTTCATAGTTATCTCAGCCATCCACCTTCCGGCATGGCAACAGACATTTTTGCCCATTTTCGGCATGTTGACCACTGTCAGAAGGTAACAAAATTTCTTTTTTTTTGTTCCAAAATCAGGAGAAAATAAATGCACGCGCTGATGTCATCCATAAAAATTACTTGCCGTGGCCTAAGGTTTGAAAATTATCGCAGCGAGACACCGCCATCACTTAGAAATAAATATCCCTGACCCCACCTCTATATATCAATATATATCAGGGCTCGAAATATTTTTTTCCAGGTACGTGCAAAATTGCACGTTGGCAAAAATTTTTGGTTGAAAAATTTACGTGCAAAATTATATTTAGTTGGTTTGTGACTGTTTTACTGTGTGTTAACCTTTTCACCTGCCATTATGTAAACCAACAATAATACTAGAAAGGTAACATTTGCAAGCAAATGCAATATGTTTACCTCAGGATGGTCTTGCCTACGATTTAGCATTATACATTTATTAGGAAAGGATGGGTAAAAGGATATTTTGCATATATTACTGACTTTTATGTACTGTTATTATAGAGTAACATTAACATTATAACTGGGGAATTTGAATGTTTTTGCCGTTGTAAGGCCAAGTTTAAAATCTACCGGTCTGCCACTCAAAGATCATTACCATAGACTAGTCTTGTAGTGGCATGTATAGGAGATACTAGTATATATTATACACTCAGCACACATTCTTACCATGTTTGCAATTAGGCCACAGCATGTAACTTTAATCAATGACATCCTCTGCAGACTGCAAGTAAACTTCTAGTCTTTTTGACAGCTTTAATTACAAAGGACTTTGTTGAGCTCGTCTCACAACCTTATTACATTTTGTAAATAGGAAACAGGACGTAGGCTGAAATAATGATGATAATAAGTTTATTATTATCACAAATACACGACAGAAGGGTCATTGTAAGTACGTATACGTATATCATATACATATAATATAATGATATACAATGATATGAAGAACTAATTCCTACAGTACACTTTAGTCTTTATACTACAGTACATGATATATATATCAAGCCAGTTTTGTTGGGTTTTACTTGTTCTTTTGATTGCCGAGCCAGTGAATTATACCCACTTCTATAATTTATTGTTCTTTGAAATTTTACATGAAAATCATTGCAATGATAATGAAAATCTACAGGTGTGTAAAATATTGGAACTACACACTCTATAAAACCATACATACTTACTTAAAAAGCTATACATGACTTACATATATTATGCAACTTTAACATACATAATGAATATTTACTGGCCAAATTGGAGATATAATGTGTTTTGAAATGGTTGTGATGTGATGTATCCTTCTGTGGCTGGGTTCAGCTCTGTTAGGTTCCTCCCCAGTTTCTCATGGACCAAGTTCTGCTTCCATTCCTAGCAGAGGTCCAATCTTAAGAGGATACAAAAAGGAGAGTAAGCATTTCAAAAGTGAGAAGAAACTGATAATATATGTCTAAGACATTGAACCACAAAAGGAAAGCATAATACATTATGTATACAAACGTATAACTATATCAGGCGGGGTCCAAGAGGGTTTATAATATATGTCAAAGGGGTTATATGATATATATCAAAATTTTATAGCAGACCAATTTGTTAATACAGAGAACACTGTTGTCTGTATGCAATGAAAGAATAACAACGTAACGCAAGCATAAGACTCAAGTTACAAATTTAGTGAAACCAGACGTTCACATATTTCTTCATATACATTGAAGCCCCAACACTATTTCTTCTGTCAAATTCCTATAGGCAATTATCCTTATTATAAGAGATAACTTCACGGGATATACATCATCGGGATGCAGGATAGGCGTCCTGCGTACTGCGGAGCGAAAAAAACTTGATGCGAGATCTCCAAGTCTACCGCGGGTCCTATCACCGATGGCGGCGTAACAAATGTTTATTTTTACGTCCTATCGGGCGATCTGGGCAGGGCCTGACGTCAGTCAACTTTGCCAAAATTGTGTATATTGTGTATAAAACGTTCCTCACGTGGTCATAGTTGAACTGCTAATTTTTTACAAAGCTCTTGTGCAGCGAAAACCTCACAAAAACTGTAAGAAAATAGCAGGAATGAATTTGTAATAACCCCTTCGTCTCCAGTGAATTTTTCGGCAAGTTTCAATCTGTCAAGTTTATAAACCATCAAATAAAATGGGGCGTACCGGCTGGAGTTGTTGTGTTTCATTGTGACATCTCGTGAGCGTCAAGTAGTCTACGAAAATTAAGAAAGTTTGCCCATCAAAATCCCGGGTCATGCGTCTCACCCCTCCCCAAACACGTACACATAAATAACCCCTTGCATCAACAATCAACAACGATTCGGCCACGTCCATTTACGTATACGTACGTATTACCCTGAAAGCAAGTACTTCCAGGCCTGAGGCGGAAAATCGCTACAAAACGTCAGGCGTTCGGAGTCTTTGGCCTGGGGAGGAGCATCGAGCCTTTGAGTTTGAAATCTTACCGCCCAGCCAGTGGGCGGGTCCCCGTCTGTGTGCTGTGATTGGGCGCCGCGCGGTCTGCTAGCTATGCGGCTTACGTGCTGTTTCTATGGCAACGTGGCCCAGCCACAGCAACACGAAATGTATCAATTCTTGATCGTTGAAGCCAAGGGCGTAAAGAACCTTTGAATTATGCTTCGCCCCCCTCTTTTGTATAATGTTTAATCTCTCTTCCGCAACTCCGTGCGTAGACCTCACCTATCTAGGAGAAGAACTTTTCGAGTGGCTGTGTTAGATTTTATATCTGAGATAGCGCGGGTCGGGTGTCATCAAAAGCAGTACTTAGCGGGCCGTCCACATCGCAAGGTCAGACAAAAATTCTCGTACCAAGACGGTTGTATTATTTTGTTATCGTTCTAAACATTATTAAGCCACTAAAATTTTCGATATTAAAAAAAAAACATTTGATTAAAAACACTATTCGTTTGTGCTACTGTTATCATCATGCATAATTTGGAAACAAACATGCGCTGCACCGTCTGTCTGTAAAAATCTTAGTCAACATGGTTCCCGAAAAATCCCGCGGGATATCGCCATGAATCCCGATTTGATGCTTATCCCGTGTACTGTACTGTGTTATCCCGAAAAAAGATTGAAACTGTCTGACAAAACGACAAAATGTAATGTTATACATGTACTAGTATCCATGTTAATTGTTATATCATGAGTAATAAACGTAAACAAACGCCCCCCTCCCCCTGCCCCGCACCTACATAATTACAAAGTCGACAATAGTTACGGATGAACACAATTCTGTTTAATTTATTTTCAAAACAGCAACAAGCCTAAATCGCTAAACATACGAGATTCTATCAAGTCAGGAGCTAGTAAATTACTAGAGCTTTATTTTTAGATTTGAGCCGGCTAGTTAATTGCTAGTGTTTTTTTTTTTTTTGAGCCGGCGATGACATGCAAAAGGTTAAACAAAGTCTCCCGCGTTCTGTGGAAATCTGCAGTCCTAATTGTGGATATTGAACCCAAAATCCCAATGCAATATTCTCTACTCGAGACTGGTATTCATATGACCGTATTTTACGAAGAAAAATGAAAACTTACCGCTACATTGGTCCACTGATGTCTTCTCGTGTCATACAAGGGCGGATGCCCATATTTGGAAAGCTCGGGTGTTCCGTGCGTAGCGCTAGGGTCAATGACCCGCGGTTATCGAACACGCTGTTCCATTGTTCCATGGTTGTTCGAATGTTCCAAACGCGTTCTTTTTGTTCGATTTTTGGCTTAAAATGCAACTTTTTTCACCCATTTTTTGCCAATAAAATCATTTTCTGACATCTATGTTGGCCAAAATGACCAAGGTTCAAAGTCTAACGTACCAACCTACCAGCATGCTGAATTTCATTTTCCTCCAAGCTCTAATTACGAAAATATCTACGATTTTTAGGTGTTTGGAGAAGAGGAAGAGGAGGAGGAGGAAATGAGCAAATATAATATGTTTTCCTTCGGTAAACATAATTAATACAAACTGACCATCCTAGTTTGTGTAATTTGAATGATTCAAATTTCAAGAAAAAACGATACAGCATGAAACTTTGGAGATACGCAGTGCAAATATGATATATCAGTAGTTTCAAGGTTCAAAATTGCACATGCAAAATATTTTTACCTGCAAATATCTTGAAAATCATGACGTGCATTTTGCACATTGCACATGGGTATTTTGAGTCCTGAATACAGTATATCAATGCGCCACCACGATAAGTTCAATACGCGATAACACGTAGATTTCCTTCATTGTTTTCGGTTACAAAATGACTTATAATCGATTCGGTTGGAAGAATGTGACCGCTACATCACCAAGGCTCGCTTGCAACGAGTTTGCGGAGTGTTCAAATTTGAGCCAAGTCATTAAGAAATCATTAGGGCCCACTAATAGCTATCGGAGATTACTTTATTTTGCAGTATGTTGGAGGCGGCACTTCAATCACCCCGGGTTTAACAGGCCTGGAGGTGTGTGCATAACGACACCTGCGTCTCTCTTTTGAGTTAGAGACATGTGAGACACACACGTGACGGCGTAAAATTTTCGGGTGTATAATTTAATGACTAAACCGACTGTAGACATGGGTTTCTGTCACGAGACTGCATGATGAATTTTATACGACACGTTCACAAATGTCCATAAATTTGCTGTCACGAACATGTAGTAAGATGTGTCTGATAGGGATCGACATTTGGTTTCAGGCTAGGTACTGTAATGTTGAAATGTTTGTGGTTTTATTACATTTGTGACACCATGAATACACTTCTTTCCTTTGTATACAGTAACACTCTGTGTGTGTGTGTGTGTGTGTGTGTGTGTGTGTGTGTGTGTGTGTGTGTGTGTGACTGTGTGCTGTTTCAACTGCGATCTTAAAATGCTGCAAACTAAAAATTAAACCTACATGTACTTCCAGACCCTAAAATTAAGAAATTTACAGTAATTCGAAACTGACTCTACCTTTAGCAATCCTGCTTGTAGACTGCAATAATTTTGTTACCCTGAACCTAAATTTGCATGCTATTTGTAGGTGTTACCAATGTATACGCCTCCAGTCCCTGAGAGACCTTAAATCAGCATGTATTGAAGGAGAGTAGCATCTTGGGCATTCATCACACTTATCTGAAAGAGTAGGCAGGTACATGTATACATGTATATGCAGCCTGGCATTTGAACCTGACCTATGGTGCACAGTCTGTACAAGTCATGTACTTACCAACTCTATCACGTTGTATGGTGAATGTTGTGGCACAAGGCAGTGGCTCAACATAAAGATAAGGCCTAAGGCCACACCAATTTAATTTCTTGGTTAACGGATTCGCCGCTTCATTTTTTTTCTAATTTGCAAATAAAAATAAAAATCCAGAATCAACTGCGAAATGCTCATATTTTGCCCTGAACAGACCTTTTCATTTTTAGTTGTTACAGTTATTCCATCTTTCAATGCAATGGTATCATTAAAAGTTCAAAAGTCAATGTTTAAATTTTGAACCAGCCTGGTGTGTTGACTTCATGGCTCCTATCGTACCATTTGGGGCCATAATAGGGTGCCTAGGCCTGTTTTTATTTTTTTATTTTTCGCCCGCCCGCTCCATTATTTTTCTAGAAAAATCCGTTAACCAAGAAATTAAATTGGTGTGGCCTAAGAAAAAAAAATGTTGTGTTTCTTGTTTCA
>NW_017802713.1:1791567-1792579 GCF_001625305.1 Branchiostoma belcheri
AAAAACACTATTCGTTTGTGCTACTGTTATCATCATGCATAATTTGGAAACAAACATGCGCTGCACCGTCTGTCTGTAAAAATCTTAGTCAACATGGTTCCCGAAAAATCCCGCGGGATATCGCCATGAATCCCGATTTGATGCTTATCCCGTGTACTGTACTGTGTTATCCCGAAAAAAGATTGAAACTGTCTGACAAAACGACAAAATGTAATGTTATACATGTACTAGTATCCATGTTAATTGTTATATCATGAGTAATAAACGTAAACAAACGCCCCCCTCCCCCTGCCCCGCACCTACATAATTACAAAGTCGACAATAGTTACGGATGAACACAATTCTGTTTAATTTATTTTCAAAACAGCAACAAGCCTAAATCGCTAAACATACGAGATTCTATCAAGTCAGGAGCTAGTAAATTACTAGAGCTTTATTTTTAGATTTGAGCCGGCTAGTTAATTGCTAGTGTTTTTTTTTTGAGCCGGCGATGACATGCAAAAAATTAAACAAAGTCTCCCGCGTTCTGTGGAAATCTGCAGTCCTAATTGTGAATATTGAACCCAAAATCCCAATGCAATATTCTCTACTCGAGACTGGTATTCATATGACCGTATTTTACGAAGAAAAATGAAAACTTACCGCTACATTGGTCCACTGATGTCTTCTCGTGTCATACAAGGGCGGATGCCCATATTTGGAAAGCTCGGGTGTTCCGTGCGTAGCGCTAGGGTCAATGACCCGCGGTTATCGAACACGCTGTTCCATTGTTCCATGGTTGTTCGAATGTTCCAAACGCGTTCTTTTTGTTCGATTTTTGGCTTAAAATGCAACTTTTTTCACCCATTTTTTGCCAATAAAATCATTTTCTGACATCTATGTTGGCCAAAATGACCAAGGTTCAATGTCTAACGTACCAACCTACCAGCATGCTGAATTTCATTTTCCTCCAAGCTCTAATTACGAAAATATCTACGATTTTTAGGTGTTTGGTAGAAGAGGGAGGAGGAGG
>NW_017802713.1:1792599-1795919 GCF_001625305.1 Branchiostoma belcheri
TTTTGAACCAGCCTGGTGTGTTGACTTCATGGCTCCTATCGTACCATTTGGGGCCATAATAGGATGCCTAGGCCTGTTTTTATTTTTTATTTTTCGCCCGCCCGCTCCATTATTTTTCTAGAAAAATCCGTTAACCAAGAAATTAAATTGGTGTGGCCTAAGAAAAAAAAATGTTGTGTTTCTTGTTTCAGTCCTGAAAAAATTGGAGTCATGATCAGTAGGTAGGGATTATCTTTTTTTTCTTTCTCTTTGTTTTTATTAGACTTTGAAGATCTGTAGTGATCCAACTTATACAACACGGTTTGACAAAGTAAAACTTACATGAGTGTATATATTTTCAATGACAATGTTGGAAAACTGATTGTACAATGTTTCATCGCTCAGGTGTCAGATCATGGAGCTAGGAAAGGTCGATCAGCTCAAAAATTCTATGTCCCTTGCAGGGGTTCACCCCAAAAAAAGGATAGGGTCCGCAGTTTTTTCTAGGGTCGGTCAGGAAACAGGAAACACAACATTTTGTTCCTAGGCCTATATAAGGGAAACACAAATGCTTAGTGAGAACATAAAAAAAACACACACTGTCAGACTGAACCGTCTTTTTTTAGGTCTAATATTCCAAATAGCGTCAACCGTAATCCTACAAGTTACATGTACATGTATGTCATCCATGTGATATCTGCTTCAAAATCGCTTCTGTGGACCTTAAAAAAATCTATTGCAGTGTATCACTAACCCTAGGCAAACAAGATTACGGTATCAGTGAATGCTGTTCAGGATTAAGATAATGTAAGACAACCTCAAGAGATTTGATAGTATGTGCCCACATTCGTTCTTCAAGTCCCTAGCGTTAGACCCTTTTCTTTACTACAGAAACTAAATAGGTACCTTGACGTACAACCTTAGTTCTTTCCTATGCCTAATTATCAATCTATTTAGCATGATTTTGAATGACATTTTGTCCCTATAACAACTATAATAAGCACGACATTCTGAACTTTTAACATGACTTGATTTTAATGATGTGACAACATTAAAATCAAGTCATGTTAATTGTGTTATGTTGAAAGCTGGATTGCATTTTGAATACATGGGACGAAAGGAATTACATGTAGAATTGAAAAAAATTCAGCTGAGCATGTACATATTGTACATATACTTTACCATAAATCGTACAAAATGAGCCAATATATGTCATATGTTGCAAAAAAAGTATGAAAAACAATACTAAAGTCATAGAATGCCGAAATCAATTCAGGAAAAGAAGAAAATGTGAAGAAATGAAAATGAAGAGTCTATTAATAATAATTTATTATTCCCCATACCATACTCTGTGTGTTTAGTCATTTGTTCAACCTTTATATTCCTTTATACATGTACAATTGTAGATTTCCTAACAAAGGAAACTTTTTTTTTTTGCCGAACTTTTTTTATTCGCACGCTCGCATCAGTTTTGGGGTTCCCAGAGGACGTCATCCATATAATCAAATCAACATGGCCTTAAATATTCATCGCCACTGATCTTTACGGTACATTTGTCATTCTTTGTCGTATCATTAGTCATCGAATGACAATCATACACAAAGGACAACAAGGCATTGTGGACGGAATATCAATTAAGGTAGAATATACTTTAAATATTGCACAACCGTTATGAATATATATATATATATAATACCATTTTACAGTACTAAAATCAAAGAACCCACATATCATAGGAGAAGTGGGTAAATTTGTCTTCCATTGCCTCAAAAGAAAAAGTCAAACCCAGCAAAACTATGTTGTAGAATGTAGTATGATGTTAGTCTTTTTGTTTGTAACTGCAATTAGCCCTCGGGCATGTATTTGCAATAAACTTTCTACTAATAGCCAAGTCATATCTATCTATCCTTATGTTTCATGCTCTATACTGGTACATTATAACAAAAAAATGCATTGAAATATAGTACATTAAGAAGAGAGTTGTGAAAATATGTACTTCAATCAACTATGACTCAAAAATGATATGAGTCATTGGAGATCATAAGCTTACACCCAGGTGTAAGATACAGCACCAGGAGACAGAAACCTACTTAATGAAAGCCGTATCTTGCACACGAATCTGGAGCTAGTGTCGGTTCAAAATTGATGCTGCTATACTCTTCAGGATTTACAAAATGGAGGGTGAGTGATGGGTTAGGATATAAAACATGATAAAAGTCTAATATCGATGATAAATCTGGCTAAATTTAGATTCCAGAAAATCCAAGCGAATCCGTAGACACTGGCAGTGTGAGAGATATGATTCTCGCGGAGGCCGTGTTCAATTTCACGGTTCATAGATCATCTTTTCAGATTACAAGGAAACAGACAAGACACAATCCCAGACAAAAACATCAAGGTGTCCAGTAGCATAAAAAGATTGTTTTTCGGACAATAGGTGATACTCAATTTCGATAAAAGAAATCTTTAAAAAAACTCTAAGAGTGTGACATTACATGATAGCATTACATATAAGTGTAACATCCAAATTCTGGGTGAAACAATTCAATAAAAAGCATGTCCGTATAATACATGTTTTTTTACCAACTGTGTACATTATCATCTTCAATGACCCTTCAAGGGATAGTCCATTCAAAGAGTTATGAAGGGGATAACTCAAGATGCTTTCAAAATTAAATGGGGGAGGGCGATAAGTGGATTTCATTAGCAGTAAAGATAGCGTAAGTAATTGAAATGAGCCAGCTGGTCAGAAAAAGATGTCAACACTAACCTTCTCCTTAATTATAATTACCTCCATGAAAAAAGGAGGTATTGTTTTTGGTGTGTCTGTCTATGTGTGTGTGTGTGTGTCTGTGTGTGTGTTTGTGTTTCTGCACATTTGCAGCCAGTATATCTTTTGAACCCTTGGATGATATTTGGTATGTGGATAGGCGTTGGGTAGGCAAAGGTTAAGGTCGATTTTGGGCCTCCTGGTGACTGACCTTGGTACTGCAGCAGAACTTCCACATTCCTCATTTGCATAATTGAGGAAGAAATTTACATGTCAAGCACATATTTCATGGAGGTATGAGATCTCGGAACTCTTGTTACAAAATGGACCAGCCCAAATTTTATTGCCCTTGACAAGTTACCGCTCACAGCCCTTTGTTGCTTGTTCTCGACACTCTGACCTTTAATTCTGTACACAAGGGGAATGTTGGGATACATGTAACACGATGTCGTGACAATGTACGCGTACAAAGATGAAAGACTTCAGCTAGGACCTTCAGTCAAGCAAATGTTTATACAAACAAGGGCTGTTCCATGTTCAAAACAGGGGGGTCAGAAGAAAGGGGACCTGC
>NW_017802713.1:1795951-1869369 GCF_001625305.1 Branchiostoma belcheri
AAGGGACCTGCAGGGGGGGGGGTCCCGACAACACTCTATGCTGAATTCGGAAACTTCTCGATTACGCTTTACGATAAATTCCAAGTGACTACAACGCATTACGTGGAATTAAAATGGCAAAAACACTCTATATATATGCAAAATGCGCCAATTACACTCTAATAGCTATAGTATGTTGAATTAGAGTGGTCCATCTATACTCTCCGTAGACTTAAAACAGCTCTACGGAAAAAGGCTTGCGGGCCCCCAAAACAGGGGGGTCAGAGGAAATGGTTGTAATCCTGCCTATCCCTTCAATTTCAATTTCCCAGATATCTCTTATACAGTCAAACCTGCCAAGGAGACCACCTCTTCAAGCTGGCCACCTGTCCATGGTGACCGCTTTTTCTCAGTCCCCAAAATTTTCCCCATTGACACAAGCATTAAGAAACCTGTCTAAGGTGACCACCTGGCCAACGCAACCGCGACCGCCCTGAGTTTGGCCCGATAGCAGTAACCTGCCCATGGTGACCACATCATTTTCGATCATGTTGATTATTGATGATGACTACATGTAATGAGAAATCATGGAGAAACCAGCCAGATTGCCTTGACTACTGGATGATGTTTTTGTTCGACATAAATTGTTCCATGTGCCACTCTCCCCACATGCATTTACAACATTTGACATCAGAATTCGACATCTTGACTTGGAAACCATTTATGTCTCAGTCACGTTGTCAGGCGACCCTCTTCAAGGAGACCACCTGTCCAAGGTGGCCACTTTTGTTTGGTCCCCTGGGTGGTCGCTTTGGGCAGGTTTGACTGTACTTCTCATTGCAAATAAACCCCTACAAGAAAAGGAAAACAATCCTTATATAGCTATTTTTTTCAAGAATCATATTGGTTCTGGTTAAATTTAGATAATAAAAATAGTATCATGGCTATTAAATCAGGATGGTGCTTGAAAAAAAGATAGGGAGGAGAATTTTCTTCAATCAGGCTCCTGCAATTGGTAGCAAATGTTGGCCTTTTAGTACAATCTGTTTGTAATTGTGTTCCTTCTATTTATAGCCTTCAATAAAGTAAAGATGCAACAACTTTCCTTCATGTTTTGCACTGCCTGTTCTTGGAAGTCCCTCCTCTACAAGAACTGGTTGACTCCTTCACAGAATGTAACACACAACAGATGTGTACATGGATCTGCCCTTACAGCTCAAAAATAAACAGCTGAACATTACAGTACACACATGTACAAGCCATTGTATACTAGTACTGTAAATTCATTCATTTTTGCTTGGATTTAATTTTGCATTAGGACTATATATAGGAGTGGAAAGAAGGTTTTTGCAGTGTTTTGAACAATATTGTAGCACAAAAATACCTGTTCACAAGGTCAAGATTTTGCAGTGGCTAGCAAGCACTGTGAAACAGACACAAATTTAATGTACAGCGTAATTGATTTATAGCATAATGTGGGTGCCTACATTTTAATACGGTAAAAGAAGCAAGCCTGCTGAATTTATCATTAACAGGTACATGTAGCTGCTGAATTCCTGAATTTAGCATGACCCTATGACATTACATGTGTGTACATTGAGGCAATAAAAATCAAACCCCAATAAACATGATAAAGATTAAGAAGAAAATCAATGAGGGGGGGGGGTGAGATGTAAAAATATTTGCCACAATTCTTCTATTGCCATAAAAATGAACCTGTGCATGGGACCCCAGAAAGTGTGAAATGGACCAAAATGGAACAAAATGGTTTAACGCCTTTCCTACATACATACATGTATTTCATTCCATTTCATTCTATTTCGTTCCATTTCGCACTTTCTGTACACCCCTGTGCATTGTGATCTACAGCTATCAATCAGTTCTTACTGAAGCCCTGCCTGGTTAATGTACAACTATTTTCACCTCTGTGTCAATTACTGTTTACTGACAGAGCTGTACACAGAGAACGACTGAATGTAAACAGATTGTTCTGTTATGTGTCGGACAGTAAACAAAGAATTTCCCAACCACAGGTAAACACAGAATCCTGTTTACAGTAAATATTTGTGACATCCCCCAACAACCAAAAACCTAAAAAAAAAACATCATTGAAAATCACAGACACAATCTAGCCCTGTGCCACTTTTTTTAGCCATGATTATTTTGGAAAATCAGGACTCAATGTACATAACTCACAGAAAATTTGAAAGAAGATGAGTTGGGAATCCGATAATGATTGCAGGAAATAATATATATGCAGGGGTCAAAATAGATTTGGAGGTTAACTTACACTGGCGCAGACGAAAAAAAAATTACTTGCAATAAAAAAACAATAGTTGCACCCCAAAAATAATAGGTACACAACTAAAAAGTATATGTAATAACTGTAGTCCAATATTTGCTTACACTGTTGTGGGGATAAACTACTAAACATGGCAGCTACTTACTAGTACAATGTAGATAGTAAGTTCTATTAATTACAAAAAAATTAAGAAAACTACCTGGATTCTGGTTTTGTTACCTTTTCAGTTCTTTATTTGGTATTTCTATGGGTAGTAAGTTAGTGTAGTAAAAAATTAGTTGCACGGCACCAGTTTTACCAGCACCAACTTGCACACGGAAGGATATTTCGACCCCTGATAATATCTGTATCTGTATCTATATAGCCGGTATAACCACCCTTCAGCTTCGCAGGCATGCGGCGCGGCGGCAGCTAGCTACACATGTATATCGCACCGAACGACTTGTTATGCTCAATCTTTGCAGGAGTTGTTTAAAGCTTTCTACAGCTAGTAATGATGCCCCAATTGCAACTGTGCTTGGTGGCAACGAGTTCCACTCTACCATACTTCTTGGGAAATACGAGTTTTTGAGCACCTCAATTCTTGGTTGATAACTCTGATATTTGATAGTTGAAGGCTTGTTTCTTGTTCTCAAGTATTACATGTAGTCCTGAATATGCTAGCCTGGTTGCCAGTCCCATATCACTGAGATACTTTGTGTCCAGTGTGCTATGGGTTTGGCACCCAGGCTATGAATATGCATGCAGAAAATAAAAGCCTATGGTTTAAATGTACATGTACTGTGCTCTCTACCATGTAAGGACTACCAGGATTTATCATGGCTCTCTGACAAGACACAAACATGGGGTAAACCCAGCTTGAATTACATAAACACATTGGTGTTTTAAGAATAGGTCCATCTTGCCAGTTTTGGCAATACTTGCAGCTCAGGAGGTCAAGGTCAGCTTGTTAATTCCTAGTGCCAGAACAATTTTAACAGCCCAGGTTTGATCATTAACAGCGTGTTCCATTCAATACACCGCCACGCAAGGGTAAACTGGAGCAAACGCTGAAGCTATAGGAGACCTAGATATACCAGGGCAGCTTAGAACTGTCAGCTATTACTAGTATTAGTACTGTGCCCTAGCCTCTGTAGCAGGCTTATAGACCTGGGGGTTTGGTGGTCTTCGGCTGTTTTCTGATTAGCCAAAAAAATGGGGGTATATAATTCAACCAGGCCGGCTATGTTGCCTTTGTCTATACGGAATCAGAAGATAGCACATAAAAGATCCCAAAGACCCTGAAGACCCCCCAGTTTTTGGCATGCTATGGAGACTCAGATAGACTACATGCCCAGAAAAAGCACTTAGAGACAGCAAATGTCTGCCAAAATTTCCAGGGCTCTCCCCAAGCAATGAAGCAAGGGTGGCCCCCCTCCCACCAAAATCCTGTACCTCTCTCAAAATGTTCAAATCTAGTGTTTTCTCTTAAGTACAATTTGTATTTTCATGAAAATTAACTTTCCAAATTTGACTAAAGCAAATCTATACGGTTATGTCTGTGCAGTTTAAAAGGAAGCTGCAAGGGGGCCTAAAATCTGATCCCCTATCCTTAATATATGTAAGGCTAAGGCCTATTTGATGAGGTAAAAATATACAAACAAAATCATTAAAATACATCAACAGCTTTATGTATAATCCTGTTCGCAAAGAAAATTGAAAACATTACATTGTTGGAATTGGTCCTTTAGATACTTGAGGTTATCATATATTTATAACATCAATGCTGTTATCGATAAATAAAACATGCAACATGATGGTGCCAATACTTAGACAAGCTATAAAGTATAAAGATATTATCTATAATGCATTTGCATTCTAGAGTTATTCATTCAGTCACTCACATGTTGTAATTTTCAAAGAACAATAAAAATAAAGAAACTGGCTGCACCATCTTCTTGTCTATTCAAAGCAGATTGATAAGTCTGGGATGTCACACAAGTTATTTTAGAGTCCAATTCTAGGTCAGATATATAAATATTGATCAGTAACAGAACCAGAAAATAGACTTGTATGTAATGGGTGTAGTGTTTAACTTTCAGGTACACTAGTCAAGATGCAACAAAATAGCACCTTGGCAGAACATACTGTTCCTGTGCAAAACCCTGATTTTTTTGCGGATTTGGTTTTTTTTTTTTTGTCAACGTTGCATCAGCATTTTGCCTGTTGCAACATTTGGAAACTACAGTGTTTACCTTATATGTGCAAATATGACCTTATATGAGATGTTCTGCCAAGGTGCTATGCACAATACATTACGGGTTTGCCAAGATGACGTTTAACATTGACATTCAGTATTTGATGATGATAATGAAAAATGTCATATCTTGTCACTGTATCTATGTGCCATAGCAAGAGGAGAGGAAGTTTTTGGTCCACTAGTGTTTAACCTTGCCACTGCTGTGATAGCCTTCTGAAACAAAATTTGGTTATGAGGTTGTACAGCTGGGGTATGAGGTTAAGGACATAACATGGGTACGGGTGCCAAGCACGTGAAGGCTCACAAAATGTGCCCTGCGCCAAGAGTTGCCAACGACACGTCAGCTGGACTTACTGATGAGATTTTAAAGCTGGCTGTGTTTTTTCGTGTGAGTGCAATACTATTGTACTAAAACATTTATGGCCTCCCCGTAATAGGTACAGTTATAATCCAATCTAAATACTGGTCACGAATGGCAAACAAGTTCATCTGGGTTGGTGGGTATGAGATGGTCACAATTTTATCTAAGCTTGTTCTAACCCAAGAAAATTAGCCTGAGTGCCATCAAGTTACTGTGGCTTCCATGCTAAGTGCTTGGCTGCCTCACAAAATAGCAAGTATGGGAGCTTTGGTATATACTTAAAGAGGATGGCACCATGGCTACAAAAAAATGTGAACTCTTGAATCACTAATGGCCTTCGTCGGGAGTTACTACATGTAGCAGATGACCAGAGGGTCACATGACCCTAGCAAAAGGTTAGAGGTGACTGGAAGTTTGGCCATCTGCATCAGCACCCACCCTGCCCTACTAACCAGGTAGTACAGACATCTAGATCTAAACACCTTTAATTCATGTACTGAAGTCACATGACTTTGAATGGGTCATTTATCTTGAAGATGGATGTATGATAAAGAGGTCAAAATTTTGGTAACCAAAAAAAGCGTGACAGGTTCAATCAGGATTTTCCAACTCCTATCTTCTGTACTGAGCATGGGGCATTTATCCTGAAGAAGAATATAAATGTATAATACAATTTTGGTAACCAAAAAAAGTGTGACAACTTAAATCAGGATTTTACATCCCCAAGTAATTTCTGTAAGTGCAGCAGTATGCAATATGAGATTTCTAATTAATACTCTGCCAGAAGAAAAGTCACAGAAGGATATGAAGTCAATTAAGAATATTCTGTGTAATTCATCTAGCTTACAGTGCTCAAGATATCACTTTGAGGCTCAGTCGAACTGAGCATCCATTTCATAAACACAAGATATTTTTCGTTTTTCTTCGCCCTGCCATAACTGCATACCCCCCCCTTCATTAATACCAGCACATCGGCAGAATGTACTGCACCTGCGCAGAACCCCGTATTTTCGCGTTTTTCGTTGGGTTTTTGGTCAACGTTGCATCAGAATTTTGCCTGTTGCAGAGGACATCTTTTCCGACATAACATTTGGAAACTACTGTCAAAATGCTAACCTTATATGAGCGAATACAACCTTATATGAGACATTCTGCCGAAATGCTATGTACAATACATTACGGGTTTCGCGCAGGTGCAGTACGTTCTGTAAGTCCCCTCCAGTAGGGCTTGTTCCAGGGTAACTAAGATTAAGAAATAGAAGAATTAAGAAGCAACATCAACCTCCATGGAGGAAGATATTCTGTGATCTCCAAAATATTATCAATATCAACTCACATATTTCCTTCCTGTAACGAAGCAAGCCGGATTCATGTACAGTAGTATACATGCATCAAAGTACCGGATGTCCAATGCTTCGGTTCATAATCATATACATACATGTATAGATGTATGTAGGCCAGTATACATGTGACGTCAACCAGCAAGAAGACATTTATGCACCATTTTTTCACATCATGTCTTTTATAGGTCATACCTTTTGAATGAAGACATCAATGATATTCAATATCAAAACTATATGTTACATAGATAAAGATGACATGTTGGAAAATTGGTCTGGAAATTGTATTTTTGATGGACGACGGTAACCGAAATGGAAAATTAGCTCGCAAACGTTGAAGATTGAAAAGCCAACCTACGCAGATTGGAGACAACCTTGGGTCCAAATTACAAAAATAAGCGATCCCAAAAAATACTAAATGTATCATCCCTATTCTTGATTAAATATAGCTGGCTGCTATTAAAAACACATCTTATGATACTGAATAAAAACAAACAATAGCACAGATGGTATATAATTACAGATATATATATCTAAACAATCTGTGCATTTTTGTTTGTAATGCATGTTTATCAATCATAGGAATATTATAATATTAGAAAGTTGGGATGGGCAATCTTTGCTCTTTTTCAAACCCATTTCTTTAAATCATAATACATTATCAGATTAATAAATATTGAGTCAGCCAATACATAAGGTATAGATGAGAGTGAAAGTGGAACACAGGAACATAAAATGCCAAAATATCTATTAAGACAATATTTCTTGCCCTGTAGTATGTAGGTATATAGACAATAACATAAATCATAGAAGATGTCATACCTGCATATATGCAGAGCATGTCATACCCATAACCTGTGGCATTTTGAGAAAATTAAACATTCTTCCCCTCAAAACATGCACTTAAGATCGGTATCAAATATTATTGGAACATGCCAGCAACCAGGGATAGGTTTACTGATGAAAATAAACATTTCATATCGCGCATAGTAGAATCCAATATTAGATCATACATATGTGTGTGAAACATTCTCTAAAAATTACACAGTGATACAACAACTCATCAGCACAATTTTCAGTAATTCATTAGTGTGCGTTGAGCTGCGTTCCCACAGGGTTGACTGACGGTAACACACAACGATTTCTGCCGAAAATTACGGGAAAATCGGTTGGACGTGAGGTTAACGACATGCGGCGTAATAACGGATTCTGACAGATGTCTGGGGGGACCCGAGATAATGATTCAGCCGCCACAGATACAAAATGGGCCCTCATCACCCCACCAGGGAGCAGTGGAACCCATCTATATTCCTGACTGTCATCAATAAATGATGCCGGGGATGAGACAAAAATGTACCTACCTGGTCCCTTGCTTCTTTTGGTCCTTTCCGTCGTTCCCCGTTTCCTCCGAAGTGTCCATATTCGCAGCGGGACCATTGTAACCGCCATCGCCATCCGCAGCCAGCATTTTTTATAAAATATCTACCTGTTGTGAGGAAGTATAAAACCTTAAACTGGAGGCCCCTCTGCGGATGAAATACTGGCTATTTTCCTTACACATCCACCGGAGCCCTTAAGACCAAGGAAAACCGTTCAGGGCTCTTAACTGTAACGGACACACGGGTGGTCTTAACAAGACGCCTACGTTTTCTGACCGGCTTGCTTGCTCCAGGCGTGTTTGGAGAGGAATAAAGGTGCCACAATCTGGCACGGGAGACGTTTTTGCGGCCCTAGTTGCTAGCTCCGCCCGTGCTGCAAAAATTAAGCGCCAAGCTTGCAAGATTTAATCATGAACCACACACACACTGGAGGCCGCAAGCAAGCGCACGGTAAGAAAATAAAGATCTCTCCCTCCCTCCACACCAGGCTTAAATAGATGGCACCACTGCAGTCTAAACCAGCAGGAATACGCACAAAATGGCTACTAAATCGATGGAGGGATCTGGTAGCGATTTCTACGAGTCCCTGTTCTAAATTATATCTCCATCACACGGTGGAAAGTGTGAGGAGGCGGTACATGCAAATAGCGTTATAAACACACGCAGGCCTACTGTAGCCTCTCTTCACACACGCACAAACAGGATCCCGCTGGCCCGTTTTCAATTATGGTCAAGTGGGAAGATCAAAGAAGGTTGCACCGTACCGACGTTACAGCCAGGCCAAGGATAAGAGGGAGAAAACGCCGGGCTTCGCTAGGCTGGACGGCCGGTGGCACTGCGCTCAGCTCTCCGGGGTCCAGGCAACTTCAACGCCGCCTGCAGACATGGGCAGAGCCGCTGGGCAGAAATTCCGTCCGCTTCTGGATCGGTCACTCGGCTGGTCAAAGGTTTCACTGTCCCCTGTGCCTGCAATGTTTTGTTTCTGTTCCACGACGGTTGTGTTTTAAGCACAATAGGAACAGGATCTGTAGTGTAAGATCACAACAGACTGATAAAAGGTGACATCCATGTTACGTCACGTGATCCCCCTTAAAGGTGAAAGGGCATTAGGGACGTAGCGCTGATCTCCAAGCAGATATTGGGATGGACAATCGTAATGTTTTCTGAACTAGTGTAAATGGCAACTTTATGTACTCAAATGCGTGATTTTTGTCATTCTGTATCTGAATAAATCAAGTGATAGAATCTCGCCACATTGGCTTATCACAATTCAATTTTATAAAATCATATAACTTTTATAAGATTAAAATTACAATTAAAATTGAAAGTTTACTATGACAAATACGCAACTGGCAATATTGAAATACACACTGACGACGAAAAGGGAAGAATAAATGAAACCTGGGGGATATGATTCTCTATAGAAAACAATTGCAGAAACGGTGGTTTAAAAACAACGGAAAAATTTAAAAGCTGAACAGGCTGTGCTATAGAATCACTGAATAAAATAATAATGTAATGTATATCATAAATTTTTAACAAATTATATTTAAAATTATGAAGTTCCGTCCGTTCAAACAATCAGAAATATTTCTCAAATAAATAATGACTTTGTGTTTTTCTATCCCTACTGAAAGCTCAATTTGTCACTACCCCCGGATAACCTTATTACGTCTTGTATAAGAATGAGTAGTGATTTGGACTTACTTATAGGTCACAGCAAGTAATTTTTATGGATGACATCCTCCGCAGACTCCAAATCTAATGCGAGCGGGCGAAAAAAAACAAGGCGGGCCGAAAAAACAAGGTTTAAAATTTTGACTCAATCATTGTACATATGGTTTTGATTCAGTGGGAACGTCACATATACACAGCCAGCATCACATATCACTGCATCAAAGTAAGAAACAAAACATTAAATCAGAGCCTTTTCTTGTCTCCTCTCTTCATAGTTATCTGCCATCCACCTTCCGGCATGGCAACAGACGTTTGTTTGCCCATTTTCGGCATGTTGACCACTGTCAGAAAGCAACAGAATTTCTTGTTTTTTTTCTTCCAAAATCATGCGAAAATTAACGTGCGCGATCATGATTTCATCCATAAAAATTACTTGCTGTGGCCCTACTTACTTATGCCTACTGCCCATCCGTGGGCATAGGCCACAGACTCGGTCCATCGTGATTTACAGCATGCAGATTATTTCCAATTCTAATCTTGACTGTGAAATTGAGGTTGATTATCGAGAACTCAATCTCCCAGAAATCTCGTTTATCGCCACTCTTAAGGCCACAGCAAGTAAATGTTATGGATGACATCCTCCGCAGATTTCAAAAGCGAGCGCGGGCGAAAAAAAAAACAAGGCGGGCCGAAAAAACAAGGTTCCTACATTCTTAAATGTTGACTCAATAATTGTACAAATGCTTTTGATTCAGTGAACATCAAATATACACAGCCAGCATCTGCATCAAAGTAAAAAACATTACATTGCACTAGTCTTCTCTTGTACTCCTGTATTCATAGTTATCTGCCATCCACCTTCCGGTATGGCAACAGACATCTTTGCCCAATTTTGGCATGTTGAGGGCAACAAAATTTCTTGGTTTTTTTTTTTTCAAAATCAGCCGAAAATTAATGCGCGCGCTGATGTCATCCATAAAAATTACTTGCTGTGGCCTAAATCGTTTATATCGAAAATAAGATCTAAAAAACTGCCCCGGCATACTTATCCCGTACTAAATGCGATATAAACGACCCACTGAGCCAAAAATAAGGTGAGGGAGGTTACTTGGAAATTTACTCTTCGGACCGTTCTGAGGCTTAGCCGGGTCAAGTGGTGTTATTTTTAACTTGCTGTACGTACCCATTTGTATCGATTGGCGGCACGCCCACATTATTCTCTATTGGTCATGGAATCAACCGGTAAGGGAAATTAACCATGGCTAAAACGTGCATGGATTACGGGAAGGACCCGAAAAGGGAATAGAGTGGTTCCATTTGAAGTCTGAGGGAAAACACGCATGTGTACTGTCATGGCTTGCTATCTATTCGGAAAGTCATTATATTTACCGAAGGAAAACGTATTGTTTTTGCTCAGTTTCTTCTTCTTCTTTCCTCTTCTTCCTCTTCTTCTCCAAACAAATCAAAGCCAATGACCTGAACCAGACGTCTATCACCCCGGTAACTAATGTTGGGTTACGTCATCATGTTTAAATTTTATAGCAGGAGGGATTTAGACTGTTGCCGCCATACGTGTATATATGAACGTGATTGAGTAAGAATTAACAGAGCAGACCATATGCGAAAGTAAACATTATGCATTTGCTTTGATAATGTAATTTTCTAGTTTTAGTTATGTCCCTTCGTTTGAAGGTTAGCAAAACGCGGTACCACGACGACCAAAGGATAATTTGTAGACCCGTGTGCCGCGTTACGCCTTAGAATATAGGCGCGACCCGTCTGAAGTTCAATTTTGGCGGTAAAGCTCAAAGCATCCTTATAGATCCTTCGGATTCTTACGGGTTAGTCAACCGAGGAGGCGCAATCATATTGAACCAACGAAATCGGCCAGGCATGCACATAAGGCCATGTTGATTTGATTATATGGATGACATCCATGAATTTTCGGCCGTTTCAAAAAAAAAAGTTTTCAACCATACTGGAAATCGTTCAAAACGTTTGCAAAATGAGCAAATATATAACTTAAGTTGGAAAAAAATGGAAAACGATACCAATGTAGTAGAATGCCAAAATCAAACGTAAAAGAAGAAAATGTAAAGAAATGAATCTGTAGACTAAATTATTCGCCAAACCCTACTCTGTGTCATTTGTTCAACCTTCAAAACCAAGTAGATTTCATAATGAATGCAACTTATTTTTTTGCCAAACTTTTTTTTTTTGGCTCGCATCAGTTTTGGGGTTCCCATAGGATGTCATCCATATACATGTACTAGTAATCAAATCAACTTGGCCTAAGACATGTAGAACATTCGATCGGTAGAGTACGCACAATAGCGCGGTAGCGCATTGCATTTATTATATTACATGTATTACCGAAAAGAAAGGGGGCAACTTTGCTCCTAAGTCCTATGCCTTTTTCTTGGTCCGAGGAGCATTAAAAACATTTACCTGTGGTCCTAATCAATATAACTTGCACTGTCGTTCTGCTTTGAATCTAACAACAACATAGAAATAGATTTCAGGACTTTAAACAAAAGTGAACTGAAGTTTTCCACTAAAAAAGCAACGATTCATAACATCAAAGGCGACATCTAGCAGTCGAGTACAAAACCGCATGTACATTACATTTCTAATCAATTTTTGCCACTCATCATTTATAACGTTAGATAATTCTATCATATGATATTATTTTGATATGGATTTTGGAGAGAACATGATAATCATAATTTAGATAATATAGAAGTGAATTTTATAAGATTATGTTCAAACCTAGGACACCCCTACTCTCCAAGCAGAGGTTTGGATTTTGGGTTATTTTGTTATTTTGGGCGTGTTTTTAGACTTTTTTTATCGGGCTTTCTTTTTTGTACTGGAATTTTTCTTTCACCATAAAAGAAACACCGATAAAAAAGTCTAAAAACAAGCCAAAAATAACCCCAAACCCAAACCTCTGCTTGGAGAGTAGGACACCCCTTTGTGGATGTGGACTCGCCCGACGTCCCACTATGCTTCACGTTCAAGATGGCCGCCCGAACCGGCCACAGACGACAGGTGTCCATTCACTACGACTTTCGGGCCATCAACGAGCAGAAAGTCGAGGACATCACCCTCGAATTTTTCTACAAGCCGCATACGATAACCCTCTTGACTGCCTGTGTGCTCGGATCGCTGTACATCGCCTTTCTAAGGTACGTTTTCAGGAGAAACTAGCGGCCGGTGCTCCCACGTTTATTTGCCGTCTCGTGTACAAAACGTGTTTGCATACAAACTGCGTTTGAGTCATAGCATAAAATAGGTGATGACGTGATTCTTAAAGTTGAAATCTTTAAGAACCGCCGTACAATATATTTCGGTAAAAAGAAAGCTAAACCTGCAACAAAGCAAGAGCAAAATGGAACCGTTATGTCCCCTTCATGAATAAAATTAGAATAAATTACGTATGAGCTTTCAAATATTTATAGTTTTACATCCCGGATGTTCAACGTATTTGTTTCTTACAGTTTGTTATGAATGAAATTATATAATATGTTGAGACTTTCTTGTGTCCTGCACATAGCCTACTAAGAAGTTATGTTGTGGGTCAAATTATTACTCTGATTTTGGAATTTGAATGCCAGATCATTTCAGGGACAAAAAGGTCACGTTTTGTAACGAAGTAAGGTCACCTTGGAGTGGAAAGTGACATGTGACAAGCAGCTGAGACAAGCCTTTAAACAGACCAAATATTTGCCAAAATCACTCCCCCTTTTTTGTTGAACAGAACAAGATATCTGTACTATACTAGTAGGCTTCAATTCACAATGTCTCTGGGAATGTCATACAAAGAAAAAAAATTATCTGTTGGTGATGTTTGCAAAGAAGTTTAAGGTTTGAGCTAGTAGGTGTGGTGTAAGGGCAGAGCGTTCGTCTCAGAACCAAGAGGTCCCGGGTTCGAACCTGCCATGTCACCGATCTTGTGCTCTTTGGAAAGGCTCTTTACACGACTTTCCTGGATGCATGCCTGGCAAATCCCATCTCGTATTAGCCACAAAAAGCCAGCAGAATCTTCAGGTAGTTGAAGGCGTCTGCCTCAAAATAAAAGAAGAAGAAGGAAGAAATGTTGTGACTTGAACTCTAAGCTTGTCAGTCAATGGGCCAACTTTCTCACAGCCACCGGAACTCCAAACAAACAGAATTACTACAGTTTGGCATCTCCTAGGAGATTCTGTCACCACTAGTCAGAAATGCCTGGATTAACAATAAGCTGTGACCAGTAGGCTTGGACTTTAACTCCAAATGTGTGAAAGCCAATTAGATAGACTCTACCTATACACACAACTTGTTAGGCCTCCAATACATATGCAGATTTACATGACACTTCTGGAGTTGATCAGTCTTCAAGAAGGCATTGAGATGTCAAGAAGTTGGCGTCTTTGGAAAAGTCACAAGGATGGTGGATTGTCAAAAATTAATGGTGGGTAAAGACATCTGCCATCCCTTCAAGTCTTATTCAAAAGCTTCGAAAGTTCATGGCCACATATTCATAGGCCCCGCACATATTACTGCTCCCCGTGAAAGAAACTGCCTGATTCCTTTACAGTAAATGGGTAAGAACTATATAGACTCTCACACAAAGAAACGCGTTCAGCCATCACGATTCTTCATCTTCTTTCACGATTCAAATAAAAAGTCTGAAACTATAAAAAAGAGACAAAGGTGTGAGTGGTAGGCAGAGATTTCTTTCTGCAACATGTTACAGCCTTGATGTAGGGTAGAAATACAATTTGTGTACTTATATAGTGTCAGAGAGAAAAGCATAGCCAAATGCTTATAAGTAGGCTAGGCAGCAAACTAGCTTAGAAAATGGCTTCATTGTTTGTATTGTTTTGTGGAAAAGAGTTATAACTTTGAGAGCTTTTTATATTGTGAGTTGTAGATTACCATATAGCCATCCAGGGAAATTATGACCTACATTTCTTTAAGCAGGATTTTGGATGTTTTAATCCAGGTATTATTGATAGAATCTCACATTCACAATAAATCCACATGCTCTTTGCTAAACTTCAAAGCAAACCTGTACATAGTTTTGCTGGCAATCTTTTCCTTTCCTCTGCAGATTGTATGCATATTTGTATCCTGGGAATACATGTATGTACAAAGTCTAATTCACTGTCTCTTTTCATCTTTTTCAGAAATGAAGAAGCCAACACAGATGACAACATCTGGGATGGATTGCTTTGCTTGATTTTCTTCTTTATAATCATCAGTGTGCTGGCATTTCCCAATGGTGAGTACATGTAGTATTGGTACCATATGCTGTATGTATGTTACTTTTCAGAGATCTGTAGATCTCTACCTTAAGATTTGAATGATGGGACAAGGACTTGATCTTGAAAGAAAGAATTTCAGATGTTATATATATACATTGTACCTTTTACATGTGTTTTTTTCCTTTTAGGTCCTTTCACCAGACCACATCCTGCATTATGGAGAATAGTATTTGGTAAGTTCTATATGTAATATAGCATGTTGTACCTGTCAAAAATAAAAGATAATTCTGCCATTGATGGTACTGCTATATATTTGCTACTCAAAATCAGTAAATGCCATCTCTGATTCCCATAAACATTGTTCAAGGAAACCAAATTGACAATCTCTTTTCTGTGTAGAAGATTGAGAAGCAGGCACGTATGGTTGGAACCACATTGTAGAATCTGCTCTCTGTAACTCCTTTTGTTTAATAACTGACTACAATTATGTATATATCCAAGTTCTGTACGTTTGGGACCACTTTGTAGATACAGTTCCCTGTAATGTGTAGATATGTAAATATTATACATTCAGGAATGCATCTATAGCAGCGACACCTGTGCTGCAGTGCAATGTGAACCAGTCAGAATTGCCCCGAGAAAGGTGACAGACGGTCACCGAAACATCGGCTGAATAAAAGACTTGGTTGTGTAATAATACAAAGAGTCTCTTTATTCAGTGACCAACCTGATGAAAATGTTCATGGAGGCATGAGGTGTGTATAGTTGAAAGAAATGATAGACCTGTTTGTCACAGTTGTTGTTTTGTTGTGCTGTCAGGCCTGAGTGTGCTGTACCTGCTGCTGCTGGTCTTCTTGCTGTTCCAAAAGCTGTCGGACATGAAGAAGATGATGTACTGGTTAGACCCAGAACTCAGGAAAGTCGGACCAGACACAAAGGTGCAGCACTAAACAAGTTTGTTTATTTGTTTGAAGTGTGTTAAGTTAACTTTGGCATTGTCTTGAAAAGTCGTAAGGACAAAATAATTTTTTAAGCTTAAATTTTTTTAATATCTCCTTCTGACAATTATCATGAGATACATAGTCATAGAAAATTTCAGCTCTGAATTTTCTAATTTTCTGATAAAAGACATCATAATAATTTTTGTACTGTTATTCATTCATAAAAAAGAAGTCATACCTCATAATACAAAAAGTTGATCAGACAGTAATTGTATGTTCTCTATTGCTTTACATTCTTTGATACTGTATGTGCAATTAATCTTTGCTAATGTAGTTCATTTATCCATTTCTTTCATTCACACATTCTTTCATTCATCTATCTTCTAAATTCTGACTGGCTGACTGACTGACTCACTCACGCATGCACTCACTCACTCACTCACGCACTCACGCACTCTCACTCACTCACTCACTCACTCACTCACGCACGCACGCATGCACTCACTCACCCACTCACTCACTCACTCACTCACACTCACTCACTCACTCACTCACTCACTCACTCACTCACTCACTCACTCACTCAATCACTCACTCACTCACTCACTCACTCACTCACTCACTCACTCACTCACTCACTCACTCACTCACTCCTTCCCCCAGGAGTATGCTGTGAACTGTTCCCAGGTGACATGGGAGCGCCTGTGGGGCCACTGTGACATCTTCATGTTTGCCCATTTCTGGGGCTGGGCCATGAAGGCCCTGATCGTACGCAGTTTCGGACTCTGCTGGACAATAAGTGTCACCTGGGAGGTTACTGAGGTAAGTCAGTCTGCAGGTTTTTATGTTTTTCAAAGGAAACATGTTGCTTTTGCTCAGTTTCTTCCTCTTCTTCTTCTCCAAACCAATGAGATCAATGACCTGAACCAGACGTCTGTCACCATGGTAACTAGTGTTGGGTTACATCTTCATGTTGCAATTTTATAGCAGAAGGGATTTAAACTCCTGACTGACCATATATATGAATGTGTTTGAGTAAGAATTAACAGAGCAGATGATGTGCGAAGGTAAACATTATGAATTTGGAAATGTTGCCTTTCTAGTTTTTATTGTTCACGTAGTACATTATGTATTTGAATATGATGTTGGGAATAGGTGCCAAAAATTCATGTGACTGTGTAGAAAAATTTTAGGAGCACAATTCAAAATAAAGTAGAAAGTCAGGAAAATCTAGTTACAAATTTTACTCATCTCTTCAGGGCTTGTTCATTCAACACCTTTAACTAGTAAGGTTGGAATTTTACAGCTGTCTTTATACATCTGCTTGTATCTCATTTGTTACACCTGTTCATTCAGCACCTGTAATGAGTGGAAATGCTGCAGCTGTCTTCCATGCATCTGACAACACCATTTTTTATTCCTGCTTTGCTGAGATGTTACAACTACATGACTATATATCATAATGTCTTTCATACACCCTGTAACTCTCATTTGTTACACTTGTTCATTCAGCACGGTGCACCTGTTATGTGTGGAATGATGCAGCTGTCTTTCATGAATCTGACTACACCATCTTTACACCTGTTTTTTAGATGCCGCAGCTACATGTACTATATGTCACATAAATGATGCAGTTGTCTTTCATATATATCATGTGGTTGCATCTGATTTGTGACACCTGTTCATTCACCACCTGTTCTGTTGGAATGCTGCAGCTGGCCTTCATGCACCTGCTGCCTAACTTTGCGGAGTGCTGGTGGGACCAGCTGCTGCTGGATGTGCTGCTGTGTAACGGCGGGGGCATCTGGCTGGGCATGTTCGTCTGCAGGCGCTTTGAGATGCGCTGCTATCGATGGGAGAGCATCAAGTAAGACACTGTGACTTAAAGATCTTCTGGGGTGCATCTTGACGCACTTGTAATGAAGCACTGTGGTAAAACTTAGGCCTAGGAAAAATAAATGTTGTGTTCCCTGTTTCCCGACCGGCCCTAGAAAAAACTGCCAACCCTAGCCTTTTTTTGGGTGGACCCCTGCAAGGGACATAAATTTTTGGACCTGATCAACCTTTGCTACTTCCATGATCTGACACCTGAGTGATGAAACGTTGTACAATAAGTTTTCCAACATTGACATTGAAAGTAGTGTCCTTATATGCAAGTTTTACTTTATTGTGCAAGTTTGATCACTAGTGATTGCCAAAGTCTAATAAAAAAGATAAAGAAAAAAAGATATAATCCCTACCTACCGACCCTATTTTTTCAGGACTGAAACAGGAAACAAATTTCAACTTTTTTGACACAATGTGTATAACTCATGAGCTAAGTTGTTCTTTGACCTTTTCCTATCATTGTGGTGTGAAACTGAGACAGATGACTTTGTTATCCAGGGACATCAGATCCACCAAGGGTAAAATCAGACGTGCTGTCATGCAGTTTACCCCTGCAAGGTAAGAATGATTAAAACATTATAGACTTTATAGTAAGTACTAAGGTTCCTTTCACCACAATGATCTTGATGTAGAAGGTTTCTTCATGCCTTATATTACAGGTCCCTACCTTGTAGCATACACTTTGTACATGTGGGTCTCTATTTGCTGTTCCTTAAAATGCTTTAAAATGGCGCTGTTTCCTCTTAAGTTCTTCTTCTTCTCCAAACCAATAAGGTCAATGACCTGAACCAGACTGTCTGTTACCATGGTAACTGGTGTTGGGTTACATCATGTTGCAATTTTATAGCAGGAGGGATTTAGACTCCTATCTGACCATACAATATGAATGTGTTTGAGTAAGAATTAACAGAGCAGAGCATATACAAAGGTAAACATTATGCATTTGCTTTGCAAACGTTACCTTTCTAGTCAATACTTAAGTTGTGTTGAAAATGTCCACAGTTGGAGCCATACTCGCTGGCTGGATCCTAAGTCATCAAAGATGCGTCTGATGGCAGTCTACCTCCTACTGGTCATATGGCAGGTGGGTGGTTTAATGTATTATTTTTGGCTACACCTCTGGGGCGGAGCCCTTATATACAAAGCCTCTATATACAGTACTAATACTTCAACTCAGACTGAGAAATATGGACACTATATCTTGAACTGAAAAACTCCTTTTATTGTTAGTGTCTTGGATTCTAAGATCTTGCCTTTGGACGTGAAACGGACACTAACATCGCCGTTCAAACGTCCGAACAGCTTAACACCTTTCCAACATTAGCACAGCCCTAACTATTTATATTATGTTTAACAAAGGAAAACGTTTTTGCTCTGTTTCTTCTTCTCCAAACCAATAAGGTCAATGACCTGAACCAGATGTCTGTCACTATGGTAACTAGTGTTGAGTTACATCATGTTATAGCAGGAGTGATTTAGACTCCTGTCTGACCATAATACAGTATATGAATGTGTTTGAGTAAGAATTAACTGAGAAGACCATATGCAGAGGTAATTTAAACATTTAATGCATTTGCTTTTTTTATTTGCAAATGTTACCTTCTAGTTTGTAAAGCATTGCATTTTGTCTCAAATATTACGTTCCAAGGTTGACCTTTGATAAGACATCTGTTTCCTCATGTTTGTCAGATTTCGGAGCTGAACACGTTTTTCCTGAAGCACATCCTGCACATTCCCAACCACCACTACCTGACCTGGGGACGCATCCTTCTCATCGGCCTGGTGTCTGCGCCGACTATCCGTCAGTATTACGCCTACGCCACCGATACCGCCTGCAAGCGCGTCGGCACGCAGTGTTGGGTCGTCGGGTAAGTGTTTTGTTTATTTTTTCATCTATTACCTCCATGAAAAATGGAGGTATTGTTTTTAGTGCGTCTGTGTGTGTGTGTGTGTGTGTGTGTGTGTGTGTGTGTTTCCGCACATTTGTAGTCAGCATAACTTCATAACGCCTTTATGGATTGTGATGATATTTGGTATGCTGGTATTGGTCTTAGGAAGCCAAAGGTCAAGGTCAAATGATTGATGAGGTCCCTCTGGAATAGGCTACATGTACTGAGTTGACAGCCTGACCTACATGTATTTCAGGGCAACAAAAACCTGTGTTATTTTGTTCTGTACTGTAGTGTAGTGTACAGTGTAAAAACATTTACAAAAACTCATATATTTCATGGAGGTTTGAAGTCTCCGAATCCTTTTTTGTTTCTGTGTTCTTTAACCAGTGTAGCACTACTCAGTGGCTTAGCACATGTATGTGCTGGGTACATACATGTATATATACAAGACAATATATACAAGACAAAGACGAAATAAAACATCAATATCACAATCATAATCCATCTTTTAAAAAGATTAGTGGTGTGTGATGTTGTTATGTAAAAAATACACACTTTGTACTTGCAAATATACAA
Source organism: Branchiostoma belcheri (assembly GCF_001625305.1). NCBI lineage: Eukaryota > Metazoa > Chordata > Leptocardii > Amphioxiformes > Branchiostomatidae > Branchiostoma > Branchiostoma belcheri. The sequence continues at coordinate 1,815,774 of NW_017802713.1, forward strand.
AATATAGTTTACCACACATGCTCAATTATCTAGCTAAGTACCAGTTGCAACATATATTCTCATTTTGTGATATACATGTATTAGTCCTTTGTTGTACAATGTAACGTTGTATTGAGCTTACAGTAACAGTTACTTTTCACTAAAATTAAGTACATGACAGTATTGTAAATGCTTCCTAGCAATCTATTCTTCCTAGGGGGAAATTAACCCGCTACCAAAGTTTAAAAAAAAAAAAGCTGAGCACCTAAACATTAAATTTTGAATACATGTATTTCCAGGGCCATCACGTTTATAGAGGCTATTATCTGCCTGAAGTTTGGGAGGACTCTGTTTGCTCAAACACAGCTTCCCCTGGTCTTCTTGTGGCTGGTCTTTCAGGTACAGTAAATTCGTCTAATTCAGCATAAATTAAACTTTATGAAAGGAGGCTTTTGCAGTGTTTTAAGTTTGTGTTGGAAGCAATACTGTAACACAAAAATGAGTCTTTCATTGACAGTAGAGAGGCACTACGAAACTAATGAAAATACAACTACCACAATCATTCCAAGATTTACAGTATTTCAACACTTTATTTTGTACTAGACAAAAGATGCATATATGTATGATGTGAAAATAGTTAATACATTTTTCACCCACTCCTCACAATCCTCTGCTATTATCAGATTGTGGGGAGCGGATGAAAGCTAAAAAGGCTTACACTCAGGCTATAATACATTGTCATCATCTTGTCTTTAAATTTTTACCACTTTTACACGAGGATAGTGAGTGAGTGACTTAATGACAATGTGATGATTTTCCAGATGGCGATGACTTTCCTGTGCCTGTATGCGATGGTGTACATTGCTGGTCAAAGGGTAGGTACATGTAATTAACAGTGACATAGAATGACTCTGTCTTATAAGACTATAGGGCTGGCAGTTAAGATTTTACAGTGGTCAATATTCACCAAACGTGGCTATATATGATAATAGAGAAGTACACAGAGTGCAAGAGAAATTCCTTACCATATGTTACATTTGATAAGTGTAATCTAATCCATATACGTAAATACTGTAGTACATGTGATGGCAGTAGATTTGATATGTCATTACATCTATTGTGTGGCATATAGAACCATAATGTACTAGTATGTTACCAACATGTACATGTAGCAAGAAGACTTTATTGCTAGCAACACTAATAAACAATGCTAGACATTAAGCTCTGAATTTACAATGAATAGCCACGTACAGCATACGTCAAATGAATAACTACACTCATGTTCACAGAATTATACTACAGTCAATGAAATTTTTAAATATCTGATTACATGTATTCTGATGATATTGAGTTGAATTGTTAGAGTTAATGTTAGCCTCTACCAGGCTTTGGGAGGCAGCTGGAAAGAGTAGAAATTGGCTAAATACAGAGAGATAAAACATGCTGGGTGTGTCAAATATGTACTCTCTAGCGGACCAACAGCCACCTCCCAAAGCCTGGTAGAGGCTATTAAAGGCATCCAGTGCAGTTTTTAGGGCTTGGAAACCAGATTTTTCCAAGTCAATATTCCAGTCACTAAGTTAAACCAACACTGTCCCGATGTACATGTACATATATATATCGACATTCATGGAGGAAAAATGCCCCCAAAAATGGAAAACGGTTTGATTTTTAGGGTGCCACCCTGGAAATAAAGGACTTTATCGTTAGGCTTGTTCCTGCAGTTTTAAATGCCTTAAGTATGAGATACTGATTCAAAATGTGGCATAGTATTATGTGTCAATATCATACAGATTGCCTTTTTCGGAATATTACCAGTTTTCCAGCCCTGAAATTGCATTGGATGCCTTGTCACGATCTGTTTTGCGATTGGCCAATAACAGACACTCTTCCATATTTCTAGGCCAAGGAAGAGACGGCAAAGCTGAATGGTTCTCACACAAACGGGTGTGTGACCAGAAGTGAGGATGAGCGAATGGCGGGGTATGACAGCGTGGACTCCGATTTCGTGCCGGACAGTCCCGTCAAGCGAGTTAATCCTGTCCGCAGTACGCGACTTCGGACCAGAACCGGGAAGTTAAATGGGATTTAAACGATTAACCTCCTTCCTACCAAGCCGGCCTTTTGGCGTAAAAGTTGTATTAGGTTTTATGTTAGGCAGGAGGGAGATGGTTAACTGACGTATGAACGCGGTTTTACCGGTACTTAGCAACTCAGGGCTCGAAATACTGGGTGCATGTGCACCTTAGTGCACCCAAATTTGGAGCTGTGCACTGAATTTGTTTCTGTTTGTTAGTGCAGCAGTGCACCCAAATATTTTCATAGTTTTACGTATGTAAAATGTATAGTAGTATAAAGCATATTCTTAACATCCAAGTGTCAGAAAAATAATAAAATCATTGTTGTAGTACTTCTCGTTAAAAATGAAACATAATTAGTTATTGCTGACATTCTAGTTACATGGTGCACCCAAAAAAAATTTGTGCACCCAATTTTTTAGGATGGGTGCACCAGTGCACCTATTCCCAAAATTGAATTTCGAGCCCTGTTAACTTATGTGCAAGCTCAACTACTAGAACTAACTCAATGTTTGAAAACAGTGTAAATTTGTTAAGTGATTTTGCTGAACCATTTGTTAAGCCGACTGAATGAATGTGCAAATAAATGTTTTATTTTTCTGAATGTTGCACTCAGATGACAATTTGTAAACCGTTTTAAAGTCAGTGCTTGGAGCTGTAAAATGTAGAACCTAAGATGAAATTTGAAAAAAAAAAGTTGTATGAGCTCTCTTTAAGCAGGTACATGTGTATTAAATTCTAACCAAGTCAATGTCTATGTTGATCAATTTTTACCTTCGCCAAGAAGGTTATGTTTTTGTTGGCGTTCGTGTGTCTGTGTGTGTGTGTCAACACGATAACTCAAGAAGGCTACGATGGATTGTCTTTATATTTGGTAGGTGGGTAGGTCTTGATGAGACCTGGAACTGATTAGATTTTGGACCCCCTGGCGGCTTGTTATGGTACTGCAGCTGAACTTCCGGTTTTGATATCTCGTGATCTGGACATGGTAGGGTCACTAAATTTGGATGGTAGGTAGGTCTTTGGCTGGTGAAGAAATGGCATGGCTTTGGACCCCCTAGCGGCTTGTTCTGGAAGTGCAGAAGCATTAGTTGAAAAATATTTGAAGGAGGATAACTCAAGAACCGATTGATGGATCATCATGATTTTTGGTAAGAATGCTTGACGTATGAAAATGATAGTTATGCAAATCAACAGCTAATTAGCATAATTAATGAGGAAATGCTATAAATCTGCTACCTTCCATGATATGATTATTCAAACGTGTGGCATGTGCAATTGTGAATAAGAAGAACATTGGCAGGTAGTGTTTATACAAATGAATGCCTAATTTGCATAATCAATGCGAATCGTCAACATTCGTCAAGGCCTAAGGGTAACATCATTTGGCGAAGGTATGAGATCGTGGAACTCTAGTTTTTAATTTAAGTGATTTACACTTTTCTTAGAGTGTACTTAAAATAGTGAGGAAAGCACAGTGAGTAATTTAACTTAAATGCAATTTCAAGACACTTTCTTTTGGAGTAATGTGCCATAGGTAACATGTTCCAGAAGTGATATACATTCTATAATGTTTACCTTTTTGCTTTCTTGACTCTTCATACTATTTACTTCTACTAACTTTAAGTTAGTTATAAAACCTTACCACACCATTTGGTGTATAGGCATTACCCATCTCATTTTGTATAACTCTTGATATTTAGAACACTTCTCAGTGACAACTTTCACAACATGTTTTTACAATATTCTACTTCATAAGTTTTGTTCTCCAAGATTTTTCATTTCTTAGTCGAGATCAAACGTATTCTATTTCATCATGTATTTCATGCATTTCTGATTCATGATAGGCTATTAAAGCTCACATATAAAGTCAAGTTAGCGGCATTGAATGGCGGACTGGCTAGGCTAGCGGACACGCGAGATTGAGAGGTTGTGGGTTCGATTCCTGGCTAGATGTTGTGTCCCAGGGAAAGGCACTTTCTCCATCCACGTGTGGGTACCTAACTTCAGTTGGGGAGGTAACAGGCGGTAGAAGGAGAGGGATGGGCTCTGCCTTCCAATAGACATGGGGTTGTGTGGCGTAATGGCAGAGCATTCGGCTCAGAACCAAGAGGTCCCTGCCAACCTTGTGCCTTTGGGAAACTTTGCTCAGATGAAAATGAGTATGCCAGAATGATCGTTATCATGATCGTGGGCATTAAAGGATAACGAACCAACCAAGACAGAGGATTAAGAACCCACTGCCCCCATCAGCCTGAAAAAGGCTATGTACCGTGGCCGACAAGTACAAGTCTGTGTCGCCTGCGGAAACACCTGCGTCGTCTGCTCGAACACCTGTGTCGTCTGCGCGAACACCTGTGTCGTCTACGCGAACACCTGCGTCGTCCGCACAGAAAAAAGCTGCGTCGTCTGCGCGAACACCTGTATCGCCTGCGCCAACATCTGCGACGTCTAGGCAGACGACGCAGCTTCTGTCTGTGCAGACGACGCAGGTGTTCGCGCAGACGACGCAGCTTTTTTCTGTACAGACGACGCAGGTCTTTGCGCAGACGATGCAGGTGTTCGCGCAGACGACGCAGGTGTTCGCGCAGACGACGAGGTGTTCGCGCAGGCTTGTGCTTGTCGGCCACAGTAGCTATAGGAGTATCTTTACCTTTTTTTTAGCAAAAAGTCACGTTATGTAGTTGAGGACACAGTCCCAGATATGCTTATAGCCCTGGCGGATATTTTTGTTCATCAGGCCGTACACGATCGGGTTCAGGGCGCCGTTTAGAGCCATCAGGACAGAGGCAACCATGAATGCTTCGGACGGTACCTTAGTGTAGACCATCACCATTAGGGTCATGGGCATGCAGCATACTGTGTACACGGCGAAGAGAGTCATCATCATTTTGGTGATTTGCCTCTCGGCAGCATTGGTGTTGTGAGATTTGGCATTTGGTGTTTTGCCCCTCCCATGCTGTCTTTTTTCTGTAGGTTTCTCAGTTGTATCTGGCACTGGAGTGACCAGGATGATATTTTTGTGATTAGCTTTTCCTGGCTTATTCTGGTTAACTGCGTTTTGTTCGTCATCATCACATGAGGAGGAATTGTCGTCTCCCGTCCAAACTCCACCGTACGCGTTTCTCGAGGAACGTGTGGTGTGGGTAGTTGCAGTAGTGGAGGTAGAAGGTCCAGCCTCGCCACCTTGCGTTCCACGAGAGAACTGCACAGCCCAACGTTTCGGGTGGTGATTGGCGTTGGCCATGACGCGTCTCTTACTCTTCCTGACATGGTTATGGATGAGCGCGTAACAGACGAGGGACACTATGTATGGGATGATGAGGATGAGAACGGTCGGTGTTATCTTTCCCCATAGATTAGCTGATCCTCCCAAAGCACATCGTTTCAGCTTTGGGTCTACCTTAACTTCTTCAAGGACATGCACAGGTAAGAATGAAACGATGGGAAGCAACCATGTGAGTGAAAGCATGATGACGAGGACACAGGTAGACTTCAGACGCGTGCTGTAGGTACAGACATTGAAGTACCGTTGGAGAGCGATACACAGCATATGACCTATCGACACCCCCCACAGCACGGGAGTGGTGTACGATTCAAACCAGCACAGCGCCCCTGGCGGTTCCCATTGGGGGTGCAGGAAGTGGTAGATCCACAAGGCGGCGTCGCAGGTGGCGAAGAGGATGTCTGCGCAGCTGAGGCTGACCAGGGGCACGTTGACCAGCTTCCTCAGGTTCGGGCGGGCCAAGATGGCGACGATGGTGAGGAGACAGCCGAGAACAGTCAACACCACGATGACTACAAGGATATAAAAGTTTTAACATTAGTGAGTAGATGACATTACTTAGCCAGATTAAATTGCTTTACGCCCGCCCAACACCCAGCCGCCCCCCGGGAAGGGGCCACTAAAGCCGTGGACGGCAGAGTTTGCGTTACACAGACTATAATATACTTTAATTGGCATTATTTTCGAAGGCCTGAAATCATTGAAAAGCAAGGTCGCATGTTCCTCATTTGTGAGTAAAGCGTGGGTTGATGCCTATCGTGTTCCAAGCATGCATATTCCAGATTTAATGAAAACCTGGCTGCTTTCCGCTATTTTCATTGTCTGGGTGCAGATTCCATAGAGTGAATTCAAGATTAAACAGTGAATCGCCCAAATGCCAAAAACTACTCTATGTACTGGGCCGTACTGAGCGTATTACTTAGTATGATCCGGCGTACATAAAACGTACACAGACTCAAAACGACTGAGATGCATATCACCCCCATGAAACTCCTTCCTCTTCGCCCCCGCCGTTCTGCTTCGCCCCCGCCCCGTTCTGCTTCGCCCCCGCAAAAAATCTGCTTCGCCCCCGTCGTTCCTCTACGCCCGTCAGTGGTTCTTACGTTTATAAGTACTGGCGGGAAATTTCACTCACGGCTGTACTTATAAACGCCAGTACTTATAAACGTAAGAACCACTGACGGGCCGTGAGGTAGGGGTAAACGTTTGAATGGGAAGGATTTGTGCAACGCCACTTGGCAGAAAGGTGGTCCAGAATGTTTGCCGGAGTATGGGCTACTTTAAATTTGGCGGCACAGCCTTTATTGTTATTTTGCAGACGATTTTCGTGTCGACTGTGAGCTGTGCCGCCATTGGGGGCTAAGCAGAAGGACGGGGGCAAAGCAGAATTGCGTCGGGGGGCGTAGAGGAACGACGGGGGCGAAGCAGATTTTTTGCGGGGGCGAAGCAGAACGGCGGGGGCGAAGAGGAAGGAGTTTCATGGGGGTGCATATGACGTGCGTATGTGTGCGTACGGATGACAGGAATGTCAATACGTAGCCTCCTTCGCAGACTTTTGAGACGGGCGTTAATTTCTTAGGCTGTGAAACCGTCTCTGCCCGGCCAAGTCCCTCGGCGGCAAAGCCGTCCCTCCGCGCGGCCAAACTCGCGTCGCTCCCCGACTAAAATTAACGCCGCCACCTCAGAAGTCTGCCAAGGAGGCTAGCTAGGAAGTACGCAATTCTTATGCGACGAGGATACGCGGAAGTGTACCAAATAAAAAAATTGCTCTTCTCTTTGTAAAATACCATGACAGTTTTATTATTTTATTTTGTTACAAATAAAGAAACCAAAAAGGCAAAGAGATAAACTTACCTGCTATGATGACAGCTGCGATGTACACACCTGTACTTATCACCATGATGAATACTATTATTTGTAGAGAACCTCCAGTCCTTCTTAAACGCTGACGCTTACAATATCTGTATGATGATATTAAGAAAAACGTTGGCTGCAATAAGGCAGTATTTAAACAAGGTTTAGCATCCAAATGCTAGTATACTACAAGTAGGTGAAATAAAATCCGACGTAATCTATTTGTCTATTTGTATCAACAACAACGATGAATTCCGATGTTTGTTTACAACATAAATCATTAACAATTAATGTTAGGGTCATTAATACAAATAACAATCATGTCAGAACCTACAATGAGTTTAAATATTTACAATAATACCTTCACGTACGTGTATCGGGCAGGATGCTGGTGAAAATCTCCCGATTATGTTATGATTTAAAACATAACATACTAACGACCCCACATTCTTCCATAGGCCAGGTCCCCTAGAATGACCATATGGAACCCAAAATATGGTTTGAACTATTGGCTACATATAGCGTTAGCATTTATATATACCAACCCATGTTATCGCAGGTGTTTTGCCTGTCCCTGAATTTGCTTTCTGTCTACCATAGCAAATGTTAAGGGGCAAAGAAAATCCCTCTGAAAACATCGTGACTTCGTGCCATTTAGTAAATGGAAGGTGGAAAACGCAACATCTGATATTGAATCGTTTGAACTATTGCAACAACCAGCACTACATTTTTCTCCACATTAAATCTATATACAAATACATCAAAAATGTTTGCGGGCTCCACAGTCTTTAGTTAGCGTGTGGCTCATATTTTGAAATGGAAGGTGGAAAACTCAACATCTGATACTGCATCGTTTGAACTATTGCAACACATGATCAAGCACCACATTTTTCTTTACATTAAATCTATATAACAAACACACCAAAAATGTTTGCGGGCTCCACAGTCTTTAGTTGGCGTGTGGCTCATATTTTGAAATGGAAGGTGGAAAACTCAACAAGCTGATACTGCATCGTTTGAACTATTGCAGCATCCAACACGACATTTTCCTCTACATTAAATCTATATACAAATACACCAAAAATGTTTGCGGGCTCCACAGTCTTTAGTTAGCGTGTGGCTCATATTTTGAAATGGAAGGTGGAAAACTCAACATCTGATACTGCATCGTTTGAACTATTGCAACAACCAACACGACATTTTCCTCTACATTAAATCTATATACAAATACATCAAAAATGTTTGCGGGCTCCACAGTCTTTAGTTAGCGTGTGTCTCATATTTTGAAATGGAAGGTGGAAAACTCAACATCTGATATTATCGTTTGAACTATTGCAACACATGATCAAGCACCACATTTTTCTTTACATTAAATCTATATAGTACAAACACACCAAAAATGTTTGCGGGCTCCACAGTCTTTAGTTAGCGTGTGGCTCATATTTTGAAATGGAAAGTGGAAAACTCAACATCTGATATCATCGTTCGAACTATTGCAACACATGATCAAGCACCACATTTTTCTTTACATTAAATCTATATACAAATACACCAAAAATGTTTGCGGGCTCCACAGTCTTTAGTTAGCCCGTGTCTCATATTTTGAAATGGAAAGTGGAAAACTCAACATCTGATACTGGATCGTTTGAACTATTGCAACAACCAGCACCACATTTTTCTACACATTAAAGCTATATACAAATACATCAAAAATGTTTGCGGGCTCCACAGTCTTTAGTTAGCGTGTGGCTCATAATCTTGCTACTTGCTAAGGCCACAGCAAGTAAATTTTATGGATGACATTCTCCACTGACTACAAATCTAATGCGACAGGGCAAAAAACAAGGCAAAAAAACCAAGACTTCTACATTTTTTCACATTTGACACTATAAACTTCCAAAATCAGGCGAAAATTAATGCGCACGCTGATGTCAGCCATAAAAATTACTTGCTTTGGCCTAATGCGAAACAAATCAAATACAAAGGCCGTTACCAAGTTTCTAAAAGATAAGATTTCAGATTAACAACTACTAGTACTACTACATGTGGTGAAATATTTACCTTGTAGGAGCTTTCCGATCACCAGTGCATCTGGATCCACAATAGATCGTAGTGGGCCTAATCAAACTCCTGCCGTGAAAAAACCTACCGGGGAACCTAGCTGAGGCGGGCGGGGAAGAGCTCCTGCAGCCCCGAAGAAAACCCGCGCAACGCACGATAGACTGGATACCAGGTTAGGAGCTGTGGAGAAAAACAATCACAGTCGCAATGATCACAACTCCCAGCGTCCGGTATTTCTATTCCCCGAGCTGTGTGATTATAATTATACTGTGAGAATGCGCTGATATAACCACTGCATGGCAGCTCAGACATATCAAAGGCATATACACCCTGATATGTTTTGACAAATATCAAGGATTGTTGCGTCACATCGTTGAAATAAGTGTTCAATCTAATCAGGTATATGAAAATAATAATACGACGACTGAATTTTCACGGCGAACCATTCTGACCCCTTGCTCAGTTACGTCTATTCGACGCACGTCAATTGTTTTGGAAGTAGCTTTCTGTCAAGAAACAATTTTATCCCTCACGTCAACGCAATATACGCAGGCTGATTAGACTGGACGTCTGGCGCTAGCTGGAGGCAACCTACAAAGCGTAGAGAAGAACGCCAACGTTTCAGGACACTTTTGAAGAATGGTAAATAGAGGGAAGTGTTAACTGTTCTTGCCATTCGACTGTAAAAACTTCTCTTCGGTCATATATCTAATTAGAAAGGTAACATTTGCAAAGCAAATGCATCATGTTTACCTTCGCATATGGTCTGATCTGTTAATTCTTACTCAACACATTCATCATATATATGGTCAGACAGTAGTCTAAATCCCTCCTGCTATAAAATTGCAACATGATGTAACCCAACACTAGTTACCATGGTGACAGACGTCTGGCCCAGGTCATTGACCTTATGTGTTTGGAGAAGAGGAAACCATGGAGTTAAAAAAAACCCTTTTTAAACCTCCTTGAGGAAACTGAGCAAAAACAATATGTCCCCTTTGGTAAACGTACTAATAATAACGCGGGAACCCAATAATGCATTATTATTTCAAGGACGTGAAAACAACAACAACAACAACAACAACAAAAGAAAACGTTAACGTTAGCAATTGCTTCCAAGACATGAAAATTTACAGATTAACATATCTAAGCTTTTAGAGACAAGATTTTATCAAATTTTGCAAAAAGACTATATCTCACCATTGACTGTGTGGAACCCGAAAAGACGAAAATTCCTGGTCGATTGAGCTCCAGGGTTGACGGTTTGCTTCAAACGTGTGCTACGTGAAATAACCAAGGACCTCCTTGGAATAACATAATGCAATCAGAGACAAAAATGCTTTTCGATCTTTCCGAAAATTGCTACGAGATGAGAGTGTTATTGAATATATAATCAGAGACTTGTAGCGGATATTAGAATACTGACGCGTTCATAACATACCAGTAACGTCCTTCACAGACTTATGCGGCGACGGCGTTACTAGTAGTTTTTTTTGGGGGGGGGGCGCTGGTCGAGGTAAGTTTTGTCGCGTATACTCCCTCCGTGGCATATTACTTGTAAGTTATCTGTATCTGTATCGGTATAACCGCCGGCCTTTGGCGTAACACACCAGCTTCGCAGGCACGCGGTGGCAGCTAGCTATATCACACCGAACGACTTGTCACACTCAATCGCAGGAGTTGTTTAAAGCTCTCTAGTGATCATACCCCAATTGTGCTTGGTGGCAACGAGTTACAGTCCACGATGGAAAATGCGAGGTTTTGAAAGGAAGAGCGAATGAAAATGAAGCGTTGACATGGCAAGAACCGCCATATCAAGCACGACGCCTAGCGGAATTTTGTAGAGTTTCACTTCCTCTCTTCCACAACCGACCGATTTTACCTGCAACGCCAGCTAGTACCCATTACCAAACTGTATGGCTAGCTCCTAAGCTTGTGTGTTCATGCATATGGTACTGCACGAAAAAGACTCGGATACACTTATATCCGGGCCGGTATCTTGCCGTATTCTTTAAAGATACGTGCATTTTCCCTGCTGTTATCCTTGTTTTATCTCGATTGTATTTTTGGATCCGTGGATTATTTCTCTGTTACCATTATGTTATTACTTTTTGCTTTGTTCATGTCTTGTCTGTACATGTTTTTGTATTTTGAAATACTAATTAAAAAAAAGATACGAGCATATACGAGCGGATGCGTATACTGCTCGTAATCTTAAAGAATACGGCAAGATACCGGCCGGGATATGAGTATATCCGAGCCTATTTCGTGTAACTTCTTTGGTTTGTTGGGAGCCCCGCTCAAGGCAGGGCAGAGAAAAATTGAGTTATAGACTCATTGACTGTTCCCCTCCACGGAAATCTTTAGTAAAAGGCGAAAGATTTGTACGTGGTAAATTGAAGGGAAACCAGAGTAACGACTGATTGCCTGTAGCATCGGTACTATGAAACAGCTGTACCATCCGTTTGTGGTTATGACGTTGGATTTGACAATGAATGTCATAATGTCTCAATCTAAAGATGAACCCAAGTTTACTCAGTTTCTCTTTGCAGTTTAGACATTAGCTATGTTGTTTATTAAGATATCTGTATTATCACTTTCTTAATAATTATAAGAGGAAATCGAAAAAAAGCTTAACACCTGTGGCCCAGGATGCGTCGTGGACGTGACTTTGAAAACGATCTTGTGACGTCAATTCGCAAGGTCGCATGGGAAATATGATAATTAGGTGTGTCAAAGGTCAATGGTAGCCTGTAAAAGGCTGGACTTGTTACGTTTAGGTTCTGGGTCAGAGCAGGGAGGTTTTGACCTCCTTGGTCGGAGTTTCTTTGTCAGATTGTCATCAGTGAATGTATACACCAATGCAAGTGCAAGTCCCTGATACAATACATGTTCTCTGTGGCGTGGATGCCTTTCTTGACTCTCAAGGCCGGATTTTTTTCGAATTCCTCACTTGTGCCCAAAAAGCCTGTCTAACTTGCATCCCTACTACATTTGCTGGACAACTGAGCATTTCCTGCGTCTTATCGTCCTCCCACTCAAGATTTTAGCTGATTTCGCGCGGTAAGAAAAATTGTCGTAAAATCGCACGCCCGTTTTCCGCAGGTATAAAGACGGTGCATTATGGGAAGCGTGAAAAGGGGGCGGGGGGCACAGGGACAAAACAGGTACAACAACCTCACTGTGCCCATTGTTTATTCATTCTCAGGGCTGAATTCGAAGCGGCCAGGCGTGGTAAACATTTTCTGTCTTCTCACCAGAACTTAGTACAAAGGTAGGTCTGTTCCATAGTTCACACGATCAGTGTTCCTTCAACACTTGTATTAGTGAGCACACGTGTAAGTTTCTAATCTATAGGCAGATCCCTTTCAGTGGCAAAAAGACAGTATCAAATTGACCAGGCAGTATCCATTAGCCAGAGAAGGTCGCCGGCCACCGATGGAATTAGCGACAAAAAACGGCCATATATAAAAAGCTAACGATCATTGAACCACAACCTCTGCTTGGAGAGTAGTAAATTTCAACATTTAGGCATGCCATGATCCTGTCAGACAAAAGTCCACTGACGAATCTAGGTTCAGAACAAATGCGTTGTTGTCTGTATGACTCGTCGGGCGGGGTAACAACCAATGAGGTGATGTTAATGTATCTGATGAATCTCAATTTGCCTCAGGTAATGTACCAAAATCTGAGACAATGGTAGGCCCAACTAGACAATCGGAAGGGCTTCTTTCTTAATCTTAAAGGCATCCAGTGCAATTTACTAAAGGAGGGCGACAAAATTAACCAAAAAATATTATGGATGAGGAAATCGGTATCATACTGACAGTTACTTCTATTTCTTAGCATATTGTCGATATCATTTCATACATGAAATTTGACATAGTCCCTTTATTCTTTTGGTACTGTACCACCGATAAATAGCTAGAACAAGTCTACTATACGAAACAAGCATCCATTTTCCGTCCGCAACATGGCATTTTAGCCTCACAGAAATAAGTTTGCTATGGGGTAGAGTTGATTCAATTGACAACATTGAAAAACATAGAAAAATCGACTTTAAAAATTCAGTTTTACTGCCCTGAAATAGCTTTGGATTTCTCAAATTACATGTAAGCCCATTGGCCTTATAATAATTGTCATCAAAGTCTCGTGTAAATGAGGTCACGTGTCTGTAACCGTAGCTCTCGCGAGATTACGTTTCGAAGTGATTGGTCATTCATTATCCTGATGAAGGCGACAGTGGTCGCTGAAAATTTGATCTCTGTTTAACCTGAGTGTTGGGATAAAGTTCAACATTTTACTATGATTACTACCAACAGATGAACTTTCATGATAATAATTGTCATTGTTAATAAAAACACAGATCCAAGAAGATGTCTGAAGCCGAAGCGGTCTTCAAGGCGTGCGATGTGGACGGAGATGGTCACATCAGTACAGAGGAGCTGAAATCTGCATTGACAGATCTGGCTATCATACCGACTGATAATCTTATCCAAGTGAGAAGTCTTATGTCTTTGAAAGTTTGTAAATTTCAATCTTTTAAACTTAAAAGATTTTCTATAACATTCAAGAATAGGTAACATTTGCAAAGCAAATGCATAATGTTTGCCTTCGCATGTGGTCTGCTCTGTTAATTCTTACTCAAACACATTCGTATATGTAGTGACAGGAGTCTAAATCCCTCCTGCTATGAAATTGTAACATGATGTAACCCAACACTAGTTACCATGGCAACAGACGTCTGGTTCAGGTCATTGACCTCATTTGTTTGGAGAAGAAGAAACAGAGAAAAACAATACATTTCCTTCGGTAAACATAATTACAGTATATTGCCACGTTGGATTGCTCTATATGGTAAAGGATTGAAAACTTCACAAATTAGGTAAATATTAAATTTATCGAGAAATACCACCATATGAACTTTCAGGGAATTGTGAGCCACTATGACGAAGATGGCAACGGGAAACTGGATTTTCAAGAGTTCGAAAAACTCGTCAACGATCTGAAGACGTTTGGTGAAGTGGACCCAGAGGAGGTTATCAATATCTTCAATGCTATCGATCAGGTAAAAAACGTCTTCATACATATCGCCACATCAGGGGTGTTGTTGCGCAGTTTTCATTAACTTATCACAGCGTACAGAAATGACATTATTTTCATATACACACCCGGAATATACATGTATTTCTTTTATAGCAAATATGTTAGTGTTCATTCCACTACCGATGCACTTAAACAATGACTGCTATCACTATGCATGCTACGTACTGTCATTGTTGTGACACCATTTTGTACTTTCGGATTCGTGTTAGTCTTTTTCCTACGTTTTATTGGAGTTTATTGGAGTTCAACCTCACCTTTAATTTAGCTGTCCACCAATAACTAAGTGACAGCTTTTTGTGTCGTAGTGTGTTCAATTTCACTTAAACATGTTTATAGTATGAAGCCAGTTTAAACTGTAATATCCAACACAAGAAATTGGACTCACCCAAATTTTCGACTTTACAACTCCAGTCTTTTTCAAGGAATGAGCAATCCACCGCTAGGTTGATGTTGTATACTAGGTTGTATCAGTGCTTGTCTCCGCCTCCTTTTCCAACTGCTACGCTAAGTTTTCTAAAAACAAATTGGACTAAAACAACACTCAATCAAAAATGGTTTATTGCTAAAATTACGAACATTGCAACAGAAAGCTGAGTGGGGTTAAAAAATGCACATCTTTTTTTTAAACGATAACGACTGCACAATCTTGGAGTGAAATTGTGGTAGTAGAGTTGCACATTGAAAAATATTTACACGATATAAACACCTGCACAATAGGACAAGAGCGGGTACATCGACGAGGAGGAACTCCGTAAGGCGATGGCAGAAAACTTCAACACTGACGACCAGACCATCAAGGCCATGGTTAAGATGGCGGACAAGGACGGAGATGGGAAGATCAGCGTCTCAGAGTTCGTCAGTGTCATCCAGAGCATGAAGTAAGATAGTGAATCTTTATTGCATGTTCTTGCCCAGATGGACTAAATGTAGCCTCTACCAGGCTTGGGGAGGCGACTGGAAAGAGTAGAAATCGGCCAAATAGAGAGATAAGCATGCCTGGTGCGGCGAAATGTTCTCTCAACGGACAAACTCCCTTGGCATGCTTATCTCTCTATTTTGCCGATTTCTACTCTTTCCAGCCGCCTCCCCAAGCCTGGTAGAGGCTAGGCTATATGCACAACTGTGACCAAATGTGATCAAGAGGATAAAAAAAACATGAACATTGCATACTGGAACGCTGTATTCTAACGCTAAGTGCTAGGAGTCTAAATATTACAACAATACTATACACATTTTGTACTACCTTTCATCTACTGTTAGTTGCCATTTCTTCTCTCTTTTTGAAACATCTGGAAACATCTGGACACAATGACTTCCTTCAATGTTCTGAATTACTCTTTCGATATAGAATATAATATTTTTATCCTCCGATCGTTGTGACTTTTATTTTCTGATACAATTTGGATGACAAGTGTGTGCATATATTGTTAACCCTTTTATCTTTCCATATTTTCAGATGAATCACAGGTTACCAAGTTAAAAGGTCTCAGACGTCAAGAGCTCCTGAGTTCGTCGATGTCTTCCTGAACTTCTAAAAATAACCGCCAGGTGTCGCCATTGAACACAGTATACACCGATACGCCATCTACAATCAATGTCTTTCCTCCCTAAACAGAATGAATGAATGGATGAATGATCTTTATTGCTCGACAGTTGTGCATGGTACAATGTATGGCAAGGATAACAATGTGGTCTTGACAATCATATCATACTAGTCAATTCCTGGAAACTAAAACTACACAAATACAACGTAAATGGCGTATTGACATGATGTACATGAAACATTTCTGTCTGTCACAATTCTTTTATCTCTCTTTTCCAAAGCGTTACATACGTATTGGCCTAGGTACATAGATATGGAGTCGAGGCATGACATAAGTAGATTGAAAGTGTCTATGCTTGTATTTGGCAAAGGTTTACTAGATTTACTTGTGTTCATTAGATTTTGGCTATCTAACGTTATAGTATAAACTGGACAAGTCATAAGAAAATGATATTCATCTTCAACACTTTCTTGACATGATGGGCACCGTCTCTGGTTGGCTTGTATATTTTGATGGCGTCCAACAGTGACTGGATTATCATATTACATTTCAAAATGTACTCTTAAATTATCTTTGTATATCTTATCTTCTGTGTATCTTCAGATTGTCAGCATGTTTAACCACACAACATGGCTGAAATCAGTTACGTCATAGTCACGTGAGTGTAAAACATTCTAGATAAATCTTTACAGGTAGGCAAATGCTGCTGTGCTTTTTATAACCTCCATGAAAAATGTTATTGAATACGACCTCTTGTTATCGAGAAGATGATCGATTTCTGTTTCTTGATAAACACCGTCCTTTTGTCTTTCTCGTTTAGATACAGATTCTTTATTGGCACATCAAAAAGTACAGGGACTTTTGTATGGTCCTCTACAACTAAATATCTAACAAAGTTAAATACATGTATGCATAACTTCATCCTACGTACAGAATATATGCATGCGGCAAATTACGTACAGAATATATATCGGTGATAACAGTTAAGGTTTAACTATTCTCTAACATGTATTCTCTAAGATTGAAACATTCTTTAATGTATTTTCCTATTTGAATACTGTATTGGATATCTCCCCTGAGAATGTAATTCAATTTTTCTATAGGATCTAACGTATTGAAATCAGTCGAACAAGTGGAAAGAAAGGTGAACTACAATAGGCGCTTATCATTGTATAGTGTACAATCCATTATAAAATGGTGCTCATTTTCAATCATCTTTATAGGTTATGGCCGTTATATTTCTTTCATGGCAAAAGAAATTAATGAAGATCAAAGTGGAAGATAAAGGTGTATGATATCATAATACAGTATAGTACATAAAAACGGCGATTGAGATCTAGAAATCAAACGACAGATTGTTAATCTGGGGAAAGATTGGTTTATTTCATGATCGTTTTCTGATTGTTGCATTTTGATAACGGGTAACGCATTGTAAGGCAGGGTAACACAGCACATAAATTATATGGTTGACATCATCCGCAGACTCCAAATCTAATGCGAGCGGGAGAAAAAAAACAAGGCGGGCCAAAAAAAAACAAGGTTCCTACATGTAAAATTTTTACTCAATCATGTACAAATGGTACTGATTCAGCAGGAACATCACATATGCATAGCCAACAGCACACATCACTGCATCAAAGTAAGAAAAAAAAAGCATTAAATCAGAGCCTTTTCTTGTCTCCTCTCTTTATAGTTATGTGCCGTCCACCTGCTGGCATGGTAACAGACATCTTTGCCCATTTGCGGCATGTTGACCACTGTCAGAAGGCAACAAAATTTCTTTTTTTCCCCTAAAATCAGGCGAAAATTAACGCGCGCGCTGATGTCATCCATAAAAATCACTTGCTGTGGCCTAAGTTAGAACACAACAGCGTTCAGAAAAAAATACTCAGAAAACGACAGGTAGGCAAAAAAACTACAGTATTAAAAATCCCACCGAAAACGATCAGTCAAGACAGCAATTTCAAACGTCAACCGGGGTCTGCTTGCAGCTTGGAGGCTAATTGCTATGGTAGAACTCTGTCCCGGGGCACTCTTGTACCGCCCCCTCCCAATTGTTTATTAATGGACTTTCCCTTCCAGCAAAACTGGGTTATCAAACTGCCTCACCGAAATGTCGACACCATTCGTGCACTGTGTTGAATATCTAGTCAACGTTAAAATCATACAACTTAGTAAAAATATGAAATTAAGCATATTTCGCCGCTGGAATTTTAGTCGCACACACAGCATTTTGTTAAGACTAATAATGCATAAAGTTTGTTCATAATTTCAATAATCCTAAAATCATATCTCGAAAAAATAGTACTTCAATAGAACTGCTTTTATGTTATAGCGTAGCCGCTAATATTGCAGCGTTCGAATGCATAAAAGACGTGTATTATTAAATATATTTGCTAGTTTAGCCGGTGTTTTGGACCATGTGTATTGACCCGTATGGAAGTCAAACGTCACGCCCCCCCCGCATTGCACGCAACTCAGGTAACGTTACCGCTTTTCATAATGTATGTTCTACCCGCAAACCGTCCTCAGCGTCGCAAACCGCTATTAAGAACAAATTCTCCAGATAAATACTATAACAGAAGTCCTTTTATTAAAACAAAAAAGATGTGACAGAATTCCCCCCTCCCCACGTCTCTCCCCCACTCCCACTTCCACGCACCTGGGCGCGGCGAGCTCATGAATATTCATGAGGCAGGTTTGCCGCAATGCGGTATTTGTTTCTCACCTAGCCGCATTGCAGCACACGCTGGCATCTATCATTAAGTCCATTCAGATCTATGGCTTGTACATTCCCCCCAGGGGATGTTAGCCGATCACCCTTTGTTTGAGTCGGTCCGTACCAAGGTATAGGCTCCGTCATTTTGCAGCCCGTGAAACAGGTGACTGAGAGAGAGAGAAAAAAATGGCAGAGCCTGCGGTACGCTTTCCGCCAATCTACGGGGCTGTACGGCAACGTTTTGACCGTGTAAGCCGCTAGATCGCTGTTTTATATACCGGTATCCGCGGGCGGCATTGTGTAGGTTTACCTGGATGATGAGGGAGGGGGGGGGCAGGTTGTCCATTATGGTTTCTCGCCCCAGTTATTCGACATATATGTTCTGCCAAGCGTGGTTTGCAACCATAGAAGCACGTGTGTGGGTGTGTAAAATGGGAGAATATCTTTAAAAAAAGATAGATATACACATACATATACGCGCGCATAAATGTATATACGTGTTATTTTCATTCAGTGATAAAATTCAAGATGAATTGAACACCTGCAGTGGCATATTCTACCACATCCGCCCTCCTATTCTTGATATTATCCATAAAATTAAACCCCTTACACAATATGACAGGGGATACAAATTGCTTCTTTGTCGCATTTTATCTTTTATTGTGGGAAATGGGAGCCGATTTTGCTGCGCTCGCAGCTATGAACGTTCTATCGCGATTTACTGTGCAGTCAAGATAACCCTTAATCTACCATCGATCAATATAACTGTGGGGCCTGGCTGAACAGTCGAGTCCTCAGAGCCGTCCCAAATGAAACTCGGAATTAATAACGCTGGCAAAACGGCGCCCGGCTCTCCAACGGATCGCCACGTTAAACATCAGGGCTTAAACGCGATGTATGCGCATGTAATATCGCTAAGCTTACCGCGTGTCTGAGTCTAATATGCGGTAAGCAGTTGGAGGAAGTCAGGTGTGATAGCTTGAACCTTTGGGGGGATGGAAAATTCACGATGTAAGTGAATACGCGTTGATGGCTGGCATCAGAGTGTAGCGGCACGTAATAAAAAAGAAGGAATACCGCTGCGTCTGCAGGATTGAAACGTTATTGGTTCCTTCATCTGATAGAGTCGTAAAGTTGTTTGAAATTTTCTTGAGCGCGCGAGGGATTTGGGAGTGACAGAGTGTGAGGCTTAATATCAATCGTAGGAAAAACCCCGCAATGCAGCCATGATTATGTTAATATACACGGCCGGAAGGGTTCCCAAAGGAGCGCACGGGGCAATTTTCAGGGGGGAACCCAGGAGGTGCTGATTTGACCAACGCGGATTCATTGGGTGGATGTGGGGATCGACAATTTGTGTCGTCTGCTGCAATGGTCACGTGAGCGCCCGTGATTGACCCGTGGCGGTCCCCGCACGCTTACCTGTCAGTTGTAGCAACCGCGCGCCAAAAACCGGGCAACGGCCAACCCCCCGCCGCCTTACCAACAACCACCGCGCAACAACATTACAAGCACGTGCCGACTTCTCCGCTTCTGAGAGAAAAAAACGCCTATCTGCAACTCCCCAAACAAGCTAGGTAAGTGGTTTCCCTTTTTTTAAACGTTAGTACATACATAACGCCTGCTGCTACCATTGCGAGTTGTACGGTGATGGAACAGGTAGAAGATTACATTGTAGGCGGGGATTCCTGGCGATTGGTTGAATTGGGGATTGCTGTAAGGGGGTCAAAAGAAAATATATCGTCCCACGGCTTTCCCCTATAGTCAGCCCGCAGCACAGAGCATCGATTTCCGATAAACCCTTCGCGTCTCCCTCCCCAGTAGACAACGTTTTCCACTTTGGTTGCAGTTATTGTGGTGCTTTAGTAATGCCGCGGTATTCAGCCTGCATTCAGGCTTCAGCTGCATTTAACACACCCTGATCTGCAAGCAATAAAAAACCGCAAGCCATTGTACCTTCACCGTGTAAAAAAATGTGACAACACTTTGAGCAAACCCAATACAATTATATTCTCTGTTGATTGCTCTTTTTTAGTTTGGAGCTTATATTATGTAATGAATCTTGAGGGAATAGAACCAGGTTTTCAGGACTAGTGGTACATCAATAATTTAAAGGGTTCATCCTTGTTGAAAGGGTGGGGTCATGTTCCGGCCTGTCTTTTACTACCTGCATTGCGGTATGAAGGTGTAACGTCCAGGTTTTCTAGTATGCAAAACTTCTTTGACATGTTCAAGCCAGCGTAAAATTACTTAAAAACAGTTAAGAGGAATTCGAGGAGGGGGAGGGGGTTTTTTAGGGATCCGGTTATACCAGTAGTCGGTAGTTGGGGAAGGCAGGACACGCATGAATTCAGATATACACTGGACAAAGGGAAAAGGCTTTCGCAAAAGTACTAGCCTCCGTAGCAGGCTTATAGAAACGGGGGTTTAATTTGGTGGTCTTCGGCTGTTTTCTGATTAGCCCAGTTCAAAAACGGGGGTAATTCAACCAGACCGGCTATGCTGTCTATATGGAATCAGAAAATAGCACATAAAAGCTCCCAAAGACCCTGAAGACCCCCTAAAACCCCAAGTTTTTGGCATGCTATGGAGGCTACAATAGTACCATGTCCCATACGGTCACTGCCGAGCTTCCTATACTTCACAGGCTTTTAGTAACAATACTACAACTTATAATACACATAACTGATGTGTATGGAATGATATCGCTTGTCTGTTTCTGGTCTTCATTTTAAACTGTTCTACAAATTTACTGAGTGCCGTATTGTTGTCATATGAGTCTGACACAGTGTTGTCAGTTGACAAGTTGACATATGTAGGTATAGGGGACACACTGGTAAACACAGGGGAACACAGTTTGTTTAAGGTGCTCGTTTTACATTGTTGACATCACATGTGATTCTAAGGAACTACACAAGCACCATTCTTTTATAAACATAGTTTTTTAACTAAAATTTAAGCTGAGATGTAATAGTTCGTTGATAGGATGAATATCAGCAACTTAAAATTCTCACAGGATACCTGACATATTTTCAATGTTTGGGAACACACGGTAGCTACAAGATCTTTTGAAAAGATATCATTTGCCGGATTTTTTACGTGGCATTTAGAACGTTTCAAATTTTTGATAACTTGGTAATGACAAACGCAGTGAAAATACTGTATTATAAAACCATGTAAGGGTTTACAATACGTCGTAGTAAGTCCAATGTAAACTTCCCTGTATATGCCAAGAGGTCAAAAAGTTTGCCTTTTTTATATATCCCAAAACTTCATGACTAGACTTATATCAAGTTATTTTATGCCGCCACCAACGCAGAAGACGAATACAGGAAAGATAATACTCATTTTCACCTGAGTAAAGTGAGGAATGTCGTGTAAGGTGCATTTCACAAGGGCACAAAATCGGTGGCATGTCAGGACTCGAACCCGAGACCTGGTTCCGACTCGAGCACGCTGCCGCTACGCCACACAACCCCACAAAGTATGCAGGCTCATGTATGCCTTGTCATCGTGTATAATGGTTTTCGCTGGCGTTCACTAATTTTCAAGTTAAGAAATTTTTAAGTTAAGAAATTAGCATCTACCAGAGACAAGAAATAACGGCCTGTGACTGAAGTGAGCAAAAATGCGGAATAACATTAGGACGAGGCAACTTAATGTATGCCTGATCCTTTGATTTTTAGTTGAGGCCATTATGTCTCACAATATCGATTTTAAGGCAGCATTGCCATTAGAATAGCCATAACAATTGATGATTGTTGACGGCAGTAGCGGCCCTTGTACCTCGTCTATTATTTGAAGTCCTGTAGATTTTGTATAATTTATATTGCAGTAGACATTAGGTAGAGTTACAGTAGTAGCAGGAGGGGGGGCAAGCCATCGATCTCCATTCAAAATTATAAGCACACAACGGAAAAATGGGTCAGTGGGGAGATATGCAAGATGCAATATTTATTAGCTCGTGTTATTAGCTTTGCGAGGCCCTAGATGGCAATAATGATATGAATACACTTATACAGGGCGTGTGCCTTACCCTATTCTATACGAGGGCGTGTCAACGAAATTACGGCTTTTCAAGGACTAATATACATAACAAAGAAAGCAATTCGAAAGCTTTATCAACATCAATAATCTTCAGCAGCTGCATGGGAAGATAAATATAGATTTTTTGACAACCCAGACCGGAACGGTTAACGAACCGTCCCTGTAGTCACCACCTCCTCGTAGCAATAACGATTGGTCCCCCAATACCAATACCTGCCGCCGCACCTTCCCTCACATACGCAATGCGGTAACAGGTTGCTGTCGCAGTGCTGTCGACTTTAATCCTCATTGGTTGATTGAAAACTGATTAATAAAAGCCGAGTAGATGCCATTGTCTTGACTTCACCGGTAAATCGGCCCACGGAGAGGCAACTTCCCACTTTTCCTACCAAGACCAACACTCACAGGTATGAACTAGCACCCCGTCTAGGGTTTTAGTTATAAAACAGCAATTTCTTACAACTTGTTAGCATGATTCTGCATCGCCATATACGCTAATCTGTACTCTTTACCCTCCCGTTTAATAACCACGTTTTTTATAAAGTAAATATGGCTTTTACTTCAACTGAAGGTAAATTATGGCTATGTGATTTGTTTACTTCAACCGATGGGTTTTGATGAGGCATTTACTCAGGAGACAGATCGGTGTAAATTAGTGATGTGTTCCCAAATGAGTAGGAGGCAGATGATTTTTCTGCATGCGTCAGCGCGCTGCCAGATTAATCACGTTCTATCTGGGTCCTGGTACGTACGAGTACGTTCCCCCTCTGCACCTAATAACATCAAGACATCAGCCGCATTGTAAAGCTGTCAGCGCCGGTTGTTATAGTTTTATGCGGCCCGTAAATGTTGTATTTGTCTTTTTACCACAGTTGCGACGATATGAAACCAGAGATACGTACGGTATCTCACCAGTATTATGGGCTGTGATAACGCTTAACCACAAAGACTACGTTTTCTAGGTTTTACGAACTATGCTGTAAGCATAGACAAAGCCTCTTTGAGAACAGTTAAAATAGTTTCGACCCGTTGTGGTCACAAGTATTCTTCATGTTGATATCGTGCTCAATATATTGCAATGGTGCTGCAGCTGCGAAGGTATTCATGAATCGTTCGATACGGCTCCAGGGGAATATTATGGGATAGCATGAGACAAGACACCGTCTGAAAAACAGCTTTGTTCAGCAGAATTTCTGATTGGCGGAGTTGCCTGGTGATTGGATCGAATTAACGTTTTGCAATGTTAAACCGAGACAAAGTTCTATCAAGTCTAATGATAATCTACCCCATTTTCTATCGCTGTTAACAAGTCAGCCAACATTTTGTCATAATTCTGCTTCTTTAAATTTTGTGAGAGTGACACCGAAAAAAACACATAAATTGCTTGTCTGCATAAGTTTCGTACGTCGTTGCAAATACAACCCTAGCCAGGATGCACTATTGAAATTTCTGTCAATATACGTTTCATGTTGTCCACGAAAGATCGTTTTGTAATAGATACAACAGCTTGTGTATAATTCGAATCCATTTCTGCTGAGCGAAATGTTTCTGTCAAACATCAAACACGGTCTGGATAATTGGACGATATTCTGCGTTCTTTGATCTGCAGATGCACCAGTCATCAAGATGCCACTGGATTTCAGTACGATTGTTTTATCATTTCGGTTATTCGGTTAATGACATAACGGTTATTTATGTCAGAAATCACAAATGTAATAGACTGATTTGTCTTCTTTATGGAAATGAGTAAAATGCAAATTTTACAAAATTCCTGCCCCGTATAACTTAAGACAGATTATGTAGGTCCTGGTGTTTTGAATTAGTGGGGCAAATCAAATCAAATACGAAGAACTAAGATTTTTACGTAATTCTAAGATTTTTGGCAATTTTTGAGCAGTCTAGCTGCCTACATTTTCAAACGTTAATGCTCTTTCCCCGTAAATGAGACCTCTTTATGTTTCTGTAATGCCCAATTAGATGGCTGAGCATAAAGAGGCACCCCCGTTGCGTCGATGCAAGCGAAATTTTCAAATTCCAATTTTCCATATGCAGTTATTGCCGTCAAACATGGACGGATATGGATCTTGCATGCATTTAAAAGTTGAATCAAGTAAGTTGCTGTACCGCTCACTTCGTCTTTCGCACGTATATGTTATACATGTAACAACTCTTACAATTCAAAAATAGGTAAATACATTAAAATAATTTTTAAATTAGAATAAATGCCGAAACTTATGATTGGCCCCACTTGATTGTATACTGTATTAGCTCTTTATGTTTAGTAATTAGGATGTTAATTTTCATTCTATACCCTTTTCTTTTTTGTACTATGTTCAATAGTCGTTGTCATACATTGTATCATGTACAATTGTCGTGCAAAGTTCTTCTAGAAATGTTCATACATTACTCGGTGTCTGTATAGTGCCTGCGGTATTGTAAAAGAGCAAGAAAAATTCAGAAATTCTCTTGTTAGGTTCTGCTGTACATTTTGCGTAGGTGTATAGTATTCCTGTATGAGAATAGCCTGGGTGCCATCCTATTTGTACGCCGGAAATATTTCAAATATTTCTAGGGGAGCGGTTATGGGAGCCCCGGCATACAAATAGAATGGTACCCAGGTAGCCTCCGTAGCAGGCTTATAGAACTGTGGGTTTGGTGGTCTTCGGCTGTTTTCTGATTAAACGGGGGTAATTCACCCAGGCCGGCTATGTTGTCTATATGCAATCAGGAATATAGCACATAAAAGATCCCAAAGACCCCGAAGACCCCCCAAACCCCCAGTTTTTGGCATGCTATGGAGGCTAGTACCCAGGCTATTATGGGAATGTTTCAGTGGGTCTCCGGTTGACGTTAAATGAAAGGTCGAAGCAATTATGCTGTCAGGAAAATTTATAGACAACATGCTGATGTGCTAGTGGATAATGACTAAATGGCAGCACTTTGCGGAAGGACAGGTTTTTCTTCCGAATTTTCCTTGCGTCCGTTTAACAACAGATGGACACCTTTCAACTGTGTGAACCAAAAGAAAAAAAGTATCTCCTTTTAATTGTAACGGTGTATTATATAAATGTAACCTGTTACAACTGACAAAAAGGAATGAAATCTTCAAAAATGCGTTTTTTCTGTTTTAGCAAACATGAATATCATTTCTCTAAGACCACCAGTGTCTTCTGCTGAGCATATAGTGGACACATATTTCTGTTGGACACTGGACAGTCATTCTGCATAGTATCACCATTGCCTTTTAGTCTTTGCATATGGTGCACAACCATTTCTGACCGTATAAGCAAGGTTGTTAAATAGAGATCTAAGCAAAGCAATGATTTTCGTACATTTTTCATGGGCGCAATGACAACTACTTCAGACGACTCGTATGGTAGTGACGAACCATATTAGTGATCCAGAGCGTTTGCAAAATCCCTACCATGTACGCCTACGTACTGCCAATGTATAAGCCAGTTCCTTTGGTACAAAACAATTAAAAACATTCTACGTTGCTACCTGTGGGGTATATATAGTGTCCTTTGTAATTAAGAGTTGCACAAAGGCATCTGTCTTTGGAAATAACGAGTCGCTAGATTCGTCGAGACCAGATGCTTAGAAATTTTTTTTTATTCGGAAGCACACTGATGAATATAAATAAAAGGACATGGACTAAGTGACTGCGAACTCAAGTTAGGCACAACTTATAGACCCTGTTCATTCTCGCAGCCACTTTTACAATGACAAAAGGCGTTTGCAAGACATTTGGAAAAAAATATTGATTGCATGAGTCAAACCTCCCATCCCAGAAGAAAAGGAAAGCATAGCGGGGCACATACAACTAGAAAATTGCGTGATGCGATTCTGGATATTTGACATTCACACGCACCCCAACGGACCTTTGCAACGCGCGACTACAAAGGGAGACCAGATGTTTGATCCCGGGCAGGTGAGATACGTTCACCCGGACAAAAGGCACGTATCTCCCCACCTGTTCCCGTAGCTATGATACCATCACCGCCGTATCGACATTCTCTTTGTGATGCCCAGGAGAGCTTTGGTGATTTTACAGGGGGATAAAGATATTCACGTCAGGGACGGAGGGATGTGTTTTGGTAGGCAGAAGGTCTGAGTCAAGAAGTGTGCAGAATACAAACTAGTGATCGGGGTTGTCACATTGGTATGGTGTGTCACAGAGTTATGTTTTTCTTGTCTGGCGATCTGGTCAAATTTGAATGATGCTCACACACATCAAATACAAGGCAATACAAAATGTTTCATTATTGACAATGGATTTTATTTCGGAATGTGCAGAATACAAACTAGTGATCGGGGTTGTCACATTGGTATGGCGTGTCACAGAGTTATGTTTTTCTTGTCTGGCGATCTGGTCAAATTTGAATGATGCTCACACACATCAAATACAAGGCAATACAAAATGTTTCATTATTGACAATGGATTTTATTTCGGAATGTGCAGAATACAAACTACTGATCGGGGTTGTCACATTGGTGTGGTGTGTCACAGAGTTATGTTTTTCTTGTCTGGCGATCTGGTCACATTTGAATGTTGCTCACACACACCAAATACAAGGCAATACAAAATATTTCATTATTGACAATGGCAATGGATTTTATTTCGGAATGTGCAGAATACAAACTACTGATCGGGGTTGTCACATTGGTATGGTGTGTTACAGAGTTATGTTTTTCTTGTCTGACGATCTGGTCACATTCGAATGTTGCTCACACACATCAAATACAAGGCAATACAAAATATTTCATTATTGACAATGGCAATGGATTTTATTTCGGAATGTGAAGAATACAAACTACTGATCGGGGTTGTCACATTGGTGTGGTGTGTTACAGAGTTATGTTTTTCTTGTCTGGCGATCTGGTCACATTCGAATGTTGTTTACACACATCAAATACAAGGCAATACAAAATATTTCATTATTGACAATGGCAATGGCTTTTATTTCGGAATGTGCAGAATACAAACTAGTGATCGGGGTTGTCACATCGTATGGTGTATCACATAGTTATGTTTTTCTTGTCTGGCGATCTGCTAACATTTGAATGTTGCTCACACACATCAGATACAAGGCAATACAAAAATTTTTAATTATTGATAATGACAATGAATTTTATTTCGGAATGTGCAGAATACAAACTAGCGATCGGGGTTGTCACATTGGTGTGGTGTGTCACAGAGTTATGTTTTTCTTGTCTGGCGATCTGGTAACATTTGAATGTTGCTCACACACATCAGATACAAGGCAATACAAAAATTTTTAATTATTGATAATGACAATGAATTTTATTTCGGAATGTGCAGAATACAAACTAGCGATCGGGGTTGTCACATTGGTATGGTGTGTCACAGAGTCATGTTTTTCTTGTCTGGCGATCTGGTAACATTTGAATGATGCTCACACACATCAAATACAAGGCAATACAAAATATTTCATTATTGACAATGGATTTTATTTCGGAATGTGCAGTACACAAACTAGTGACCGGGGTTGTCACATTGGTATGGTGTGTCACAGAGTTGTTTTTCTTGTCTGGCGATCTGGTCACATTTGAATGTTGTTCACACACATCAAATACAAGGCAATACAAAATATTTCATCATTGACAATAATGATTTTATGGCATATTTACGCCTTGCATGGGCCAAATAATTTTATTTATGTCAATTTGTTCCGCCATAAATGTTAAGAAAGATATAATTTAGCCAATGGCTACAAGTTCTTGTTTGTTTTCACAAATAAACCATTTGATTGATTGATTGAAATGCACTAGGTAAGGGAAGGAATTACTAGATTACTATATTCTATATCTAAAAGGTAGACTATATCTATAAACGAAATACTGGAAGCATTACCATGCACATATTATTGGGTTATCAGTTATTCTCTATGTATGATATCTATTCATTATCGCGATATACACAGATAAAATAAATATCGGGCTACATTACACGGAACGAGGAGGACTTTAAAGCCTAGGCAAGTGGTTTGTAGTTTGTGGAATGAGTTATGGCCGAAACTATTAGAATTCCTTTGGCGAATCATAACTGGCGTATCAAGGCATTTGACGGTCGATGCATATGCCGTAAATCTTTTTACACTCGCTATGTTTTACTGTGCAGTCTGATAGAAGCTTTATCATTAGCTTTTTTACAGTTCACTCTCTGATATTTTCTTTATTTTTTATATTCCAACATGTAATCACAAGACGTGGTGACGGTACACTCAAGTTTTTTTCAACTTATGTTAATGCCGCTACCAACACAGGGAACAATATAATACTCGTTTTCACCAATCAGTTAAGTGAGGAAAGTTGTGTAAAGTGCCTTTCCCAAGGGCACAAGATCGGTGGCATGTCAGGACTCGAACCCGGGACCTCTTGGTTCCGAGTCGTGCACTCTGCCGCTACGCCACACGACCCCACAAAATTTGCCTTGTCATCGTGTATAACGGTTTTCGCTGCAATATTTGGTGAATTTTTAAGACCAGATTCTGACTTTTTTTTATTATTTAGCACATCTTATACTTGTATTTGAATAGCTTAAAGGGTATTACAGTAAAGAGAATTTGACATTTATCGCAATTCTAATTTTCTAATACGTACCGTGTACACCTTGTAGTCATGTATAGCTGGCTAACAATGTATGCTACAATCCTCGAGTGAAAGCTTCGAAAGGTTGTTGCGTACATTTCAAAATCTTTATCTGATTCAAATTCGAAATCCCCCCTAACTTTCAGTCAGGTTCATTCAATTTCAACAGTGATTGTTGTTATTTGTTGTTTGGTATTTACGTCAACGTTACCATGGTGATAGTTGTTAGACAATTTAATTAAGACCTGAAACCATGAGCCTTGTTTTCTCTTTCACATTAAGGCGCACAGACAAGTAGAGATAATTGCTTGTGTTTTCCACTTCGTATAATCAATTTAATTGAAAAGCAATTACTCATAATGATAATCCCTCCCTTCAAAGATTTTAAAATGAGATGAAGAAGAGATTAACTGTCTTTTCAATTTCGTTTTACGAAATTATTGACATTTGGAAATGCCAATGGGCGTGGCATCACCTTTTGTTATTGTTACCCCAATGAATATGAAAATGATTCACTATGGTGTGTTCTTTTTTTACGGATGCCGTATTGTTACCTTCACGAGTAAGGATATAAAGACATTATATAGAAATTAAGGAATCTATAGAATGATAAGTTCAAAATAGGGTTTTAAAAATTTCTGCATCTGTATCTGTATAGCCGGTATAACCGCCTTTTCGGCGTAACACACGCACCAGCTTCGCAAGCACGCGGCGCGGCGGCAGCTGGCTACATTACACCGATCGACTTGTAACACCTAACCCTTGAACATCTAACTCTAGACATTGTTTAAAGCTATCTAGTGACAATGTCCCTACTGTACTTGGTGACAGCGAGTTCCACTCTATGATAGTTCTAGGAAAGAATGAATTCTTGAACGCCTCAATCCTTGGTTGATAACTCTGGTACTTGAAGGCATCGCTATTTCTTGTTCTCTTCTGGGTTGGTATTAGGTACTTAGTAATTGGAACGTCCACCAGTTTATAAGTCATTTTGTACATCATGCATAGTCTGGGCATTTTTCTTCTGTCTTCCACTGACAGTTTCAGAAAGTTGGCTGTACGTAGCTCTGGAGAATTGTTGTACTCTCTGTAAGTGTTGACCCCAGCCTAGCGACAAAGTCTACAATCTTCAACATATCACTAGATGAAAGGAAAAAACATCATTGACGATGGTTTTAAACACTTCAGAGGCATATCATTTGCATAGTCTCACAGCCAATGGGAATTTGTGTACGGGTATATCTACCTCTTAGAAATTACTACTGAATTTTCAGTGCCCTCTTACGTTCTAATTGCAGATACAGAAGAACTTTATTGCACGGCAATTGCAAATGGTACAATGTATGGCAAACTACATAAAAAGAGTAGCAAACTAGAAAGGCCAATATTTGCTTTGGAGCAAATACAGCGATGGGTTCACCACATTTTACGACATGGCAGGGAAAGAATGGGAAACACAAGGGAAAACAATGATTTACATTGATATAACTATAATATGAAGTAAAATACAACTAAAACAACAGTTGGATAGCTATTCCCTACTTTAATGGTTAGGATTTTTAATTGCATAATGCAAACTGTTGATTTTCAAAATTAAAAAAAAAAACGTCCATGCCCGGCATTCCAATGCTGGAGCAGGAAAGCTTGAAATACCTACCAAAACACTTGAATACAGACATACTGTCAGTATGGAAATGCTTCTGTGCAGGTGTTAATCAAGTTAAATCCCAACAGCCAATCAGCAAGAAGTATAGAGGAAAGCTGCATGCCTATTGGTTGATGCCCTGCATTCCATTCTGATGACTCATGCCCAAACGTGGTAAACAAGGCAGACTAACACAGTAATACATTTGCTATAACACAGCCAAAAAACTCAAATAAAACCATTCTAAAAGCCTGTATCACAATAATTTAAAAAACGCCTAGGGGTATTTGCCCACTGTACCTCCATACCAAATTTCAGGACCTTAGGCCCTAAAATGAAGAAGCTGAATCCATTTAAAGATATGGCAGGAGGAGGAGGAGGAGGAGAAGGAGAAGGAGAAGAAACATCAGAAAAAGCAATATGGTTTCACCACACCACTTCGTGGTGTGGTGAACCCATAACAATAAAATAAGTGTGTTGAATAAGACCTAATGTCGATTAAAACCTAACAAATCTATATCATAATTATTCAAATAATAAGGGATAGCACAAGTCTTTGATAAAGTGTTACAATCAAGTGGGCTAATCACAAGTTTCGGAATTTTTTCTAATAGCAAAGCATTCCTTTATATATCTAACTATTTTTGCGTTGTAGGGACCATTATATGTAAAAATACATTCAAATCTCTAACATCGAGACTCTTGAAATCTGTTGTACTTGATTCGAGAAATGTGAATAGCTTGTTACGTATAACATCATATCTGGTACATTCTATAAGTTATATCTTTTGGTAAGTGTCATCTGGATCTGTTACTGAAAAGCGCCACCCGTTGACACCTATATCTACCATCCCAGGTCCGTCCTGTTGGCTGGATGGTCCCCGGGACAATCTAAATGGAAATGAGCTTATATTTTTTTGACGCTGCGCTTTCGCAGGTCAGAACTGCGAATTTACCGGTCTTGCCATTGTGGTGAGCATCCACGGCACGTATGTGGCGTTTCATTT
This sequence comes from Branchiostoma belcheri, assembly GCF_001625305.1. NCBI lineage: Eukaryota > Metazoa > Chordata > Leptocardii > Amphioxiformes > Branchiostomatidae > Branchiostoma > Branchiostoma belcheri. Next base: position 1,847,712 of record NW_017802713.1, read on the forward strand.
ATAGTATGATATATATCACACCCACCACTAACCCTGTATTGTGAAATTAGCAGTGGATGTAATGCAAGCTGTCGCTAGTTTTCCGACCCTTTTACCTTAATTCTACACACGCCGCGCGGTGCCAGGTTTTTCAGTCGCCACGGCCGGGAATCGAAATCCAATTCATCAGTGTTTCCAAAGCACATCAGGAACCATAATGACACAAAAATGGCCAATTTGCTCTGAAATCACAGGAGAGATATCTTTAAAAGAACGGGATTTTGTCTATCGCAAGAAACTAGCGAGGATGTTCGGATGAAAAATGGTTTCAAAGTGTTTTTTTATAAACTGAAAATTTGTAATAAAAATGGCCAATTTGCTCTGAAATCACAGGCGAGATGTCTTAAAAGAACGGAATTGTATCTATCACAAGAAACTAGCGAGGATGTTCGGATGAAAAATGGTTTAATTTTTATAAACTGAAAATTTGTAATAAAAATGGCCAATTTGCCCTGAAATCACAGGAGAGATATCTTTAAAAGAACGGAATTGTGTCTTTCACAAGAAACTAGCGAGGATGTTGGGGTGAAAAATGGTTTAAAAGTGTTTTTTTTATAAACTGAAAATTTGTAAGATTTGACTTTAATCGATATCAGTAAGGGATAAATACAAGTAATGGTTTTCGTTCAGAATCATTTACCAATTGTGTCACGAAGGCTGCTGCACTTTTTTCCTTTTAAGTCACAATTTCCGATTTCCAACAAACGTGAATTCAGTAGTTCTAGTTGTCAGAAAAAAAGAAATTCATTAAATCTTTTTCTTAGAAGTGTGTAATCAACTTTAACATCGGAAAAATGCACAGCACAAATGCAAGGTAATTTACATCGAATCTGTGCTTTGTGCAACTGTCTATGCAATCTGGTCGACTTATTCTAGCCACACCCAAAGTAATGCAAAGTGATGACTTGATAGCCTTTGATGTAGTCTGGGCGTTCTATGTCTCATTTTGCCTTATTCCAGCATTAAAATACGTTTAGCTCAATGTGAATGAAAGAATGCATTAGCTTTATGTTATAAAATATCTATATTTTATCTTTTTGGCAAAAAAACTCGAAACCCATTTTAATGATCGCCTAATACATAAAGATAATTCATTACTGGTGCACCTCTTTCAAATACATAAAAATCTATCCATTATTTAGTCAGATGAATATGAGCAATTAGTGAGGTACCCTCTAGCGTATGGAATATAGGCTAACTTGAAAGAAGGCAATGCAAATAGAATAAAGAGAATGCATAATAATGATTTTATTGATTTTTTGTTTCTTTGAACAGAATCCCCAAATGCTACAGATACAAAGAGATCATTTTATATACGCAGTTGCAATGTGCACCTATGCTGTTGTCAAAATTTTATAATACTTTTACTGTATATACTGTATAATAATTTTAGCTATATATGCATAGACGTGACCGCGTGAAAATTAAAAACGACTCTTAGTATGAAAAAGTCTCAGTATGAAAGAAGACACACATATTTTAGCTAAAAGTCTACTTGAGATCCGTAACATCTGTGTCCATAATATCACCAGGGTCCATAATATCGCCACCTTGAGAAATGGTGTGCTTAAAGAAATTTTTACTGCAACATACTTTTGGTATGCACTCCTTCACACATCAAATGTACATACCAAAAGTATGTTGCAGTAAAATATCTTTAAGCACACTATTTCTCAAGGTGGCGATATTATGGACCCTGGTGATATTATGGACACAGATGTTAACTACGAACTACCCACACTCAAACACAACCTGTAACATTTCTAAGGTTAAGCGGGGTATGCGCTTGCATGTTATACGAAATGTCATCCCAGGCATACATGCATGTTGGAACACACGGTTGCTGTATATCTACATCATTAAAATTTCGCGGCGTCACCCCGAATTGCTCAGTTAAATATCAAGAGTCACGCAATCGACCCATTTTGTAAGTATCGTTCTGAGTGTATCTGACACATATAAAGGAACGAAAATGTGGCCATAGTCTAAGAACAGAATGAAGACCTTTATTGTACATTTTTGCCCCACTGGGCTAAGCACAGGTCACATTATACATAATAATTCGAATAAATATTCATATAAATATACATATAACTATGACATGTACATTCATATATAAATGTCTAATGTATTGTAGTCTTTTCAGCTTCTTCTCGCTTCTTAGTAATTGTATAAATGTAAGATGCTGTATGTGTAGTTAGATTTGGTTTGTCAAGAGTTAACAGGAATATAAATTTTTCTCTACTTGTTAAGAATCCGAAGTGGGGAAATTTACTTAAAACATGTCCGAAGAGTATGTGTCTATCACTGTCATATAAAGGACAATCTATGGTAAAATGTACTTCGTCCTCTACTCTATCTAGACTACAAAATTGGCAGATTCTTTGCTCTAGGGGAGTGCGGTTATATCTTCCTGCTTCAATTCGCAATACAGAAGCTATCATTGTCACTGTGACGATGTCATAATCATAGGCTTTCAAATCACCAGCCCTGTCCTTAATTGCCACACTGCTTCGGGGGGAAAGAATTAAAACAATTGTCAGACGGGTTTACGATAAATTGTGACAAGTGTTCACGCTTCAAATTCCTAAATATGATAACTCATTTTTTATAGTAGGCTTTTAGCAATCACTGCATCCGTGATGACACATTGTCGCAAGTTAGGCCACACCGATTTAATTTTATGGATGACATCCTCGCGCGCATTGATTTTCGTCTGTCAAAAAAAAAAAAGATCACGTCATCCGAAGCTCTGGCCTGGATAGTCAATGGTAGCTTGCCATATAGCGACAGTACGGAGCCGGTGGTAACTCTGGAGGATGGCACCCAGGCTACCAGAGCTCCACGACTCAAGACCTCAGTACATACGTACAGTGTCGATTCATAAATCCGCAAAACTGAGCCAGAATGTGCCTGCTTGTCGAATATTTTGCTATGTTCTACCGCAGTTCTACCGCAAATTCACAATACCAGCTATGCCTGTGGTTAAGTAGCATTTTTATTTTTGGCCGATTTTTATTTTATTCGCCCGCTCGCACTAGTTTGGGGGTCTTCAGAGGATGTCATCCATAAAATTAAGCCGGTGTGGCCTTAACGAGATTTTAGAACACATGTGATATCTTGGAACACCCCATGAACCCCAAATTACGGGTGACTGTGCGTACCAAGTATGCAAACGCACCCAAGGGACTATTAGTAAGGAAGAGAGGTGCCCATTACAGAACAACGGTTTGTTGTAGAATTCCGAAATCTTTTCAAGATTCGGTCTTTAGATTTTAGATAAGACTGAAACTGAGACAAAACTAAATGTACTACTTGAAAATGCCACTTTCTAGTACTTGCATACAAAATTAATCTTAAGCTATTGAGATGGACAGAAATACGTTGATCAGTTTTTACTCAAAATATCTAGTTTGGTGGTACTTTGTGAGATCTAAAGTCCTTGTCACACACGTACATAGCCGAACATACCCGAATTCCAAACTCCCCCAACCATGGTTGGCTGGTGGTTGGCTGGTGGTTGGCTGGTGTTCGGGAGTAGGTCGGAGTATGGTTGGCAGTCAAATTTGACTCAAATTTACCTCAGATTCGATTACCGAAAACAGAGAAAAAGAAAACTGTAAAAAGTACGTTTGTGAAGGTTCGACATCTAGGTAATTAGATACGCCAAATTTTGTCTTCACTTATTTGCATATCAATCAATAGTTTGTGCTTATAAACCTGCATTTCTTCTGCAGTGTCACTGACGAAAGGTTAGTGGATGCTACCTGAAACGTCTGACCGTTTCCAAAATCATATCCAGTTGCTTGAATGAGTAACTGTTTTTGGTATAAAAAAAGATCCTGAAAAAAATCTGTAACATCGATTCTGTTTCCTGTAATCTCTCTTAATCCAGCCGTCACTGGTCTCCTGGGATAATCGGCCTCAGCAGATTTTATTGCCTTTTATGGTAATCCCCTCAGAGAACGGACGTTGCTGAAATTACCCAGAAATTGTTGGCTTCAAAGTGCTCATTTAACCGTAAGAGGAATCATAAGGCCACGGCATTAGTCTGTGAGTTAGTAAATCCTTTCCAGAAATGAAATAAAAATTTCGAAATGCATTAACCAACAGAGATAACCATATTTTCACCAGCTTAAATAAGTTATTTGCAACTATATCTCTGTCAAAGCTAGAATGGAAACGGTTTTGACAACATTATTATTACTGCGGGATCTTTTTTCACAATTAGTAAGTCTTTTCGAGAAATAAAATTAAACATTTAAAATGTATTAAACACAAAGTTTACTATATTTTCACCAGCTTAAACGAGTTATTTGTAAGTTTCTGCCGCTATATCTCTGTCAAAGCTGGAGTGATAACAATTAGTAAGTCTTTTCGAGAAATAAAATTAAACATTTGAAATGTATTAAACACAAAGTTTACTATATCTTCACCAGCTTAAACGAGTTATTTGTAAATGCCGCTATGTTTCTGTCAAAGCTAGAGTGGGAACGGTTTTGACAACATTATTATCACTGCAGTGACTTTCTCACAATTAGTAAGTCTTTTCGAGAAATGACATTAAACATTTGAAATGTATTAACCACAAAGTTTTTACTACATTTTCACCAGCTTAAATGAGTTATTTGTAAGTTTCGGCCACTATATCTCTGTCAGAGTGATAACGGTTTTGACAACATTATTATCACTGCAGTGACTTTTTCACAATTAGTAAGCCTTTTCGAGAAATGAAATACTGTAAAACATTTGAAATGTATTAACCATCAAAGTTCACTAATCTTCACCAGCTTAAACGAGTTATTTGTAAATGTATCTCTGTCAGAACTAGAGTGGGAACGGTTTTGACAACATTATTATCACTGCAGTGACTTTTTCGCCAAATGAAATAAAACATTTGAAATGTATCATATTAGCCAACAAAGTTAAAGTTTTTACTATATCTTCACCAGCTTAAATGAGTTATTTACAAGTTTCTGCCGCTATATAGCTATATCTCTGTCAAAGCTGGAGTGGTAACGGTTTTGACAATATTATTATTACTGCAGTGACTTTTTGTACAATTAGTAAGTAAGCCTTTTCGAGAAATGAAATAAAACATTTGAAATGTCTTCACTAACAGATTTAAATATATTTTCCCCAGCTTAAACGAGTTATTTGAGTTTTTCTGACGCTATATGAGTTTAAATGAGTTAGTTGTAAGTTTCTGCCGCTATATCTCTGTCAAAGCTAGAGTGGTAACGGTTTTGACAGCATTATTATCACTGCAGTGACTTTTTCGCAGCGTTGATATAATGATGAATATGCTCGTTAGACCGAAGTCAGGCCAGTCTGCTCTAATCAGCGCCAATCTTGCCTCACATTATCGCTGCTCCGATGCGTACAGTTTGGCAAATAAGACTCTACCGTGATAGAATCAGAGGAGAGCGGTTGAACTTTACGACGTGTGGCTCCAACTTCATCGGGGAGTTTTCCTCGTGACTAAACGGTATAATTCGGGAATACAGACTGGAGCAATACATAGTTTTATCACGTTCGACCCTTACTTCGTAATTTGGTTATACAAGCATCCAATGCGATTTCAGAGCAGCAAAACTGGAAATTTCTGAATAAAGCAGTCTTTGTGGTATTGACACATACTGCTTCACATTAGCACATTTTAATCAGGATTTCATACTTTAGGTATTTAAACTGCAGAAGCAAGCCCGAAGATGTGTCCTTCATTTTATGGGTGGTACCCTAAAAATCAGCCCAGGGCCCTTCCAGTAACCATTTTCCGTCAGAAGGTTTTTTGCTCCATGAGGGTCAATATACATTGAGACAGTGTGGTTTCAACTCAGTATGTAGATGAATGACTGGAATATTGACTTTGAAAAATCGGGTTTCCAAAACCTAAAACTGCATTGGATGCCTTTAAAAACCACAATCTTGTTTAACTGTGAACTGATATTCCACCATCACACGTTTAAGCATAAATGATAGCTTATAAAGGTTGTTGTAGTCTATATTATTTTGTTTCTATCACTCATTTACTAGTATCTCAATTCACATACGTGTGTGCGCCATGCACTTTAGTTTACACACAAAAATACAATCTCAGAGACAAAACAGATAGAATTCAGAGAAAGTGGAATTGAGTTATACAGCATAATTTTGTAGCTAACGCATCTCCAGCACCTTTGCACATATATCAATCGGCATCTACATTCATGAGCTCCCTAACGAAGTTAACTAAGTTTATCGTTCCGTTAACATGTTCAAATTTGATTATATGGCAGGGTGAAATACTGGCGGGGGGAAATGCAGAAAATCTACGTATGAGATATTAACGTTCAGGATACCGTCTGTGTGTTTAGGATACGATAAACAAAATTCTTGAAGTCTTAAATGTAAGGACATGGTCATAGAATTGTCACAGGCAGATTTTTTTACAAGATTGCAAAGGCTGGAAAATATGATGTAATTAGATTAAGTTGTTTTGCTTTTTTGTTATGTGCAAGTTTGTGCTGAAAACGTGCATCGTACAGCATGTAAGTGCGCATGCTAAATGTATGGGTACAGAAATGTCACTGAGATTGTACAAAAAAGATTAATAAAATAAATGGTAAAAAATCAATTTCCGTGCTGAAAGGGCAAAGCAGTTATCCTCAGCACTGGGAAATCATTTCATTTTGCTCTAGCTATAAGTATAATGCAATGCAACACAAATCAGCCAATCACACTGGGTCACCCTTCTCTTCTCGATCTCTGTGTTAGCTTCTTTTCAGTGCAGAGGTTTCTCCACTAGCTAGCCTGAGCTGAGGTCAACGCTTGAACCGGGGTCACTGGCTTTACGTCCCCATCCGAAATGACAAGTGCAGCTCATCACCCCGTGCTCAAGCGGGGTTCAAACATTCACCCCCTGAAGTAACGAAATTTTATTCACATTTAATCAGTAGGATTTCTTACCAAAGCTTTTTTTACTGTCCTGACAGGGATAGACAACCATGGCTGACCAACTGACAGAGGAGCAGATCGCTGAGTTCAAGGAGGCCTTCTCTTTGTTCGACAAAGATGGGGACGGCGTCATCACTACAAAGGAGCTGGGAACTGTCATGAGATCGCTGGGACAGAATCCAACTGAAGCTGAGCTTCAGGTATGGTATTTTGCATCTGCATCTAAAATGGGATACAAAACATAACGTAGTTAGATAGGTCATGTCACAGATCACACTAATTGTATTGAGACAATGATGCTAAATTATGTCTAAGTTGCTAAGAGAAATACACAGAAAAAAGGTCTCATAAGTATGCCATAATCATTGTCTAGCACCTGGACATAAAATTACTCGCACATTGTATCAGTACTAATGTTGAAGAACGCAGGATAGTCTAAATATAAAGTAGCGCCAATGACCAACTGTGTAGAAGTAATCTGTTTATCAACGAAATGATTCGTAACTATTTGTTTAACATATCGCGGCTTATATCAAAGCATAATAAAGATAATTTTCATTGTATTGATCCTTCTTGTCTTGATGTATACCATGTTAGCATTTCTGTATATTTATCTCTTCGCATTTATTTTATGATAAGTCATCACTTGAAAATATTCGTTGTGCTGTATTTACTATGAAGTTTGTTTTTGCATCAGTTTGTATTGATTTTGTTTGGTACTTTTATGCATGTTTCATCGATGTTGCTCAGTCATCCTTTTTTTAACCATTCTGAATGTTGTTTTCAGACCTTGTTCTGTGGATTGTTCACCCGCCTCTGTGTTAAATGGAATGCAGCAAGAAATCTCATTTTGTTTTATCATGAAAGTTCATCCGTGGTGGTAGTAATCATAGTAGAATGTTGAACTTTATTCCAACACAAGGGTTACACAGAGAGCACTGCAGCCATCATTTAACAGAGACGGTGGACGATATAAACTCCCTGGCACGTTTGATCAATTGCATACGTCACGTATCCGTAAAGTCACGTATAAGTAAGGTCACGTGTCTGTAACCGTAACTCTCGCGAGATTACGTTCGGAAGTGATTGGTCATTAATCATCCTGAAGAAGGCGACAGTGGTCATTAAAAATTTGATCTCTGTATAAAATCCTTGTGTTGGAATAATATTCAGCATTCTACTATTAATTTGTTTTATTTCTCCCGTTGAAAGAAAGTTCAGCATTCTACTATTATTTTGCGTCGATGAAGGTTAGACATCCAGGTAATACGATACGCCAAAAAGCAGTTACTCCAGCAACTGGATATGATTTTGAAAACGTCAGACGCTTCAGCTAGTATCCACTAGCTTTCGTCAGTGACTGAAAGACCAGAGGGGAAATGCAGGTTTATAAGTACAAACTATTGATTGATATGCAAATAAAGTGAAGACAAATTTTGCTTTTTGGCGTACTATTATTTTGTTTTATTTCTCCCAAGGCCCACCTGTACTTTGTGTTCTGAGCGCACGTCTTGTGTGTGCTATAAAGATCTCTCTTCCACAGGACATGATCAACGAGGTCGATGCAGACGGCAACGGTACCATTGATTTCCCAGAATTCCTTACCATGATGGCGAAGAAGATGAAGGAGACAGATACAGAAGAGGAGCTTAGGGAGGCGTTTAGAGTTTTTGATAAGGTCGGTGAAGGAATTCCTATCCGCTCCTCATCTTAAACGTTATTGAAGACATGGCCTTTATCTTTACAGATACCAATTGATGGATTGGTATGAAGAGGGCACCAGCGTTCAGTTGCAGTTATATATTTTTTTGGTACAAGATTTTCCGGTGCAATACAGGGAAGACACAGTCAGTGCCAACACGGTTCTACACACAGTAATCAGGTTTTACACATTAACGACAAAACGTTATCAACAGGAGGTACCTGTGCTGCTGCGAGGTAGACCGTAAGTATGGAGGGGAAGTGGTTTCTTGTATCCCTAGAGGACTAACCCAAACCAACCGTCTCTGATTCTCGAAACGGTTAGGATATGATCAATGAAGTCGACACGGACGGCAACGGAACCATAGACTTTTCCGAATTCCTCACCATGATGGCGAGAAAGATGAAAGAACGTGAGGACGACGAGGAACTCAGGGAGGCCTTCCTAGTTTTCGACAAGGTAAGGAAGCATCATAAGGAAGAAACTAATGTCTTCTAAACTTACGTATAGGATATGGTAAACGAGGTTGACACGGACGGAAACGGAACCATAGACTTCCCAGAATTCCTCACCATGATGGCTCGGAAGATGAAAGACACTGACCAGGAGAAGGAGCTGAGTGAGGCGTTTAAAGTGTTCGACAAGGTATAGTACACGGCCCTCAATAACATGGTGGCAATCTTCAGGGACACAAGGAATGGCGGATTTCTAATATAGAGTGGTGTTAAGTACTGGTGTACGGGTAAGCTTCTTCTTTGTTAAGTCGTGTACTCTTTATAACATAGATCTTACATGTACATGCTGCTAATGTACTACGCATCTTGGATATCGGGTGTCTTCCTTGTCTTTGACTAGTATCCTCCTTCTGATATTCACCATTGACCTATTCTATCGCAGAATGCCTTTATTGTCGCCACTTTGGAAGGTGTGGATCCATTGTTCTGGACTGTAGCTGACAACCCTGGGTCTCTATTCTTTCTCATCTTATCCTGAAAGAACGTTGCTGTTGATAAATGAAATGATGTGTTATCATTGACACTTATAATTGAGAGGAATTCTCGCTGACACGGTATTTGCAAATGTGCCCCCCTCCCCCATCCCTTCCCGTCATACATACAGGATGGCAACGGCTACATCAGCGCCGCGGAGCTGCGTCACGTGATGACCAACCTGGGAGAGAAGCTGACAGATGAAGAGGTGGATGAGATGATCCGAGAGGCCGACATTGACGGAGATGGCCAGGTTAGAACTAGTTTGAACATCTTTATCATCCACTGTCCCGCAGTATTCTATGATAAGGCCACAGCAAGTAAATTTTATGGATGACATCCTCCACAGACTCCAAATCTAATGTGAGCGGGCGAAAAAAAAACAAGACGGGCCGAAAAAAACAAGGTTCCTACATTTTAAAATTTTGACTCAATCATTGTAGAAATGTTTTGATTCAGTTGGAAACATCACATATTCACAGCCAGCATCACATATCACTGCATCAAAGTAAGAAACAAAACATTAAATCAGAGCATTCTCTTGTCTCCTCTCTTCATAGTTATCTGCCATCCACCTTGCGACATGACAACAGACATCTTTGCCTATTTTCGGCATGTTAACGTAAAAGCACTGTAAAACGGCAGCAAAATTTCTTGTTTTATTTTCTCCAAAATCAGGCGAAAATCAATGCGCGCGCTGATGTCATCCATAAAAATTACTTGCTGTGGCCTAAAATGGGGTTATGGTCCCACAGGTTATAAACTCTAAAAGCAATGTGATACATAGAAGTATAATATCATTACCACAGTTTACTATACATTAACCAGTAAAAGATATCCTATTAGGTACTAAACTGAAGCAAGGAAAGAAATGTACTAACATAAACTCATCCACACACAAAAACACAGGGATTCAGTCAGGCTGCATGGATACATCTAAATGGGAACCTCTGCAATACAAAACTTTCATGTCTGAATGATTTTAGTACATTTCAATTCATTCTTAACCCTACAGTTATAAATACGCAGATACAGTTTGTATCGAAAGTTTGTAATTTTGCCTACCCCTAAACTAACCCTCATCATGGTGAAGGGAGTCGTTCTTACCATAAAAAGCATGGAACAGCGAATATATTTTGTACCTACCATCATTGCCAATCTGCATCTCAGCTTTGCTTGTAATATTCGGCTTCAATTCAATGCCTGGCATTTGCACTGAGGCCTAATCAAACAGCGGGCCACACAAGGAAATCTCACGAATGTTTTCTATTCTAATTTCTCTATAGGTCAACTACGAAGAGTTCGTAAAGATGATGACTCCAAACTCAAGCTAGAAAATGGTGAAGTAATAGAATGAAAGGGTGTATGGAATGGCATAATAATAACAGTGCTTGTGGAAATATAACTCATTTGATGATCCCAGAAGTATTAACATCTTCAAGGCAAAGAAATTCCATGAAACTTGTTAACTCCATTGAAGCAAGGAATACACATTTTTGTGAATCTTACTATTCTCTATATTTGCTTCCGCAGATAAAGCATGAAGTTACAAAATAATACATTGCCTAAGCTTGTCTTGCTAATTGCCATGGCCTGAACACTATTGTTTTGGTCTGTTTTAAAGTTTCATATTCCTAATTCAGTTATGAAGATCTTTATACATTGTACCTTATTCGATCACTCTAAAAATTCTCAGGCTCATATTTCTTGCCAAAATGTTGTTTCAGTCGTTTGACCTTTTTTGTGGGGAGGGGGGTCTGGTAGAGTTCAGAAGAAAACAACAACATGGTGTTGAACAGTTTGATATCAAGCGACCAATGTGTATCCAAGAAAGTAAAGTGCACTTAGGAACAAATCTAAATGATGATATTTTAAAACAATGATAATTTTACACATCTCTGACGACAAAGTCAAATGAGAGTATCTATGATTTAGGAGTATCTATGATTTCTTCTCGACTCATTTCTGTTGCTGAGTTCAAGTTAGATGGCCATGGCATTATATTTGCTGCAAGTTTGAGTACTAACAACTATACGAAGTTACTTTGTTCATTTTTGTGGGGGCCAAAGTAAGAGTCAAATTGTAAATGTTCTTTATAGATCAACAGAAATCTTATATATGCTGGAGAGCATCGCGTTTCTTCTGGAAACGGTGTCATGCTTGGGTTAGAATTATCTAACGTTTCATCCAGTTGGCGTTTTTTCTTCTCATTCATTTTTCCATTCCCAAAAGAAATACGCAATGTTCAAGAGTAGATCTGATCGTCGACGTCTGTTCTGTTTCCCCTGTAGGTCAACTACGAGGAGTTCGTGAGGATGATGACTTCCAAATAAAGCCGCCGCCTACCTTTCAGCCATCTCACCTTTCTTAAGTAGGAATGGGGTATCTCTGCCGCCATCTTGTTTCCCAGCATGCAACAGCAGCATCTGAGTTGTTGTATCGATCCGCCATCTTGCATTTCTGCCTGTTTTAAAAAAAAAGTTGAAGGAAAGTTCTCGAATGCGACTGTTAGGTTGGCTTCAATTGTGTGTACATGCCTACCACTGTCACGTTGTTGGAATAATGTTTTAAGAGTGTACATTGAGATTGGTAAATTTGAAACAAAATGCACCGCAGTGGCTATGCTGTAAACTGAAGGGCTACGTTCTGTCATGGAGGTATTTTACCTCCATGGTTCTGTACAGTCGTCTGCTATAGAGAAATGCTACCAGTAGGTATTTAGTAAGAGGAAGCTGCGATGCATACTGGGAAGCTACTAAGGGAGAATATCTGTTGTTTATTGCGTAGGATGTCGCTATAGGTTTCTACGCAATGTCTTTTGCACCCAGTTTTGCTATTGTTCCAGTCACGAGGACTTTCTCCACCAACCGAATTATAAGCAAGGGACGAGAACACTGTTGACAAGCAATAGGGACTGTTGTACAATCGAGTTTCATGTTACATTAGTTTTATTATACAGTGGGTTGTTTGTGTGTCAAAACAACAAAATATAACAAAATGATATGATACATTTCTGGACTTGTATGAAGCACTTCAACCTCCCTTTCTGGCAACACGTATAAATACACATTATCTAAGAAAAGTATCATGAAGCTAGAGTTACATGGCACAGAAATTGATTTAGCAACTGCTTCTCTATGGAGATAAACCACATTTCACTTATAGTACTTTTTAACTATACTCTATAATGTATATAACCTCACTTTCATACTTGAACCCTGTACTACTATGGTAAATGGTTATAAAAGGCATGAACGGTCACTTGTTGAGTTAAAAGTAAACTTAATTAAGTCAGCACTAGGAAAGTTTTGTACATTACGGGAACTGTTGGTGTGATATGTTATTATAATACCCCAACATTTTCCCGAGGGACTGGAATACACACACTTTGACAAGTAAAAAAAACAACGACACTGTCCATTCAACTACAAGAGAAACGACATGTCGGGATGTCTTTACAAACTCAAATATGATATAAATTTCCTGAGACAATATATAAAAAAGAAGGTTGCAAGGTCTTCTCATGAATCGTATTTGTATGAACCAAGCATGGCCATTCTCTTGACACCAAGCAAACCGCACGTAGCGATAGAAGTAGTGATATTTACCTTCTAAAAGTTTAAGCAATTGAGCGAGTGGATCCTTTCTAAAAAGCACCAAGGATGACTTTGAATATGGATGTGTAGTTGGAGGAGGGTTGAGATACTTTTGATTGATAAATGATGAATGCATGATAGTAGTGCATGACATTAATGATATGGCAGTAGCTAACCATTGTAAGACTTGAACAGTAAGGATAGCTTTTCTTACCTTGACAATAAATAAAAGTAACTCTGAAATCTTGGGTAGTGTATCTTTTTTTTTATTGCAACATTTATTGACAAAACATCACCTAGTGGTAACGTCACACTCAAGGTTTAGACTTATATTCATGCCACCACCAACACATAAGACATTACATAATAAACGGGACACGTAAAGCACGAATTTACATACTAATTTTAATGATTTTAATTATTTAAAAATTATTATCTAAAATTATTATATGTAATAATATATAAAATTATTGTTGAAGAGATTCATTTGTGACGTATAGATACGGTTACTAGAGAATTCTCTAATAACTATTATTATTATTATATAATTATTCAAAATTATTTCATTATTTTGATTATTTCAAAAACAACTTCAGTGACAAAATATTTCCAAAGACTGATATGACTGACATGTTGAAATATTACAACAACAACAACAAAACGTTTGGAAACGGACAAAAATGTTTGTACATGGAGCAATAATTGAGTGTCTCTTTTGGTGATATGTAGGTTAATTGTTTAGAATTATTATATATATGCCATCCACATGATAAACAGAAAAACAATTATGTAATTGTGTAAACAATAATAATGTGACCGAATTTAGAAGCAGTCCAGGCCCATTCACACATAATCGCTTGCGGTCACATCATTAGGATGTGCGCTTTAATGCATGATTTTGCACAAAAACAGATATTTACCCAAACTTCAAGAACTCAGTATGAAGACCTCCAAGGCAGAATTAGGATGAGATTAGGAATTTAGATGGAGCCAGAATAGGATGAATTCCATGCTACTCCCAACCCAGCGCTTGGAGTTTGATATGCAAGGCGTACTGTAACTAGAAAGTACTGTGTGTACTGTTACTAGAAAGATCGACATTTGCTCGGGAGCAAATGGCCAAAACAACAACAACAACAAATAAGACAATTTCAAAATCCTGTTTAAAAAAACAACGTCTGGGGGTATTTGCCCACTCTACATCCATGCCAAATTTCAGGTCATTTGGCCGAAAAAATGGCAGAGTTGAATCCCTTTAAAGAAATGACAGGAGAAGGAGAAGAAGAAGAAGAAGGAGAGACATGAGAGAAAACAATTTGTCTTCACCACACCACTTCGTGTTGTGAAGCCATGATAAGGTAAGAAGTGTTTTGGGATGACCTGGTTAACTGGCGTGTTACGCCGGAGGGCTATCCTAGCGGTTGCCAAGGGAGATGCAAACAGAAGGCTTCCCAACATACAGCAGTACTAAACGGCACTGGTTCTTACTGAGCAAACGACCAAGAATCAAGATCACCCAAGTTGCCAGCACGAAAACTTGTGAAACAAGTGGAACTTAGGTATTTAAAGTAAGAGCTGTCGGATTTTTTTTGTCTTTTCTTCGATCGTGTGTAAACAAAACATTGCTTTGCACAAGTTGTTGGACCACTTCTAACACCTCCATTACTTCGCCACCATTTTGTTAGCTTGTATCATAATCATCATTTGAGAAACGGCGAAACTCTTTCAGTGTGGTATTGTTCTCAAGCAAGGTGCATTGCTAGTTTCTGTATTGTAATGATACACTAAACTAGCTGATAAAATTTGTGTATTGCATCTTTATGTGCCTCTATGGCCGGTATAACCACCCTTCGGCGTAACACACCAGCTTCGCTGACACGCGCAGGCATGCATGTTTAGTTGTATTAAGAAATTACATGATGTCGTAAAGATAGAATATTAGATTATACTCAGCTTCGAAGCGTTTCATCAGTTGACTAAGGAATCACATTAGTCTACGAATGAACACCATATGAAATCAACATCATTTTGTACCTTTTATGTACTCTTTGTCTGTTAGTCCGTAAAATTGTAAATACCGGTTTATGAATGTATGTTTTTGTGATGTGTAACATGTACATCTATATTGATTATTCGAACTCTGGAAGACTAGTATTAGAGGCTAAAGAGTGGTAAAAGAAAGTGTAAATATATATATGTTCCTTTTCGAAAGTGGCAAAAATTGTTCTTAAAATTGTTCGATTTGATTTGAGTTATTGAAATTGCAACAGTGCAATACACGTGGGACACAGGCAGCTGTTGCTGGTGTTGTGTCCCACACATAGAAACAAATACATGTACAGGGTAGACAATACTCAGACACCATCTCTGTCCCCCACACCTCGTGTCTAGCTTGTCCCGGCAGCTCGATGCTCCCGCCGCACTAATCACGCTTTCAAGCTGCAGACCATCGCGAGTAAGAACAACTATTACAGGCTCTCGTTCTTCCCTCGCACCATCAAGGAGTGGAATGAACTTGAGCCCAGTGTGGCGGAGGCGAAGTCCATCTCCCAGTTCAAAGCTGAGCTGGGACGGGCTTCGCTGCATTGAGCTGCCTCCCTGTCCGTGTACATATGTAAATATGTGTAACACTAGCACCACATTTCACTTGTCCTGTCCTTGCACTTGTCCATGTCCATCCCTACCTTACCCTTTGTTTGCACTTTGCACACAGTATTAATGCGCAGCTGCTAGTAATCTTCTCTTTAGAAGGCTAAGCAGTATCAAAGATGATGATACTCATTTTCACTTGAGTTAAGTGAGGAAAGTCGTGTAAAGTGCCTTTCCCGAGGGCACAAGATGGGTGGCATGTCAGGACTCGAACCCTGGACTTTCATTCATTACTTTTCTTTCCCCTGGCAGCAAAACTTACCATGACAGACCAGCTAACGGAGGAACAGGTTGCAGAGATGAGAGAGGCCTTCTCTTTGTTCGACACAGACGGGAAGGGCTGTATCACCACTAAAGATCTGGGAACTGTCATGGCATCGCTGGGCCAGATCCCAACTGCGACCGAGATTCGTGTATGATTATTGTCATTGCCTACTAAATGTACCTACGATTTAAAGGCATCCAATGCGATTTCAGGGCAGCAAAACTGGAAATATTTTGAATAAGGCAATCTTTGTGATATTGACACATACTAGTACTGCGTCACATTAGCACATTAATTTGAGTCAGTATTTCATACTTTGGGCATTTAAGACTGCAGAAACAAGGTGAGTCCTTGATTTTCTGGGTTAAACCCTAAAATCAGTCCTAATTGTAATGAAACAAATAAACAAACAAACAAACAAACAAACAAAATAAACATGTACTCTGCATGATTGACAAAGTTATTTGTATACAACCAAGAGTCACCAACGTTTCAGTAGTCCTTCTGCTACCTCAGGGTCGCTGCAGGTTCTACTTCACACTAAAACTGCTAGGTGGTGCTGCAGGTGTAGCGTTTGTGTAAGCCATCACGAAACCGCCGGCGAATGCACTTGGGTACACGGCGCCAGCGTTGACACAACCCGACACGACAGCGTCCGAGCGTGCGGCATACACTGTGCGACGCATCACGACCGCCAACGCATCACGAATTTTGCGGGACACGCCAGACTTGCAATCCGAGTGATGCTGCGCCGGATTACGATAGACGTTCGCAACGCATCACGACCGGCAACGCATCACAAATATGCGGGACACGCCAGACTTGCAAACCGAATGATGCTGCGCCGGAGTTCGATAGGCGTTCGTGATTGCTGTAACGAAATCGCCGGCAAACGCACCTCACGGGTACACTGCGTCGGGTACACGGCGCCAGCGTGCACAAATCCCGATACAAAGGTGTCCGAGCGTGCGGTAGGCACGACATTCGACGCATCATGGCCGGCAACGCATCACCATCCTGCGGAACAGGCACGGCCTGTCACCCGAGCGACGAATGCTTCGCATTGACACGATGGGCGTTCGTCTAATTCACAGGCGAGCGCAATTAGAGGCGCGGCACACCCTGCCCCCGCGCATTTACGCAAGAACGCTACGTCAAATGTAAAGTCAGAAAAGTCAAGCATGGAGAAAAGAGTTTGGGCTGCTGTAGTGAAGTCACTGTAGTCAGCGTAGTGAAGAATACCGCGAGAGGTGACAGATATGGGAAGCCCGATTTTGTAGTGGTAGTACCTGTAGTATCTGTAGTCAGGATAATGAAGAAAGGAGGTTGGGCCGCTGTAGTGAAGTCACTGTAGTCAGTGTAGTGAAGAATACCGAGAGGTGACAGAAATGGGAAGCCCGCTTTTGTAGTGGTAGTACCTGTAGTATCTGTAGTCAGGACTGAAGCATGAAGAAAGGAGTTTGGGATGCTGTAGTGAAGTGAGTGTAGTCATTGTAGTGAAGAATACCGAGAGGTTAAAGAAATGGGAAGCCCGCTTTTGTAGTGGTAGTACCTGTAGTATCTGTAGTCAGGACTGTTAGAAGCACGAAGAAAAGAGTTCGGGCTGCTGTAGTGAAGTCACTGTAGTCAGTGTAGTGAAGAATACCGAGAGGTGACAGATATGGGAAGCCCGATTTTGTAGTGGTAGTACCTGTAGTATCTGTAGTCAGGACTGAAGCATGAAGAAAGGAGTTTGGGATGCTGTAGTGAAGTCAGTGTAGTCAGTGTAGTGAAGAATACCGAGAGGTGACATATGTGGGAAGTCCGATTTTGTAGTGGTAGTACCTGTAGTATCGGTAGTCAGGACTGTTAGAAGCATGAAGAAAGGAGTTTGGGCTGCTGTAGTGAAGTCACTGTAGTCAGTGTAGTGAAGTTTACCGAGAGGTCACAGAAATGGGAAGCCCGATTTTGTAGTGGTAGTACCTGTAGTATCTGTAGTCAGGATGATAAAGAAAGAGTTTGGACTGCCTGTAGTGAAGTCACTGTAGTCAGTGTAGTGAAGAATATACCGCGAGAGGTGACAGATATGGGAAGCCCGTCTTTTGTAGTGGTAGTACCTGTAGTATCTGTAGTCAGGATGATGAAGAAAAGAGTTTGGGCTGCTGTAGTGAAGTCACTGTAGTCAGTGTAGTGAAGAATACCGAAAGGTGACAGATATGGGAAGCCCGATTTTGTAGTGGTAGTACCTGTAGTATCTGTAGTCAGGACTGTTAGAAGCACGAAGAAAAGAGTTTGGGCTGCTGTAGTGAAGTCAGTGTAGTAAAGAATACCGAGAGGTGACAAATGGGAAGCCCGATTTTGTAGTGGTAGTACCTGTAGTATCTGTAGTCAGGACTGTTAGAAGCATGAACAAAAGAGTTTGGGCTACTGTAGTGTAGTCAGTGTAGTGAAGAATACCGAGAGGTGACAGAAATGGGAAGCCCGATTTTGTAGTGGTAGTACCTGTAGTATCTGTAGTCAGGACTGAAGCATGAAGAAAGGAGTTTGGGATGCTGTAGTGAAGTCAGTGTAGTCAGTGTAGTGAGGAATACCGAGAGGTGACAGATATGGGAAGCCCGCTTTTGTAGTGGTAGTACCTGTAGTATCTGTAGTCAGGACTGAAGCATGAAGAAAGGAGTTTGGGATGCTGTAGTGAAGTGAGTGTAGTCATTGTAGTGAATAATACCGAGAGGTTACAGAAATGGGAAGCCCGCTTTTGTAGTGGTAGTACCTGTAGTATCTGTAGTCAGGACTGTTAGAAGCACGAAGAAAAGAGTTTGGGCTACTGTAGTGTAGTCAGTGTAGTGAAGAATACCGAGAGGTGACAGAAATGGGAAGCCCGCTTTTGTAGTGGTAGTAAAAAAGCATAAGACTACTAGTAGTATACTTGTTTGTTATATTCTGTTAATAATTGTTTAAAGTGTAAAGTGAAATGTACAGAGATTATTTGAGTAGACCCCCCCCCCCCCCCCAGTTCTGTGTCTGTGTTTCGAGAACACTAAAAATGGAAGCATGGGACAAATTGTCATGTAGGACAGTCCAACTGGGCCAAGGTCAACAATGTAAGATAAATTGAAATTGGATGCGTAGTTGTTTATAGTTTTATTCTTTTAGGATGTTTGAGTCTTACGTGCAAGTACAGCATTTAACACATTTGTAGGGTATGTACATTGTAAATCTATTGATAGTGTTATAATTCGTGACTGTAAATAACAGCAATCTTCAGAGATGAGTTTCATATCCTTGCATACAGGCTACAGTAACTGTAATGCTTTACAGTACTGCGTTATTCATACACAGTATACGATATCAAATTAAAAAAATAGCAAAAATCAATACTGGGATGAGGTATTTACGAACATTAAAATAAAACATGTCTCTAATGACATATCTCTGTCTTTGTTACCTTCTTTATTTCCAAGATCTGTTCTTAGGAGGCTCTTACAAACAATTTCATATTTTCATTGCCAAAAGCAACATAGTTTGTCTATCTGAGCAGACTGAGGAAAAAATGAGGAAAAAATGAGACATAAATGCTTTCCTATCATCAGACATACTGCCATCAAAACATAATAATGCAATTATTTGACCAAGATCCAGCCACTCTCTCAATGAGACAATGCTCGAACTGCTAATTGTTATGTTATAATAGGTTGAATGGATAATTTTTATGAAAAGTAAGGAGTGGTCAAGATGGGATCTTTGAGTTTGCATATATATCTAAGACCAAAAATACCATTATTTGGCTAAAAATGGGAATTTTCTGACTTGCTTTTATCAGGTGTGAAAATTCCCCAGCTAAATAAGACCGAAAAGGCATTTTTGGCTCAAAAATAAGAAATCGCTAAACGATGAGCGTTTTTTTCCAAAATACTTTCATCAGGTGCGCAATGACCCACCGACATCATGTATGCAAATTGGTGATGTTGCAGCATAATTTGCATATCTGACAGCGAAAAAGCGCGAAAAAGCATTTTTGGCTCAAAAATAGGAAATCGCTAAACGATGAGCGTTTTTTTCCAAAATACTTTCATCAGGTGCGCAATGACCCACCGACATCATGTATGCAAATTGGTGATGTTGCAGCATAATTTGCATATCTGACAGTGAAAAAGCATTTTTGGCTCAAAAATGGGAAAATCGCTAAACGATGAGCGTTTTTATTCGAAAATACTTTCATCAAGTCGTCTTTATATACTGTAGAAATCAGGCGCGTTTCACGTGCGTTGTACGTGCGGAGCAATTGGTACGGTGCACGTGTGTTCTGTGTCATTGAGCAGGTGAACTGGGATGTGCTACATGCGCTGTCCGTACAGCAATTGCCCATGAGAACAGTTCACAAAGTCAGTGCGTTGTACGCTCCGTGATAGATTGTACGGTGCACGCGCGTCGCCCGTACTCGCACGTCACAGTACGGGTGGTGAATCCGCAAACCGCACGCAGAGAAAGTTTTACATGCACTTAAGGTTCTACGGCGTGTCTGCGTGCTCCCGAATCCGTACGATTCCGTACGGAGGCGATACTCACCACTTACGGATCCCTACGATTGCCCACGTTTTTGAACGTAGACAGCACTCAGATGCAAGTACGGAAGGTTGAGACTCAGGCTTTATAGCTAGATAGACCATGGACCAGGTTGAAGTTTGCTGAAAAATAGTGTTGCTCCGCCTACAGAGGGACTGCCTGACTCCCAAGGCAAGGCTAGACCAGAAATAAATGCCATCACATACAAATTCTGTATCAGCTCTTAACAATTAAGGTTCTCTCATGATGATGACTAGTCTACTACTTTTTTTTTGCACTCACGATTTTCTCCGCAACATCGACTACACTACACAACAGCAGCCCGATTTTGTCATCTTCTCAATGGGTCTGACTACAGTGAGTACACAGATTACGACTTCAAAAGACCGTCTCGCTTTTCTGTGACCTCTAGATCTCGGTATTCTTCACTACACTGACTACAGTGACTTCACTACAGCAGCCCATACACTTTATGTTTCTAACAGTCCTGACTACAGATACTACAGTTACTACCACTACAAAATCGGGCTTTCCATTTCTGCCACCTCTCGGTATTCTTCACTACACTGACTACAGTGACTTCACTACAGCAGCCCAAACTCTTTTCTTCGTGCTTCTAACAGTCCTGACTACAGATACTACAGGTACTACCACTACAAAATCGGGCTTTCCATTTCTGTCACCTCTCGGTATTCTTCACTACACTGACTACAGTGACTTCACTACAACAGCCCAACTCTTCATGTTTCTAACAGTCCTAGACTACAGATACTACAGGTACTACCACTACAAAAGCGGGCTTCCCATATCTGTCACCTCTCGGTATTCTTCACTACACTGACTACAGTGACTTCACTACAGGCAGCCCAAACTCTTTTCTTCATTATCCTGACTACAGATACTACAGGTACTACCACTACAAAATCGGGCTTTCCAATTT
>NW_017802713.1:1871299-1876524 GCF_001625305.1 Branchiostoma belcheri
TTTTTAAATGCTCGTCCATTTCTGTTAAAACCTACGACCTTTGTCTTTTTTAGATTTACCTGCAGTTTCCAGTGTGAACAAAATATGTTAAGTTTATTTAGCGCAAACTGCAATCCTTTTTCGGTTTCGGAGAAAATAACTACATCGTCTGCATAAAGTAAGCTAGATATGAATAAATTGTGAATAGTGGGTGGAGAACATTCTGGGTTGTCTAGTTCCTTAACTAAGTCATTTATAAACAGATTAAAAAGTGTCGGGCTGAGATTGCAACCTTGCTTAACACCCTTGTCTTCACTACATTGACTACACTGACTTCACTACAGCGGCCCAACCTCTTTTCTTCATTATCCTGACTACAGATACTACAGGTACTACCACTACAAAATCGGGCTTCCCATTTCTGTCACCTCTCGGTATTCTTCACTACACTGACTACAGTGACTTCACTACAGCAGCCCAAACTTTTCTTCATCATCCTGACTACTACGATACTACACGGTTTACCACTACAAATCGGCTTCCCACTATCTGTCTACCTCTCAGTATTCTTCACTACACTGACTACAGTGACTTCACTACAGCAGCCCAAACTCTTTTCTTCATCATCCTGACTACAGATACTACAGGTACTACCACTACAAAATCGGGCTTCCCATATCTGTGACCTCTCGGTATTCTTCACTACCCTGACTACAGTGACTTCACTACAGCAGCCCAAACTCTTTCTTCATGCTTCTAACAGTCCTGACTACAGATACTACAGATACTACCACTACAAAATCGGGCTTCCCATATCTGTCACCTCTCGGGTATTCTTCACTACACTGACTACAGTGACTTCACAACAGCAGCCCAAATTCTTTTCTTCGTGCTTCTAACAGTCCTGACTACAGATACTACAGGTACTACCACTACAAAATCGGGCTTCCCATATCTGTCACCTCTCGGTATTCTTCACTACACTGACTACAGTGACTTCACTACAGCGGCCCAACCTCCTTTCTTCATTATCCTGACTACAGATACTACAGGTACTACCACTACAAAATCGGGCTTCCCATTTCTGTCACCTCTCGGTATTCTTCACTACACTGACTACAGTGACTTCACTACAGCAGCCCAAACTCTTTTCTTCATGCTTCTAACAGTCCTGACTACAGATACTACAGGTACTACCACTACAAAATCGGGCTTCCCATATCTGTCACCTCTCGGTATTCTTCACTACACTGACTGCCTGTTCCGCAGAATCGTGATGCGTTGCCGGCCATGATGCGTCGAATGTTGTGCCTACCGCACGCTTGGACGCCTTTGTATCGGGATTTGTACACGCTGGCGCCGTGTACCCGACGCAGTGTACCCGTGAGGTGCGTTTGCCGGCGATTTCGTTACAGCAATCACGAACGCCTATCGAACTCCGGCGCAGCATCATTCGGTTTGCAAGTCTGGCGTGTCCCGCATATTCGTGATGCGTTGCCGGTCGTGATGCGTCGCGAACGTCTATCGAAATCCGGCGCCGCATCACTCGGATTGCAAGTCTGGCGTGTCCCGCAAAATTCGTGATGCGTTGGCGGTCGTGATGCGTCGCACATTGTATGCCGCACGCTCGGACGCTGTCGTGTCGGGTTGTGTCAACGCTGGCGCCGTGTACCCAAGTGCATTCGCCGACGGTTTCGTGATGGCTTACACGAACGCTACGCCGTGCTGCAGTGTTGAACGATGCGGTCCCAAACGGGACTAACAGTGTATAACTCCTCTTTGATACTTTATTGGGATATCCATTAGTTGCACAAATTGTACACCCCTCGTTACAGTTCATGACTGGAGTAGATACTTAATCATCCGTCGAGTGCATTATCGCTTGGCTGTGCAAAGACCTTTCGTATCTACACTTAATTTGCAAATATGCTTTCATAGTATGTTGCGATACCAAGGTTTGATGTGATACCCAGTGAAGATTGAACATGGTATACCTTTGGCAAATTTCATATACGGTATTTGAATGGTAGAAAATGCCAAAATACGCACGTACATCAAAGACTGAACAAATTAGGATAAACTTACAGTTTTAATCGGGTACTACATACTTGTAGACTAGAATTGTAGCATTGTTTAAGTTGCTATACATTCTATCAAGAACGATTGACCAAAAAAATTTATACTTATGCCCTTATGCAGGCTATGGTGAAAGAGGCTGACGCGGACGGAGATGGAACCATAGATTTCCCAGAATTCCTCGCCATGATGGCGCGAAAAATGGAGTCGGCCGCAAACGAGGAGCTGACGGAGGCGTTCCGCGTGTTTGACAGGGTTTGTCGTCATCAATCGGGGGTGTTTCAGGAAGGGACACAGGCGTGCCAGAGTATGCAGTGCAATTTTCTGTAATACAGTGCAATTTTACGGAGTACAGTGCAATTTTCTGTAATACAGTACAATCTTACGGAGTACAGTGCAATTTTACGGAATACAGTGCAATTTTACGGAATATAGTGCAATTTTATGGAATACAGTGCAGTTTTACGGAATTCAGTAACGTTACAATTGTATTAGTATACAGTGCAATTTTACGCGTATACGGAATACAGTGCAATCGTATTAGTATACCAAGTGCAATTCTACGGAATACAGTGCAATTGTATGAATATACAATGCACTTTTACTAGTAAAATTGCACTGTATACTAATACGATTGCACTGTATTCCGTAAAATTGCACTGTATACTAACACCATTGTACTGTATTCCGTAAAATTGCACTGTATACTAATACCATTGTACTGTATTCCGTAAAATTGCAGCTAGTAAAATTGCACTGTATACTCTGGCACCCCTGGGACAGGCACCACAAAACGTTGTACTGTAGCGAGGTAGTACTCTAGCCTAGCTGACCTATAGCTAGCATGTGCCCCATTTGCTGTCTCTAAAAATTAGGATATGCTTTTAATGGTTGATAATGACAATGTTCTGTTCTGGATGATGTTTCTCATGTGTTGTCCTTCAATGTTTACAGAACGGTGACGGTTTCATCAGCGCTGCGGAGCTGCGGCATGTGCTGATCAACCTGGGAGAGAAGCTGACAGATGAAGAGTTTGAGGAAATGATGCGAGAGGCCGATCTGGACGGAGATGGGAAGGTTAGGCCCTATATCACTTAACAACATGTACATGTACATGTACATGTACTGAATAGCAAAGTTCTTTGATCACAACCATTTCTTTTTCACGAGCTGACGTTTCTATGACCGTCTGTCATCTTCATCAGGGCAATTCTGACTGGTTTACTGTGCACTGACGCTATATTTTACTTGGTGTATAGTGCACTAAAGGTGTTACATAGTTCACAATTACACTACGCGCCGAAATGCATTGTTAACAGTAAAAACTAGCTTAAGTGCACTGTGAACCAAGTAACAGTGCACTGTGAACTATGTAACACCTTTAGTGCACTATGCACCAAGTAACATCTAGCGTCAGTGCACTGTAAACCAGTCAGAATTGCCCTGATGAAGATGACAGACGGTCATCGATACGTCGGCTCGTGAAAAATAAATGGTTGTGATCAAAGAATTTTGCTATTCATTCGTTTTTTTCTTTATTCGTTTATTAAAGAAAAATTACATATAAATACATGTACATACAACGAAAAACCGTTTACCAACCTGATGAAATAGTAAGACGTTAAACTTTATTCCAACACACTATTTACAAGGGATCAAATTTTCAGCGACCACTGTCGCCTTCATCAGGATAATTAATGACCAATCACTTCACTACGTGATCTCGCGAGAGTTATGGTTTACAAACACGTGACCTTATTCGCACGAGACTTTACTGATACGTGACGTAAGTAATTGATCAAAAGTGCCAGGGAGTTTATATCGTCCACCGTCTCTACTAAGTGAAGGCTGAAGTGCTCTGATATATATAGCCTCCTTAATGCCTCTTAGGAAGTAGTCCTGTTCAGTGTCCAGTATTCTAACTTTGTCCATTCTAACTCACTAAGGACCAGATTTCTTGAACACAAACGCCCCAGCTCGCTGTCATCTGAAGTTTCTCAACACATCCACATCGAATCACCGGGCCACACAGTCTCTCTGGACAAAGTTAGAATACTGGACACTGAACAGGACTACTTTCTAAGAGGCATTAAGGAGGCTATATATATCAGAGCACTTTTGATCAATTACTTACGTCACGTATCAGTAAAGTCTCGTGTGAATAAGGTCACGTGTTTGTAAACCATAACTCTCGCGAGATCACGTAGTGAAGTGATTGGTCATTAATTATCCTGATGAAGGCGACAGTGGTCGCTGAAAATTTGATCCCTTGTAAATAGTGTGTTGGAATAAAATTTAACGTCTTACTATGATTACTACCAACAAAGATGAACTTTCATGATAACCTGATGAAATTATTACTGTGAAGATCACGTCTGCAGACTATGTCAAATGGCTTAACGAAATGTCTAACTCCAATTCCTCCCGTAGCTCAACTACGAAGAGTTCGCGAAAGTTATGAATGCAAAGTAGTCATGGATTCGACAACTCCCGTTGGAGATCTGGCCGCATTTCAAGCTCGTTCCTGATATGCAGCATGCAAGACCACGCTCATCTAGTCTTCAGGCTGCCAATGGCTCTATGAAGCCCCTCCTCGCTTCATGGCTATACCTGGATTTTTTTATATTCCACAAGACGTGGGGACGGCACACTCAAGTTTTTTTCAACTTATATTATTGCCGCCACCAACACATGGGACAATACAATACTCATTTTCACCTGAGCGAAGTGGGGAATGTCGTGTAAAATGCCTTTCCCAAGGGCAGAAGATCGGTGGCATGTCAGGACTCGAACCCGGGACCATTAGGTTCCGAGTCGTACACTCTGCCGCTACGCCACACGACCCCACATATAGATGGCTAATCCACAAACGGTCTAGCGCTGTATCTCCGGAGTTCCTTCTATATCTTCTTCTGTGTCTTCAGTTTTTACCATTATCTGTATCTCCAAGGACGATTATATAATGTCCTTGACTCCTTAGTACATGTGTTTTAAATGGTTAGAACGATGTGTATTTTTCTGTTATCAAAAGTCAGAATTTGTCCACATGTTCTAAGCTTTGATAACGTACACCGTAATATGATTTAGTCTTTGTACCTGTGGCAAGAAATATGAGAATACATGTACATATATATATATATATATATATATATATATATATATATATATAT
>NW_017802713.1:1876750-1954664 GCF_001625305.1 Branchiostoma belcheri
AGAGTAGAGTAGAGTAGAGTAGAGTAGAGTAGAGTAGAGTAGAGTACTACTGTAGAGTAGAGTAGAGTAGAGTAGAGTAGAGTAGAGTAGAGTAGAGTAGAGTAGAGTAGAGAAGAGTAGAGAAGAGTAGAGTAGAGTAGAGTAGAGTAGAGTAGAGAAGAGTAGAGAAGAGTAGAGTAGAGTAGAGTAGAGTAGAGTAGAGTAGAGTAGAGAAGAGAAGAGAAGAGTAGAGTAGAGTAGAGTAGAGTAGAGTAGAGTAGAGTAGAGTAGAGTAGAGAAGAGTAGAGTAGAGTAGAGTAGAGTAGAGTAGAGTAGAGTAGAGTAGAGTAGAGTAGAGTAGAGAAGAGTAGAGAAGAGTAGAGAAGCTGTTGAGCTGTTGAGTTATCCAGTTTGAACTGATAATGAAGCTAAATGTGATTGTTTTTAGGTTGATAACGGATAACATTGTGGGAAACACAATAGGACTTTTCTTTCTACTGCTCGATTATGACACGAAATGATGCTTTTCTCACGGATTTGACCTGTAGAAGTAGTCACAACACGCGCTTAGTGATAACTACAAAATGCTACATGGCAAACTTTATTACGGTTTGATTGAAAAAATCTACACTATTGCCAAAACCTTGTTGCAAAATTTATCACGCAAAAAAAACCCTTCTTGTAGTGGCACGTTCAAAATGTACGGGTAAGTTGAACCCGGAAGTGGATTGTATTTGTTGTTGTTGTGACCTTGTGTGTTGCTGTGCAGAATTAGATTATTTATTTATTTATTTATTTATTTATTTATTTATTTATTTATTTATTTATTTATTTATTTATTTATTTATTTATTTATTTATTTATTTATTTATTTATTTATTTATTTATTTATTTATTTATTTAGTTATTTATTTATTTAGTTATTTATTTATTTAGTTATTTATTTAATCATTCATTCATTTATTTATTTATTTAGTTATTTATTTATTTATTTATTTAATCACAAGACGGCTGGGTGGCCCCATTCAGCTTGCGTCAGCTGATTTCCAAGGGGGGCCAGAAAAATTACAAGACAAGACATTGTGACATACAGTAAAACAAGAATGGACAACATACAGTAAACATGAAAGTCCGATGCGTCCTATACTCAAAGTCCTAGCCGTTCATATCCTGGGTGCTAGCCAAGTTTACGGGCAGCTAGCCGTTTCTTTCGGCAGCCAGATGCCCTTCGCCCGCAGACCTATATTACCGCTGCGGTGGAATTGAGCCCGTGGGGAGGTTTTGTAGGGCCAGCCAAACTCCCCCCGGGCTAGACCCCCGTAGCGGTAATTTACACCAGCGGGCGAAGGGCTCTTGCGGACCGGAAAACGAGTTTGGTTTCCAGGGTAAGCCAGTCAAAGGTCAAAACACGAAAATTAGGGGTGGATGTCATGACGTCAGAGCTCAACGTCTAAAGTTCACCTCTACCGTGGACCTGTGTTCCAATGATCGCGCTTTGGACTAATCACAGGTCGTTTGACTGTCCATAAGGAAGAAGACATGATGAGTGCGGAAGAAGAGCAGATTTTGAAGGAGGTAACAGTTAACGTTAAATACTTTCGTCTCCCACTGTCTTAAAAAAGATGACTGTACTGGCGCCAGGGAATTAGAATATGTTATATATTGCCCTTTACTGTGTCTGTGCTGTTACATGCAATTGGACTTCAGGCAAGAACTTGCGATTATTACAACTTGCGATTATTACCTCAACTTCAGTCTCACAACCATTTATTTTTGACGAGCCGACGTTTCGATGACCGTTTGTCATCTTCATCAGGGCAATTCTGACTGGTTTACTGTGTACTGTGGTTTACTGTGATTTCTAACAATACGTATGTGACAATACTTTAACAATAACTTCTATTTGGGGCTGCGATAGCTCAGTATTGTTAGTTAACCAATTTTATATTACTAGTATATATAGAAACCCTTTTGCATTTGGAACCGCATATGTCCCTATGATGTAACAATGCCTAGTATGTATGTCACAATTGCACTACGTTCGGAAATGCATTGTTAACAGTAAAAACTAAGTGCACTGTGAACCAAGTAACAGTGCACTGTGAACCATGTAACACAGTAAACCAGTAAGAATTGCCCTGATGAAGATGACAGACGGTCATCGAAACGTCGGTCATCTTGAAAAATAAATGGTTGTGATCAAAGAACTTTGCTATTCAATCCGCATACAATTTACCAGATATAACAGATATGTTCTCTGCATAACTGTTACACAGTTCAGTGAGAGACTTCAGGATGTTGCCCAGCCCCACATGGATAACCAGTACCTCAACAGGTGGCTGAAAGGTAAGGCTACTGTTACCTTTCAGAAGGCTATTCAGAAGTTCCTGATATCATTATGCCGAAAAGGGTTAAACGTTCAGATCAACACTGAATAAATTGGGACTTGCCCAAATTTTCGGCCGACTCCGTCAGCCTTGTTCACGGAATGGACCCGTCTAGTACTGCAGCTTCCGGGACGTGACGTCGGCAACACGTGATTGCAGCAAAGGGTCGTACGTGTCAGACAACACTGAACAGAGACGGGGGGCGACACAGGTTATCTGATACGTACGCCCCTCTGCTGTAATCACGTGTTTCCGACGTCACGTCCCGGAAGCTGCAGTAGACGGGTCCATTCTCGTCGGCCGAAAATTTGGGTAAGACCTAATTTATTCAGTGTTGTCTGAACGTTTAACCCTTTTTGTCATAATGAATGATACTTCAAGCAGTGAGTATACTTTAAGTTCTAAAACTCATATCCCTATCTCGATTCAAACAGGATACTAGAAGTTAACACAGATGAACTTTCATGCTTAGACCCATTGATCTAGTTCCTGTTTTGTTGTTTATTGACAAGCTGACCAAGCAACGTCTATGTTAGCGTCCCTGTAACGAGTCGTCCACAGAATATTACATATCTTGTTTGCTTCATTGAACGAAGTAAGATTAAAAGAAATGAAATTACCACAAATATCGTTTGCTCACAGTTTTTTTTCTATATTTTCCTGAACCCCAGCAAGAAGGTATAATATTGACAAGGCTGAGCAGATGTACAGAGCAGTGAGTATACTTCAAGTTCTAAAACTCATATCCCTATCTCGATTCAAACAGAATACTAAAATAAATAGCAAAGTTCTTTGATCAGAACCATTTATTTTTCACAGCCGACGTTTCGATGACCGTCTGTCATATTCATCAGGGCAATTCTGACTGGTTTACAGTGTACTGACGCTAGATGTTACTTGGTGCATAGTGCCTCACGTCATTACGCTACGTTCCGGAAATGCATTGTTAACAGTAAAAACTAGCTAAGTGCACTGTGAACCAAGTAACAGTGCACTGTGAACTATGTAACACCTCTAGTGCACTGTGCACCAAGTAACATCTAGCGCCAGTGCACAGTTAACCAGTCAGAATTGCCCTGATGAAGATGACAGACGGTCATCGAAACGTCGGCTCGTGAAAAATAAATGGTTGTGATCAAAGAACTTTGCTACGATTCATTCGTTTACCACCTGATGAAATTATTAAGGAGGATACTAAAAGTTAACATTTATCTATCTTTCCATCAAGAGAGGTATTTGATTTTTGTTTTCATTTTGTCACTTATGATTTCTCCGTTCCTTTCCAGCATCTTACCTTTAGGAAGACGATGGATGTTGACAACCTAAAAAAGAACTTTAAGGAGCCAGAGGTAACACTCTAAGACACTCGTAATATTTCATTGTTTCCACCAAAAAGATGATGCAGAATTTCTGTGGATCAAAACATGAGTCCGCTGGACCTGAACTAGATGTACTGCTAAGTACTAATAACATACCTTGTAAGGTTGTAATGATTCCTTTTAGGTTTAGTAGTTTTACCTAGCCTGGGTGTCATCTGATTTGTAGCAGCACCCCCTCCCCCCGGGGTTTCTCTTGTTAACAGAGTTTTCATTAGTTGTTATTATGTTTACCGACAAAAAACATATTGTTTTTGCTCTGTCTCCTCTTCTTCTCCAAACCAATAAGGTCAATGACCTGAACCAGACGTCTGTCACCATGGTAACTTGGGATATGTTGCAGCAGGAGGGATTTAGAGTCCTATCTGACAATATATCGTATCAATGTGTTTGAGTAAGAACTAACAGAGCAGACCATATGCGAAGGTCAACATGCAAATGTTACCTTTCTAATTTTAACTGTTTTAACTTTTTAGTTCAGAACCTTACAGGACAGAAATATAGATTTAAAAATCTATATTTCTGTCCTGTAAGGTTCTGGAGAAGTTTTTCCCAGCGGGAGGTTTCTGTGGTGAGGACAGGGAGGGCGGCCTGGTGTTTTACCAAGTGTTCGGGCGTCTGGACGTCCACGGGTTGATGAGATCTGTCAAGCTCCTGGACCTCATCAAGCTCAACATCTGTCTGTGTGAGAGGATGGAGGACATGTTAACCGCGCATTCAGCAAAGGTAGAACATGAAGTAGTAGTAGTAGTAGTAGTAGTAGTAGTAAGCCTTTATTTAAACTCGAAAGCTTGTTCGGTACATACATATGACCGCTTTTCAACAAGGTCGAGAGTGAGGGCGGGGTCACGGATTACAAATCAAACCAAAAAGATATAATACAAAAATAAATAGTAAATCATCAGTCCGTTATCAGTCCAAGTTCCTTATCATACTTCTAAATGTTCCCAATGGCTGGGCTGATCGTACATGTGGTGACATATGATAAGGTTGTCCAATGTGCTCTGTCTGGTGGATCTGGTGGCTTCATCTCTGTTCCGGATGAAAACCTCTCGCATGTGTGGTGGTAAAGAGTTGTCCAAGACCCTATACTCTAGCATGGCTTTGTGTTGGCGATGTATGGTAACATTAGGGGTGTCTTTTAACATAGAATATAAATAAGAACGTCCAGTTTAATTTCTTACATCTAGATGGGCTAATATCGTAAACTATAGGTAAAATGATGTAAAAAATACGTGGCAGTCATCATGGACCCCTTAAGGGTTAACCCAATTCTGCAGAATTCTGGAACTGAACCAGAATTCTGGGAACTGGAGCCAGAATTCTGGGAAGAATTCTACAGAATTCCGTTAATCCCCAAAGGATCCCCGATGGCCGCTACACATACATATACATATACATATACATATACATACTACATCTGCAACCATCCCTCAACAATGACGGGGGGCGCCACAGACTTTCTGCAACCTATGATCCACTGCTCACGGAGTCACGTATTATCTTCACCAAACTTTTTATAGCTAAGCACCGTTAACTTTTGTGCATTTGTGATTATTGCCTTTTACCCCTACATCCTATTAGACTGGTAAACAGACATTTGGGATGACTGTGGTGTACGACTTGTACGGCTTAGGCATGCAGCATCTTTCTAAACCAGGTACATACTAACTTGCTACATACAGTCAATAATTAATAGTCTTTTACTGCATGTATTAGCTTTTGCTGTAGCCGTTTGAAATAGCTAAAACGAAATTCATGAAAGTTGTTTGATTTTTTTTCAGTTGCGGAGATATTTGTTCAGGTAAGTTTCTATTGTCAACAACATAATATATTTGTTTATTTATGTAAGATTTTTATCTTCCATATTCTGTACAAGTTTTTGATGAATGTTTCCTTTTTATTTATGATTATTATTATTATATATTTTCATTTTATCTATTTATCTTAGCTTCAAAATATGTTTGAGGACAACTATCCAGAAATAGTGAAAAAGATCATTGTGGTGCAAGGTGTGTGACATATTTTTTTCTCCAACAAAATGATAACTACATACATGCCTTTTATATGTAATATAGTAGAAAATTATTATTGTAAATAACACGTGTTTGTAAACATGTCATGGTTTGAATAATCAATGTTGAGGAGGTTCAATCATAACTGGGTATTATAATTTTTCAAGTAAAAATTAGAATATCAGCAGCAAATCTCAGTAAATACTACATGTGTAAACAAAGATAGCCATTATATTGGGCATATTTATTTAGAATTATCACAAATGATGACAGTAGTCAAAAGTTGCAAATATCTGAGATGATTCTTTTTTCACTCACAATACAGCTCCTTCAGTCTTCCCCATTGCCTACTCTATTCTGAAACCCCTTCTGAGTGAAGACACCAAAAACAAGGTGTTTGTCTGTGGCAGTAAGTACTATCTACACAACATGTTACTGTACCTTGGGTGAAAATTCAGTAGAGACTAGTAAGTGTGAATACAGTTTCGGTACCAAGGACAGGCACATGCTGGTAAGTGGGAATACAGTTTCAGTACCAAGGACAGGGCCAAGAACAGTAGCATGCTGGTTAGTGGGAATACAGTTTCGGTACCAAGGACAGGGCATGCTGGTTAGTGGAAATACAGTTTCAGTACCAAGGACAGGAGCATGCTGGTTGGTGGGAATACAGTTTCAGTACCAAGGACAGGGGCATGCTGGTTAGTGGGAATACAGTTTCGGTACCAAGGATTGGGGCATGTTGGTTAGCGGAATACAGTTTCAGTACCAAGGACAGGGGTATGCTGGTTAGTGGATATATAGTTTCAGTACCAAGGACAGGGGCACGCTGGTTAGTGGGAATACAGTTTCAGTACCAAGGACAGGGGCATGCTGGTTAGTGGGAATACAGTTTCAGTACCAAGGACAGGGGCATGCTGGTTGGTGGGAATACAGTTTCAGTACCAAGGACAGGGGCATGCTGGTTAGTGCTACTGGGAATACAGTTTCAGTACCAAGGACAGGGGCATGCTGGTTAGTGGGAATACAGTTTCAGTACCAAGGGCAGGGACATGCTGGTTAGTGTGAATACAGTTTCAGTACCAAGGACTGGCACATGCTAGTTAGCGGGAATGCAGTTTCAGTACCAAGGACAGGGACATGCTGGTTAGTGGGAATACAGGTTCAGTACCAAGGACAGGGCATGCTGGTTAGTGGAATACAGTTTCAGTACCAAGGACAGGGACATGCTGGTTAGCGGGAATACAGTTTCAGTACCAAGGACAGGGACATGCTGGTTAGTGGGAATACAGTGTCAGTACCAAGGACAGGGGCATGCTGGTTAGTTGGAATGCAGTGTCAGTACCATGGACAAGCATACATTCTCACATTTCACTATTACGTCCCTTGATTCATCAAATAATCTGACATATCGTGTCTTTTCAAATCGTTTTGAAGGTCAAGAATTACTAAAACATAAAAGCTTGACGGACTTGTTGTTTTTGGTACAGGTGATTGGAAAGAGGTCCTGGCTGAGCACATCGCACCTGACCAGATCCCTGTACACTATGGAGGCACCATGACTGACCAAGATGGGGACGTCATGTGTAAGTCAAAGGTACAGCCAACGGTTTGTCCATCTTGCATTAACAACATGAATTCGTCATGAAAGTTCATCTGAGTTGGTAAATTACATTATGAAAAACTTAAACTTTTCTCCAACGCAAAATTTGACTCACCAGAAATTTTCGACTGAATCACTCAGTCTTCCTCAGCTATCTGACCCAAATGCTGTGGACACGTGATTTTTCCCACGTGTGACGTCAGCAAAGGGCACTTCAACCATCGCTCAACCGGGACGGGGGGCGATATCGACTTCAGACAACCTTTGACCCTTTGTTGACGTCACACGTGGGAAAAATCACGTGTCCACAGCATTTGGGTCAGATAGCTGAGGAAGACTGAGTGATTCAGTCGAAAATTTCTGGTGAGTCAAATTTTGAGTTGGAGAAAAGTTTAACTTTAAGTTTTTCATAACATGAATTCGTGCATCCTGAATGTGTGTCCGGCAATGAAAGTTGGTTCGCTTCTCCTTCCGAGACACTATTTCACTCCTGCAAGTCTTACCTTAGACCTTAGATCCTCCCGCAACTATTGTTGCATTGGTCGATTAGTAGTTCTGACAGAACTTCTCCAGGTACTTCTGTTTTGGGCCACAGCAGACAAATCTTCTAGTGTATCGAACCCCCAGTTTTTCCCATCGTTTAGGAGTCCTACGGAGGGTGGTTCTTGGTCTACCGCTCGGGCGTTTCCCCTCTGGTTTCCAGTCCATGGCTATTCTAGCTGTTCTGTTGTTTGTGAGCCTCGACACGTGACCTGCGAACCTCAATCTTCTCTCCCTTACCATCTCACTGATAGGGGGAACTCTGCATGAGTTCTTCATTTGTAACATGTTCCCTCCTCCAAGTCTACTATGCCTCTATAAATCCACCATTCGTCCATGTATGGAGTACTGTTCGCACCTCTGGGCTGGTGCCACAATCGATTGCCTGCACCTTCTCGATCGCATACAAAAGAGAATTT
The DNA here is from genome assembly GCF_001625305.1 of Branchiostoma belcheri. NCBI lineage: Eukaryota > Metazoa > Chordata > Leptocardii > Amphioxiformes > Branchiostomatidae > Branchiostoma > Branchiostoma belcheri. The sequence continues at coordinate 1,885,067 of NW_017802713.1, forward strand.
GCGTGGCCATAGGCTATCCTCTGGCCTCCAAGTTAGACCCCCTTTCCCACAGACGAAATGTTGCCTCTCTATCCCTCTTTTGTTTTACAGATATTTTCATGGTCATTGCTCCCTTTCCCATAGACGAAATGTTTGTCTATCTCTCTTTTACAGATATTTTCATGGTTATTGTTCTGCAGAACGCACCCAACTAGTTCCACCACTCATGACTTTTAAGCGTTCCACTAGGTTCTCCACTACATGTAGCTATAGCTCACACAACTTCACTGTCCAAATTCCTTGTTCGAAATCTTTTTACAGTGACAGTTTCTTTCCCCGTACGGCCAAGCTTTGGAATTCCCTCCCTGACAAGTGTTTCCCAACAACCTACAATCTACAGGCTTTCAAATCAAACATTCACCGCCATCTCTTGACATAGCCAAGTTTCTCTCATCTTTCTAGTTCAATGCCGAGAAGTGGTCACATAGGCCTTGCATTGAACTATATACTCCGTTAAAAATGTGTTTCCAGCAGAACAACTCAACATCCTGCTTCTGATTTACGTTAAACTCTCTTAGAGCAGAGGAGAATAGTATTCTACACCTGACAGAACAAGTGCTGAGACAACTTAGACAATCAACCTGTCTTCTGACTTTAAGTTATGATGACTGTTCAGCTGTATGATATCTTAATATTTTTAACGGAGTGGTTCAATGCAAGGCCTATACGAACACTTCTCGGCAATGAACTAGAAAGATGAGAAAAACATGGCTATGTCAAGAGATGGCGGTGAACGTTTGATTTGAAAGCCTGTAGATTGTAGGTTGGTGGGAAACACTTGTCAGGGAGGGAATTCCAAAGCTTGGCCGTACGGGGAAAGAAACTGTCACTGTAAAAAGATTTCGAACAAGGAATTTTGGACGGTGAAGTGGAGAACCTAGTGGAACGCTTAAAAGTTCTGAGTGTTGGAACTAGTTGGATGAGTTCTGCGGAGCAATGATCATGAAAATATCTATAAAAAGGGATAGAAAGGCAACATTTCGTCTATGGGAAAGGGGGTCTAACTTGGAGGCCAGAGGATAGCCTATGGCCACGCAAATTCTCTTGTATGCGATCGAGAAGTAGTATGGGATACAATGGGATACAATGTCTCCTATATTGCCTCTTGTACAGATCAGATATGGAGGTGTGGTTCCCGAGTCATACTACTCACAGGGAACTCCTGCGGAGATTCTGGAACAGATGACATCAGCAGACGTGGAGCCTGGGACGTCACTGGGGCTGGAGGTGGATGTGAGGACCCCTGGTGCCGTCCTCAGGTACTGCAGGATGTGTCTAGTACTCTAGATTGTGTAGCAATACAAAAAGACTGTGAATACTTTATCACCAAAAATACTCCATTTCCTGTATAGATGGATACTACAAGTCTCTATTTCAGAGTGAAAACGTCTAACATAACGAGCTATATTTTGGGTATCTCAAATGAGGGTTTGCATGGCTTGAGCTTACTCAGAAGCACGCGTGCAAACCGACGTGAATTGAGTAAGCTCACGTCGTGCAAAACCTCATATTCGGGTTCCAGTATACCTGACATAACTGCTACCCCTTTAAAGCAAAGCATGGATACGTCGTCATTATCTGTTCAACTAGATTTATATTTAGTAATATTGTTTTAAAAGATTAACAAGTAAAGCTGCTAACAATTTTTATAGCCATCAAAGCCATCAATTTTATTTGAATAAAAATAGTTCGTGTCTTTGTCACTCAAGGGCCCCAAATAGGAACAGGAGGAACGACATTTCAATAGCCTTGGTCACAACCCGCCGTACGTGCATATGCGTAATGTCTACGTGCATAAACGTGGGCAAACGTAGGGCATCCGTGCGTGGTGAGTACCGCCTCCGTACGGAATCCTACGGATTTGGGAGTACGCAGACACGCCGTAGAACTTTAAGTGCATGTAAAACTTTTTCTGCGTGCGGTCTGCGGATTCACCACCCGTACGTGCGAGCACGGGCGAACGCGTGCCCCGTACGTGCCGTACGTAAGAAGCACGTGTGAGTACGGCCTCCTTACGCTTAAGTTACAATAGAATTAATAGAGATCGTACGTTGTAAGCACGTACAACTCACTCAACACTTGCGCAACGAACGATTCACGCAACCGCTCACGGCCAGACGTGGCGTGCAGATCACACTCTTACACCTTGCGCAACCGTGCGAGTGACGTGCGCCGACGCCACTCCTTCCCCACATTTTCAGAAAAACGTAGCAGACGTGGACTCCCAAAAAAACGTGAACGGACAAAAAGCACGCACGGCGGGTTGTGACCGAGGCTTAAGTCTTAACATATGGGCATCTGTAACAATCATGTCACTCTGTTCTAGGTGGATGTTTAAGACAGAGGATTGTGACATCGGGTTTGGAGTGTACAGGCAGCGGGGTAGAGGTACCAGATACCAGGACATGGAGGAAGTCGTGACGTGCTCCAAACACAACAGTCACCTCATACTGACCGACGGGGAACTGTTGTGTACAGAGGCTGGCAAATGTAAAGTTTGTTTTTGTTTACTATCGTGAAAGTTGATTTGTGTTCAACTTGGTAGTTACATGTTTAAAGTTAAAACTTTTGGTTCAACACAAAAAATTCTCTCACCTAGAGCTTTCGACCAGTCACTCTGGTTTTCCTCAGTAGACGGGTCCATCGCCCTTCATTGAACCGCGACGGGGGCCGACATCGTCTACCAGATACCTTTGACCCAGTGTTGACGTCACACTTCAAAGAAGCCACGTGACAAGCTTCAGTGGGTCAGTCTACTGAGGAAGATTAGAGTGACTGGTCAAAAGCTTTGTTTTTTTATTCAAGGAATCAGAAGAGAAGGTGTAATGCAACTGCACTGTTGCATGTTTCAAAATCAAACTTATTGGCATACTGAGTTAAGATACTGTTTTTACACTACTATGTACATATTACACTTTTGTACGTTTGGGACCGCATTGTGGAGTCTGTTCTCACAGTAACTTCTCAGTAAAGCCTCGGTCACAACTCGCCGTGCGTGCTTTTTGTCCGTACGTTTTTGTCGTGGCTACGTCTGCTACGTTTTTTCTGCAAACGTAGGGTGGCCGGCCGAGGGAGTACGTCACTCGCAAGGTGTACGTACGTGGTCTGCACGACACGCCTGACCGTCAGCGGTTGCGTGCATCGTACGTTGCGCAAGTGGTAAGTGAGTTGTACGTGCTTACAACGTACGATCTCTGTGCGATTGCCACGTTGCCGCGTACAGGCCGTACCTACACGTGCGGCGTGCGCACGATTTCCTTACTCACTCGCACGTTGTAAGTGCGTGCACCTCCTGTTAACTTCATCATCACTAGCCGCCCTGGTGTCTTCCGCGGCCCGTTTCTTTGGATCTTGTCTGGTAGACTTCTTCTGAGCCTTCCTGGGCATCTTGGAGACGAGTTGGCAGTCGCCCGTCAAGTCGTCTTTATATACTGTAGAAATAAGGTGCGTTGCGCGTGCGTTGCACGTGCGGAGCACCTAGTATGGTGCACGTGTGTTCTGCGTGGTCATTGAGCAGGTCAACTGGGAAGTGAGGAGTAAGCACGGATGACGCAAGCACCGTGCGTGGCACTGACGTGCTTCGTGCGCTGTCCGTACAGCAATTGCACGTGAGAATAGTGAAGTTAGACTCACGGAGTCCGTACGTTGCACGCTCATAGGCTGTACGGGGCACGCGCGTCGCACGTACTCGCACGCACGTGTGGTAAATCCGCAGACCGCACGTAGAAAAAGTATTACATGCACTTAAGGTTCTACGGCGTGTCTGCGTGCTCCCAAATCCGTAGGATTCCGTACGGAGGCGGTACTCACCACGCACGGATGCCGTACGTTTGCCCACGTTTTTGCACGTAGACAGCACGCAGAAGCACGTACGGCGAGTTGTGACCGTCGCTTAACTGATTTTCTTTAATAACTGACCACAATTATGTATATAACACACTTCTGTACGCTTGGGAACACATTGTAGATACAGTTCCCTGTAACCACGTATATGTGTAAGTATGTAAATATTGTGCGTTTGGGAATGTATCTATAGCAGCGACACCTGTGCTGCAGCGCAATGTGAACCAGTCAGAATTGCCCTGAGGAAGGTGACAGACGGTCACCGAAACGTCGGCTATGAAAAACATCATTGGTTGTGTAAAAAGACCTAAAAAGAGTCTCTTTACTCAGTAACTTACCAACCTGATGAAACTATTCACGGAGGTTCTTGTCATACTGTGTACTGTTCGCCACCCTACAACCACTCTCACATAGGCGTAATGTCGCAAGCCTTACGTTATTTTATCGCTACTTCCACGGTAAATGCTCCGTTGAACTTTATTCGCTAGTGCCCCCACTTCGAAAATTCTCAGCAAGGACACGTCTTGCCACTTCCACCGAAGCAAATCACCCTTTCTTCCTCCATTCACCACCTCTTTATTAGGAGGAAGTTCCATGCTGAAAGCTTCTTTTCAAGCACAACATCACTTTGGAATAAGCTACCTCGTGATTGCTTCCCTTATGAGTAAAGTCTAAGGTCAACAAACATCTGTCCTCATGACGGGCTGTACAGTAACCCAAAACATTTTGTGGCTCCCATGAGCCTTGTTTTGTGGTGACCTATGAAGTAAATAAAAAACTACAGCCTGTTTATTCATATTCCCACAGATGTTGTTCGATTCGACAATTCCTACAGCTGGATTCGGAGTAAGACACTTCGCTACAGCCTGGAGGTACTGGACCCTACCAATGAGTCTCTCATAGTGGTCAAAGGTGACGTGTCACAGTTCAGGGATGGGCAAGAATCAAGCCAAGACTAAGGGTCACAAAGGTCAAACCAAGCCAGTGATGTGGAAATCTTCCAGCTTTGTATAAAATGTACGAAAAACGTAGGAAACAACGTTGGAATAGTTATGTTTACCGAAGGAAAACATATTGTTTTTGCTCCATTTCCATTTCTTCTCCAAACACTAACCTCTGACCTGGCCAATGGCCTCTTTTGTTTACGTCTGTCACCATAGTAACTGGTGTCGGGTTACACAATGTGACACACACACAATGTGGCAATTTCATTGTAGGCATTTAGACTCCTGTCACCATTTACATGTATGTGAATGTGTTTGAGTAAGAATTAACAGAGCAGACCATATCCGAAGGTAAACATTATGCATTTGCTTTGCAAATGTTACTTTTCTAGTTAATGTTACAATTTTATAACTAGAGTTCCCCGATCTCATACCTTCGCCAAATGATGTTAATCTTTATGACTGACAATTTGTAGATTACTAGTATTCCCCTGATTGTGCAAATAGGGTCCTCATTTTCATGAATTATATCAATTTATCATATTCTCAACCAAAAGACAGTCTTATATTAACAAACAATATTAATGCCATTCTAGCATTTCCTCATAAATTATGCAAATGAGGTCCTGATTTGAAAGACCTACCCACACACTAAGTATCAAGATAATCCATTTAAGTCTTCTCAAATATTCGTGTCCAGGCAGAAAAGACAGGAATACAGTTTTTATATATTAAGTACATATTTGTAATAAGTCTATATTATATTTCATTTTCATTGTAAAAATCATTATGAAATTGCAAAATGTACAAACATTTTATATTAAATTTGTCAGTAAACGTAAAACTATGTCTGAAAATTGCAAAGAATTGCAAATAATTAGAAATAAATATTCGCATGATGTTACATTACATTGTTACTGCCATTGGTGTTTTGGCCTAAACTAAACTGCAAATTTCACATGAAAATAAAAAATGGGCCTTTGTTGTAATGCCTTGATTAATAGACTGCATACAATTATTACAATGTCTCATCACACTTTTTTGTTTACTTGGAAAAATCATAAATGCAACAGTTTTCGACAGATATACCTAAAATTAGGCATGATATAATCATGCTGTTGTTTCCGAAAAAAAACACAAAAAACTAGTGGACCCGTCTTTATTCCTGTGACTATTCCTGTGACTATTACTTGTCATGTCATTTTACTACTACAGTCCAGTAAATTAAGTACTGTCATTTAGAAGCGACAAAACGAATGGTCCATTTGCTGATATTTTTGTTTCATATTCCCACATCTAATCACAAGACGTGGTGACAGCACACTAAAGTTTTTTCAACTAATATTATCATATAGCCAGATGACGTTGACCAATCAGAGGGCTCCGTTTCTCCCATAACCCAGGTCATTAATTTCCGATATACGGACCTGCGGGTCCAAGGCTATAACGGAAGTGGGGACTCCATAACGGAAGTAGACGTTACCATTACATGTCAGGGTGGTGTTTTCCCCTAACATACTTCTAAAGAGCTTTCTGATAACTCAGACTTGTTTATGTAGAGAGGTAAATGAATTTAGTTATGATAAAAGTATATACATTTCAAATCAGCGTAGATTCAAGAAAAAAACATTCATAAAGATTACTATTTGCTAGTTCGTACCTCTAACTTTCAGCTTTAAACAATTGGTTTGTTGCGATGAGAATTCGCTTCAATGCAAGATTAAAAGATCTACGTGTATATGTTACACAGGAGTTATTTCCCGTATGTGTCTCCTTGGTGTACATGCATATGTGACAATGTCTATATGATAATAACGTTAATGACCCGCTTTCCTTCGGTGAATACGGTGTCATAATTCATGGTCGGTTCCTATAACCACCTCATAAACGACCTCGTCCGCTCTGCGGACTCGGTCGTTCATTCGGTGGTTATAGGAACCGACCATGAATTATGACACCGTATTCACCTCAGGGCGGGTCATTAACCCTATATTAATGCCGCCACCAACACAGGGGACAATACAATACTCATTTTCACCTGAGTGAAGGGAGGAAAGTCGTGTAAAGTGCCTTTCCCAAGGGCACAAGATCGGTGGCATGTCAGGACTCGAACCCAGGATCTCTTGATTCCGAGTCAAGCACTCTGTCGCTACGACCCCACGTTTGCTGATAATTCCAACGCCTAGTGTCGCGTGATAAAGATAATGAATAGGCAAAGCGAACATGACATGACATATTTACTATTCTTTGAATACAGAGATCATTGAGGTAGAAGACTGACTCCTGACCCTCTGACCTTTGACTTTCCCGATGGATATTTACAATAGTAACCACAACAGTGCCTGTAGTTACTGAAGCAGGGTGGTCTCTCACAGAACACATCTGCTCACAACTGTCACGGTGTCGTCCTTTGAAACATCCAAGTCTTGACCAAGAGGAACTCATATATACCGCTGAATTGAAGGTACTTAGCAGTTTTGTTTGTGGGGTTCGGAGAATTTATGAGGTGCGTTAGTGCTAGTTGCAGAGACAAATACAGCACTATTATGTGTACATTATGCTAAACCGGTTTTCTGTCGTGTAACCGCCGCCATTTTGTTTGTCCATGAACATCATGACGAGAAAATGTAAAGAATTAATTTTTGATTGATGACATTCTAAGTTGTCGGACCATTTGACAGAAAAATGATATGTTCTGATAAATGTTCTGATATACATGTATATACATATCTACCCTGTGGTAGATATGAGCTAAGTTTTTTCAGTCGCAAGGTTTGGAAGGGAACTATCTGGTAGAATGTCTTGTTGGTTAAGTTGCAGTCCTCTTAAGTCAGAGCAAATCATTTAGGTCACTGTCCGTTAACGTTTACCCCTTAGGGCAACTTTTACAAAGCATCCTCTAGAGAAAGCTTAAATATCAAATTTTCAGTAACCGGCTCTAAGATTCAAAACATACGACCCTTACTAAAGCCAAATGAATGTACAGGGAGGGGGGGGGCAAAAAAATTAACGACAGTCATTCTAGTAGAATACAGACGATTCCAACCCCTCCAGAGATCTCCAACCCACCCCTACCCCCCAGCCCCCGATCAAATCGCAACCGATTTCGCCGTAGTGGGGTCGTGTACTGTAGCGTAGCGGCAGAGTGCTCGACTCGGAATCAAGAGGTCCTGACATGCCACCGATCTTGAGTCCTTGGGGAAGGCACTTCACACGACTTTCCTCACTTCGCTCAGGTGCAAATGAGTATTGTTTTGTCCCCTGTGTTGGTGGCGGCATTAATATACATTGTAAGTGCCGTCAACACGTTTTGTGATTAGATGTTGGAATGTAAAAAAAAAACGAAGAGGGGGGGGGCAGGTCAAAATCAACAGGTATTTGTTTTCATCCAGGCTTTTTTTGACTCCATAGAAAATGCCTGATGTATGTATGCGGTACCGGTTTAGCAATTGGTTCCAGTGAACTTTAGTATGTCATTATATATAATCATCCTTCCTCTTAGCCTAGAGGTTGTATGGACTCTTGTATGGACGTTATGGATATACAGTGTATATCGATGTTTCAAGACTTAATTTTTATTTGTTTACCATAATTTTTTAACACAAAGACATGGCAGACCAACTGACAGAGGAGCAGATCGCTGAGTTCAAGGAGGCCTTCTCTTTGTTCGACAAAGATGGGGACGGCGTCATCACTACAAAGGAGCTGGGAACTGTCATGAGATCGCTGGGACAGAATCCAACTGAAGCTGAGCTTCAGGTACAGTAGCGAGCTTTAACTTGGCAGAGATAGAAAACAATAGTGTGTTCAACATAATGTATCTGAAATTCGTGAATACCAACTGCACCAGAATAATTGTGTTCCAACATGCTAACATTTTGTAGGATATGATAAACGAGGTTGACGCGGACGGAAACGGAACCATAGACTTCCCAGAATTCCTCACGATGATGGCCCGGAAGATGAAGGATACCGACTCGGAAGAAGAGATTCGTGAATCATTTCGGGTATTCGACAAGGTACAACTAGGGTTTTTTTTTATTCGGCCACAGCAAGTAAATTTTATGGATGACATCCTCCGCAGATTCCAAATCTAATGCGAGCGGCCGAAAAAATCAAGGCTCCTACAATTTGAAATTTTGACTCAATCATTGTACAAATGGTTTTGATTCAGTGGGAACATCACATATACTCAGCCACCATCACATATCACTGCAACAAAGTAAGAAACACAACATTAAATCAGAGCCTTTTCTTGTCTCCTCCCTTCATAGTTAACTGCCATCCACCTTCCGGCATGGCAACAGACATCTTTGCCCATTTTTGGTAACAATTGTTTTCCAAAATCAGGTGAAAATTAATGCGCGCGCTGATGTCATCCATAAAAATTCTTTAACCAGGTTACACACTGTAGCAAAATAGCATTCCAGTCAGTTCTCTTGTCTGATTCAGTCTGAAATGTCTTGCTAGTCGTTTTCTCTCATCAGCCGATATGATGTAGCATTGTCTGTTCGTCTAACACTTTTTCCCGCCGAAAATTATTTCCAGGATGGCAACGGCTACATCAGCGCCGCGGAGCTGCGTCACGTGATGACCAACCTGGGAGAGAAGCTGACAGATGAAGAGGTGGATGAGATGATCCGAGAGGCGGACATTGACGGAGATGGTCAGGTTAGACACAGCAGTAGACATTGATTCTGAACCTTTCATGTGGTAACAATCGTACCTAACAACCATTAGCTTCTCCGAAGTTGCTTCAAACTAACAAATGTGCAATATTCTAGTGCGTAAACACTAGTAAACACTATATGCCAACAGCAAATCAGCAAGAAGAATAGAGGAAAGCTGTATGCCTTTTGGTTGCTTGCTGTGCATGCCAGACAGATGACTCATAGATAGTCATCCCTAACTATATTGTAAATTGTGACCTAAAAACAGTCAAAAAGTCCCAAATATTATACAAGTGTAAGGGAGAGTATGCCAAAACTATAATGACTTGTTTTTGGTAGATATATAAAGCATACCTAGACCAAATTTCAAATGATTTGAGTGTAATACCAGGTCTCCAAGACCCCAAATGTACACATAGTGGTGAAGCCATAAATATATTTTCAATCGCCTAACTTTTAATAGAAAGGACTCAATGGACGATTGCTACAGAGGGATATAAGCTCACCATTGTTACCTTTTTGTTCCCTGTGTCCAGGTCAACTATGAAGAGTTTGTGAAGATGATGACTTTAAAATGAAGCAGTCGACCTGTACATCATGATCAGTTATTTCGTCTTTTAACTTTAGAAGAATAGCCACTGAGGTTGTGGGTGGTGTAGCCATTGTTTCTCACGTAGTTGATTCAATACTACACTATTTATTTCTCCATAATAACTACTATTGTTCACGTTCTGTAATGAAATAGTACAGTACTACCACTAGAATGTTTTAATGTAATTTCAATGAACATTATCTTGGAAGTTTATCTGTGTTGGTAGAAGTCCATCAACATTGTTCATCTAATAATATAGCTGACAGGTAACATGCACTTTTGCATATCTTCTCATCAAAATATTTTCGATTACAATTAAAGGAATTAAAATGGAGCACAGGAATGAAACTATCCTCGATTTAATCCAAGCTCTTAAAGATACCTTCTCGTCATATGACCAAAAGGGCTAAACGTTCTAGCCAACACTAAGTAAATTGTGACCTTCCCAAATTTTCGGCCGATCTCCGTCAGCCTTCTTCAAGGAATGGACCCGTCTACTGCATCTTCCGGACGTGACGTCGGGAACACGTGATTGCAGCAGAGGGTCGTACGCGTCAGATAACCTGTGTCGCCCCCCGTCACAGTGTTCAGTGTTGGACGGTTGGCCCGAATGTACACCGCCTCCTTTACTCCTCTCGCAAAGAAATCCGGTTCTGAGTCCAGAATGTTCACTTTGTCCTGCGAGACGGAGTGTCCTGGAGATTCTATGTGTGTATGCTGAGATACTTCGGGCTAACCGTCCAACACTGAACAGAGACGGGGGGCGACACAGGTTATCTGACACGTACGACCCTTTGCTGCAATCACGTGTTCCCGGCGTCACGTCCCGGAAGCTACAGTAGAAAAGTCGGCCGAAAATTTGGGTAAGTCCCAATTTACTTAGCGTTGGCTAGAACGTTTAGCCCTTTTGGTCATGATGAAGTATACCAACACAGATGAACTTTCATGCTAACCTTCTCGTCTTTTTGTTGTCCGTGAGATCTGGGGTGAACAAATACCTGTATGGGAGAAGTGATTCACGTCACTGAGCATCGCCCCCCCCCCTGCCTCCAAGGTTATCGATTGCAACACTTCATCAAAGACTTGTGCTATCCTTATTGTTTGAATAATTAAGATATGTTAGGTTTTATTCGACATTAGGTCTAATTCAACACATTTATTTTATTGTTTGTTACTCTATGTAGTTTGCCATACATTGTACCATGTGCAATCGTCGTGCAATAAAGGTCTTATTAAAGTTCTTCTAATATGCACCCGTTCATCGTTAACATTTCAACATTTAGAATTTTGCACCATGATATATTTAGTCACTTGTACTTGTAGCAAGGAAGATGAGAATACATGTACAATGTACATACAAAATTTGAATAAAATATCCAGTTAAAAATGTGCTTTTTGTTTCTATGTAAGTGATCCAGTCAATGATACAGTACGTTACTATATTGCTTGTCATGTCACTTTACTACTCCTGTACAGGGCAGACACCACATTTGCGTTGCGCAGTAGAGGCCTCAATATTGTAGTGCCTAGTTAATACCTTTGAAAATCCTTTTTTCTCTTGAAAGTTTTGGTCCATTTGGGAGATTTTTGGGCTGGAAGGCACAGGTAGGGTCTAAACGTTCCTACATTGGTCAAGTTTTGTTTATTTCACCAGTTTAGTGGGCGTAATGAGAGATGTGAGTGGTTAGGTCTTGTCTGGCCAGGCGGATGGATACCATGGAAAATGTAGGTCAAAGTTGAAATTTTGTTACTATCATCAGCTGCATGTGGCGGGAATTTGAGGTGGTCAACCCCCTGTTTCCTTTCTATATTTGGGAATCAGACCCTTGTGGCTACCTGGTGCAGAAAAAAATTGAGATTGAAGTACTTTCATGAGGACTTCTAATAGTGTATTTAAGCATGTGTTCCTATGGCCAAATCTAATAGTACTGCCCTGTAATACAGCTCAGTAACGTCCTTCAGAAGCGACAAAACGAACGGTCCATTTGCTGATAATTCCAATACCTAGAAGTGTCGCGTGACACAGATAATTAATAGGCAAATCGAAGATGACATATTTGTTATTGAATACAGAGATCATTGAGGTTGAAGACTGACCCCTGACCCTCTGACCTTTGACTTCCCGATTTGCATTTATGATATACAGTAGTAACCACAACAGTGCCTGTAGTTACTGAAGCAGGGTGGTCTCTCACAGAACACACATCTACTCACGACTGACACGGTGTCGTCCTTTGAAACATCCAAGTCTCAACGTTTTAACCAAGAGGAGCTCACCAGTACCACTGTATCCAAGGTATCTGACAGTTTTGTTTTGTTTTGTGGGGTTCGGAGAATTTATCAGGTGCGTTAGTGTTAGTTTTTTTTCTTTTTCTTTTTTTAAATTTGCAATTCAACATGGATAATACAAGACATGGTGGTGAGGTACTCTAGCTGTAGCTAATTTTAACCTCACCACCAGACATATAGGTATACAGCGACAAAACACATGACAAAAAACAACAGAGTACAGTAAATGGGTGGAAATGGATCAATAAATGGTAAGGAAGAACATGTTTTGTAGGCTATGTAGGAGTTAATCTAATACAAACCGTTTAGTATCAATAACGTAAGTTTGGGTGATTGTCAAAATGTTACAGTTTGTATCTGGGTGTAAATCGGGTGATCCTCTAAGTAAACTGTTACATAGGAATGCTAGTTGCTAAGACAAACCAACATGTAAGAGCGCGCCGAAGCGTACATAATGTATATAACCTGCCAAACCGGTTTTCTCTACATGTAACCGCCACCATTTTGTTTAACAAAAAAAGGGAAGAGAAAATGTAAAGAATTAATTTTCGATTGATGACATGTATTGAATTGGGAATTTTACAAAAAGAGCAATAAGTCTCCAATTGAGTTCTGATGTTTTTTTTAATGGACTCTTTAGGAGCTAAGTCTATATATGCAGTTGCAAAGTTTTGGAGGGACCTCTATAGTCTCTACCAGACTCCTTTGCAGGCTGAATAAATAGCAGGCAAACTGGACCCTCTATGGCCGGCCAACTCCTCTGGCCAATGATTTCCCCCTTTGCCGATTTCTACTATTTATTCAGCCTGCAAAGGGGTCTGTTAGAGACTGTGTATTGTTGGATAGGTGGCAGTCCTCTTAAGTCAGAGCAAATCTTTCGGTAGCAAATATCACTGTCCGTTTGCCATTGAGGGGTAAATTTAACAAAAGCAACATTTTTTACCTCCGGTGAAGGAGATATCCTTCCGCGGAAGGGTACTGTTTTTAATAATGTTTATGTATTCACAGTCGTAGCTCTATGTGGGTTTGGCGGATTGATATACATTTATTATTTCTTGGTCTTTCGGTAAATTGTGGTCCAGATGATGCGAATTGCTTTTAGATGTCAAATTTCAGTAACCGGCTCTAAAACATAAAAGATACGACCCGTATGTTCGTGAGGGTGGGGCAAGGACATTAAAGACAATTATTGTCGAGACAATTTGCAGCACAGATTTGCATGGCTGATTACCAAACCGGTACATCCAGATTTTTCAGGCATTTTGCAAAATAGTCTCATTATTCCTCTGTATTCCAGCAGAAGGCAGGCACATAGCTGAAACACGTTCACAGGTACATGTTCTAAGCACGGCCGTTTTTCCCTCACGTTTGTGTTGTATAGGAAATGACCGAGGTTTTATTGTGTGGCAACTTGTTCCAGAGAACTTATGTGATCATCTTCATTTTTTTGTTGTTTTATGAGCACCAGCACCCCACCTGGCCGCATATGCCGTGCAACTCAACGTGAGGCCCGTGAGGGTGTTGTTCAGTAACCCATAGATGTAGATGTAGATGTAGATCAGTACCATTCTTCCATAGTGTATACAAGGTTTAGACTACAGGGCAGACACCACATTTGCGTTGCACCTCAAACCGATTGTAATGCCTAGTTAATACCTTTGAAAATCCTTTTTTTCTCTTGAAAGTTTTGGTCCATTTTGGATATTTTTGGGCTGGAAGGCACAGGTAGGGTCTTAACTTTGCTACTTTGGTCAAGTTTTGTTTATTTCACCAGTTTAGTGGGCGTAAGGAGAGATGTGAGTGGTTAGGTCTTGTCTGGCCAGGCGGATGGATACCATGGAAAATTAGGTCAAAGTTGAGGTTTTGTTAGTATCATCAGCCGTGGTGGGAATTTGACCTGGTCGACCCCCTGTTTCCTTTCTATATTTGGGAATCAGACCCTTGTGGCTACCTGGTGCAGAAAATTTTTGAGATTGAAGTATGGGCAAGTACTTTCATGAGGACTTCTAATAGTGTATTTAAGCATGTGTTCCTATTGCCAAATCGAATAGTACTGTCTGCCCTACAGTACATGTTGCTATGGGCGTTACTCCTGTGCACGTTATGTAAGTTTGAAGACTTCATTTTTATTCGTTTATCGTAATTTTTTTTTACATACATAGACATGGCAAGCCAACTGACAGAGGAGCAGATCGCTGAGTTCAAGGAGGCCTTCTCTTTGTTCGACAAAGATGGGAATGGCAACATCACTACAAATGAGCTGGGAACTGTCATGAGATCGCTGGGTCAGAATCCAACTGAAGCTGAGCTTCAGGTACGTTATTTCATACAGTAGTGAGCTTTAACTTGGCAGAGATAGAAAACAATAGTGTATCCAACATTGTATCAATAAAATTGTGAATACCAGCTGCAACCGAATAATTGTATGCTAATATGCTAACGTTTTGTCAGGATATGATAAACGAGGTTGACGCGGACGGAAACGGAACCATAGACTTCCCAGAATTCCTCACGATGATGGCCCGGAAGATGAAGGAAACCGACTCGGAAGAGGAGATTCGTGAAGCATTTCGGGTATTCGATAAGGTATACTGGTGTTTTTTTTTAACCAGGTTATACACTAGTAGCAAAATAGCATTCCAGTCAGTTCTCTTGTCTGATTCAGTCTGAAATATAATGCTTTTCGAGTCGTTTTCTCAGACCTTGACACTGTCGCATTGTCTGTTTTTCTCACACACTTTCCCGCCAAAAATTGACAGGATTGCAACGGCTACATCAGCGCCGCGGAGCTGCGTCACGTGATGACCAACCTGGGAGAGAAGCTGACAGATGAAGAGGTGGATGAGATGATCCGAGAGGCCGACATTGACGGAGATGGACAGGTTAGACACAGCAGTAGACATTGATTCTATTTTCTGTCTAAACGGGGCGAAAATATTAACAATCATAGTGGGGTCGTGTGGCGTAGCGGCGTTCTCGACTCGGAACCAGAGGCCCCGGGTTCGAGTCCTGACATGCCACCGATCTTGTGCCCTTGGGAAAGGCACTTTGCACGACTTTCCTCACTTCGCTCAGGTGTAAATGAGTATTGTACTGTCCCTGTGTTGGTGGCGGCATTAATATAAGTTGAAAAAACTTGAGTGTGCCGTCACCACGTCTTGTGATTACATGTTTCGGAATATAAAAAATATATTAACAATCAATCAAATAATCCTAAGCCTTTCATATGGTTGCATTTCAAACTAACAAAAAGTAGACGCTCCGAAGTTGCGTAAAACTATAATGTATAACATTTAACTCAGTAAACACCGAGGAAAGATAACTTTTTATCGTCTAACTTTAACTGGAAAAGACTAAATGACCTTGTTTTTTTGTGGGTATGATATATCTATTTTTTTATTCATGTATCAAAACATACATACAATGCAATGAACCACCCCTAACATCACAATAGTTCAACTCATAACTGATCATAATAATAACTGATCATAATAATCTAAATGACCTTGTTTGAAAAAGTTCAGAGGAAAATCTCACTATTGTTGTCTTTTTGTTCCCTGTGTCCAGGTCAACTATGAAGAGTTTGTGAAGATGATGACTTCAAAATGAAGCAGGCGTTTTGCATATCAGCTACTTTGGATCTTTGATTTAGAAGGGTAGCCATTAACGATATGGAATCATATCAATTATGTTACACATTTGTAGTAGAATTTCTCACTTAGTAATTAAAAACTAAAATAAACTCTTTATTTCTACATCACAAATATTGTTCACGTTCTATAATGGCATAGTATAGTACTACTAGTAGGGTGGTTTGAAAGCAATTTCAATCAACATTAATATTGTTCATCCATAATAGCTGGACTGATAGGCAACATGCACTTTCGTGTATCTTCTCATTACAATATTTTCAGCAAATAAAATGGAGCATAGGAATGAAACCATGCTCAATTTCATCCAAGCTCTTCAAAATACCTTCTCGTCTTTTTGTAAGGAAGAAATAATGACAAAGGATATGAAAATACTTCGTGTATAAACTAAGTATTCTTTTATTTTGTTCTTTCAAGCGTTAAGAGACGTAAGTTGCATTGTTTCAGAATCTATGAAGATGGTATGACCAACAAGGAAATGTAATAACAATTCAGTCTATTAGACGTAGCCCTCACAGGTATTACACAATAACTTTTATACGCAATACATATAAGTCGGTTAAGGATATATATGGACATCATCCACTTTTCCTTGACAACTTTGGTCTTTTATTCAAGTGTTACATTAAGTTGCCCCTACGACCGTCAAGGTTATGGGACTTACATACATTACATACATACATACATACATTAAGTTACAGTAATTAAACAGTAACAGTTACAGTAAACATCTGGGCACCAGGGCACAAAATGATATTGAAGGGACACATATACCATATACATGATTTCCATGTTGGGCCACAGCAAGTAATTTTTATAGATAACATCAGAGCGCGCATATTTTCGCATGATTTGTGAAAAAAAAAAAGAAATTTTGTTGCCTTCTGACAGTGGTCACCATGCCGAAAATGGGCAAAGATGTCTGTTGCCATGCCGGAAGGTGGATGGCAGATAACTATGAAGAGAGGAGACAAGAAAAGGCTCCGATTTAATGTTTTGTTTCTTACTTTGAAGCAGTGATTTGTGATGGTGGCTGTGTATATGTGATGTTCCCAGTTGATTGAGTAAAAATTTGAAAATGTAGGAATCTTGTTTTTTCGGTCCGCCTTGTTTTTTTCCGCCCGCTCGCATTAGATTTGGAGTCTGCGGAGGATGTAAACCATAAAATGTACTTGCTGTGGCCTTAGTTTACCTGACAGATTGACCCCTGAACCCAAGTCTTAATTTAACTATGCCCCCCGGGCATGACGCAATGCGACACCCAAGGTGTTCACTCAACCAATCAGAGACACAGGCTTAACTTTGCCTGTCAGGGTGTCTTCGAAATCTTACAGGCTCTCAAACAAGAACAGTTCGAAAGGACAGCTGAGACAAAGGTACCTAACTGTTGGGGTTTGAGGGATTTGGGAGAAGTCATTTATGTTTGTTAGTGTCAGTTCTACACTGTTGTGGCTATACCACTAGTATATAATGCAGACATACATGTAGTAGGTGTGTCTGTCATGCTGCCAAACCGGTTTGTTGTTGTTGTCGCCAATATGTTGGCAACACCTGTGACACAAAAAGCGACAAACTTCACTGCGTTTTACATTTTAGATAGAATTTTTGATCGTTGGTGTTCTGATTTTGATTCTCGAGGGTCTTGTGGTTTTGGTAACCAGTGGATTTGAGATAGCTGGTAGCCAAGGATATGCAATTCCGAGTCTGTCTAGTAGCACTACTTGAGAGCTAGCTGTATTCAATTGTCATACCACATTATTTCGCTCATATAGTCATGTAGGCCACTGAAAGGACATGAGTGGAAAAAGTACCGATTTGATGGAATATATAAACCACCATATCACTCCTAATGTGATATGTAGATCGGCACAAAAAAAAAAACAGAAATAGACAGTTAACATTGTATGACAACGTGGAATGCCCAATAAGAATAGCAGATTTTGACAAGGACGCAGTGAACTGTATCTTTCAACCTTTGTACAACCACTAGCACCCATTCTCTCGAATTTGTATTTTCGCCAGAAACTGCTCTGCAGTTCCAGAACAAGTTGCTAGGGGGACAAAATCCACAACATTTATTCCTGACAGAATAAGCTATCTGTCACCAAAAATGCAAGACCATAGCATGTTCAGGACAAAAGATACAAAAAAACGGAAGTTCTGCTACAGTACCAAGGTCAGCCAACAGGAGGCCCATATTTAACCTTGACCTTTATCTTCCTACGACCTACCAACATACCAAATATCATCACAATCCATAAAGGCGTTCTGAAGTTATTCTGACTAGAAATGTGTGGAAACACAAACACACACACAGGCAGGCACACAAACACGCCAAAAACAATGCCTCCATTTTTCATGGAGGTAATAAGTTATCTTTTCACAAAGACATGACAGAACAACTGACAGAGGAGCAGATCGCTGAGTTCAAGGAGGCCTTCTCTTTGTTCGACAAAGATGGGGACGGCGTCATCACTACAAAGGAGCTGGGAACTGTCATGAAATCGCTGGGACAGAATCCAACTGAAGCTGAGCTTCAGGTACGTTTTCTCATATAGTTAAACCATTCACGATGGCACAAGTGACATGTGCACAAGATACACATCAAATTAATACCAATAAATTATGAAGTTTCCATGTATGCAAATTTGCTTGCATGAGCAACGGGAGAATTGCTAATGTACTGACTTTGACCAAAAAGCAGCATACATTTGCAAGATGGACATGTGTCTCAGGAAAAACTAGTATATTATAAGCGTTAAAAGAAATGACTGATAGTTGATGAAGGTGTTTATAACTAAATGTTATACGTATGTAATTCAACCACAAAGTTAATTGTTAACCAACAACTTGCCTTTGCCTTTCGATAGGACATGATAAACGAGGTTGACGCGGACGGAAACGGAACCATAGACTTCCCAGAATTCCTCACGATGATGGCCCGAAAGATGAAAGACACCGACACGGAAGAGGAGATCAAAGAAGCATTTCGGGTATTCGACAAGGTACTGGTATTGTTATTTTCATTTAGTACATATCATGAAAGTTCATCTGTGTTGGTACAAGTCATTTTGAAATAAAGACCATCTCCTAGATCTCTGGAATGAATTTTCGGCTGACTCCTTCAACCTTGTTAACGGAATGGACCCGTCTACTCTTGGAACATGACGTCAGAGACACGTGACCGTAGTAGCGGGTCATACATGCCAGATAACTTGTGTCGCCCCCCGTCTCTGATGATATTTATTACAGCCGATACGGACCGAAAATTGTTATCAAAAAGTAATTTCTTTGTATCTTTACAAGTGATTTGTATGTATACCAGATATCTTTTTCTTTGCTTGCCTGAAATCTTTTTTCCCGCCAAAACCCCAGGACGGTAACGGTTTCATCAGCGCCGCGGAGCTGCGTCACGTGATGACCAACCTGGGAGAGAAGCTGACAGATGAAGAGGTGGATGAGATGATCCGAGAGGCTGATGTGGATGGAGATGGCCAGGTTAGGGAAATAAAAACGCAGTTTGTTGTGATTGTTTCTTTGTTAACAAACAAACAAACAAAGAAACAAACAAACAAACAAATAAATAATTATTCGTAATCATTCATTGACAGAGAAGGACAGGTTAGACCTTGTAGTACATATCAACGATTTTGTAGAACAGTGAACGATGTATTTTCCTTTGATACAAGAGCAGAAAAGTTATTTATGTTACTAGATAATCAGCTAGACGTCAATCAAAATCATTCTTCACGACACAAGCAGCGAGTTTATACAAAAAATCGTGCCTAATCAGAAGCTAGAAAATTATACGAAGAAATATTAGAAGTTTGTTTAATACATTGTACGAGTAAAAACAACGATAGTTAGTTAATTTTGTATCTGTTAACCGTGTCCATTCATCTAGTGTTGTTGTGACCTGTACTTAGCCAAGTGTGGCAGAAATGTGCAATGAAGGTCTTCATTCATTCATTAATAAGACATAAAAATAATCGAGTTACAGACAGAAAATTCTAAACCTCACCACTGCTCTGTTCCCTTTGCAGGTGAACTTTGAAGAGTTCGTGAAGATGATGATGAGCAAATAAAGTCAACAGCCTATCAAGCATTCCATGGGATTAGATTATACGAAAATAGAATCAAAATCATCTTATCATGCAGTAGTTTTAGTACAAATGTAGTAGGTAATCTTGTGGTACTTGCCCGAGGCTTACTTCCGGGTGTCCTTCCGCCTCGAGCGCGGTGCTTCGGTTTGACCTAGATATGCGTTGTATGCGTTCTGGGGGTGCTGTCGCTATGCCTCGCGCGACGGGCTATTGTGATAATCTCAGTGTTAGGATTTTCTTTATACTTTTCTTAAAAATACATCAGGGTTTTCTCTTTCCGCCCATATTAGTCATATTGGTGGCTAAATTCTGGATGATGGGTCTGATTCCACGTGAAAATGGCCAATTTTTGGCATCATTTTTCATCGAAAAATTCTTTTTGTCCAAAAAATTTACTAAAAATGAGAGGGGAAAGAAATTGAATTTCTATTGTTCTCGTAGCTAGAGGGATATCCTTCATTTGCAAACACAGTGTTTTGGCATTAGAGGTATTTCCTGAAAGAGACGGTCGCTAGAGTTGAGGGTATGCAGAATCGAATTGAGACCCAAAATAAACTGGGGTGTGCCCCCTTAGGGTGAGGCCACTGGTCTTTTCACCTCTTGGGTGGTCTTCCTCGGGGTCTGCTGCTGGTGGTATGCCTTATGAACTAAGGTCTTCGCATCACATGCCCGAACCATCTGTGCATTTTTGTGCGTATCTTGTCAATGATGGTTTGCCTTTCCAATTCATTGAAGTTTTCATCAGTGAATTCGAACCGATGTCTTTTCCACAACCAGTGCACACGTTGTTGTTAGCATGTGGTGTATGTTGCCTAGTAACATAATAATACTGATAAATTACTCGTTGAAACTTATTCCAACACTTGTTAAACTTTATTCCAACACAAAGATTACACAGAGATCAAATTTTCAACGACCACTCGCTGTCGCCTTCATCAGGATAATTAGTGACCAATCACTTCACAACGTAATCTCGCGAGAGTTACGGTTACAGACACGTGACCTTATTCACGCGAGACTTTACGGATACGCAAAATAAGGCCATAGCAAGTAAATTTTTTGGATGACATACTCCAAACAAGGCGGGCCGCAAAAAACAAGGTTCCTACATTCTCAAATTTTGACTCAATAATTGAGTAAATTTTGACTCAATAAATCAGTGAGAACATCACATATACACAACCAGCATCACATATCACTACATCAAAGTAAAAAAAAAATAAACCATTGAAGCAGTCTTTTCTTGTCTCCTGTCTTCATAGTTATCTGCCATTCACGTTCCGGTATGGCAACTGAAATATTTGCCCATTTTCGGCATGTTGACCACTGTCAGAGGGCAAGAAACATTCTTGATTTTTTTTCTCCAAAATCAGGCGAAAATTAATGCACGCGCTGATGTCATCCATAAAAATTACTTACCGTGGCCTAAGCAATTGGTCAAAATTCCCAGGATAATTCACTTGTTTCTCAGTGACTCGACATTGAACCTCAATGCTAAAGGTACTCTTCGATTGTCACTTAGATATAATGTGATCATCGTACTTTTTGCTTTGCATAAATAAAATCGAAATAACTGGTGAATGTTGTCTATTCATGATGTGTTAGGGTTAAAATAGCTAAATAGGCTGTGAGAGATTGAAAATTTGTGTACTACCTTATCGCGTAAACCAAAGCAAAGCAAAGCAAAGTACAAAGGCCTAGTATGATTGGGTAATGTTATAAATGTAATGATAGGAAATGACATATTCACCAGTTTCCCATCCCCAGAATGCTTAGCGAAAACAGGGGGGTCTAACCTCATTTGCATAGGCCAGGAAGGCATCGGAATGATCATGATAATGTTAAACAACTTGCTTTTCACTGTGTTTTGAGGTGTTGGGGCATTTTATGCTCAACATTGATTAAATTACTATGGGTCGAATCTGACAAAAATAGAGAAAGAAGTTTTTGTGTTCTTTTCAACATGGAACATGTGGTTTGTAACGTTATAGTATCATATAGCGTTACCACTATATACGTTACAAACAATTCATTCCAAAAAGCCCAGGAGCATGAATAACGTATGGATGGATGAATGAACATAAGACAGATAAGATGGCACTTATAACATATAGGGGCCTCTGTATGTAATTCAAGTCCACTTAAACTCTACAGTTGCAACCTCAGCAACTTTAAGAGGAACACAGCGATCCCATTGGCTAATGTCCACATGTTTATTTTTCCGTAGCACAGGTAGTTGCTACAGAATAAGCAAAAAAGGGTGATCAGCCCTAACTATTAATTAAGGCTAACTATACCTTGTCCCCTCAATGACCTCAAAAAAGGTACAGAACCAAGCTGCAAGATTCTGCACGAACAACTATCAAAGGGGTGCTAGTGTGACGGAAATGAGAAGAAACCTACAGTGGGGGTCGCTGGAAGACAGACGTAGAATGTCCAGACTGTGAATGACTAATAAACTGGTGGACGTACCAACCACAAAGTATCTGATACCGGCCCAGAAAAGAACAAGAAACAGTCATGCATTCAAATATCAGAGTTATCAACCAAGAATTGAGGTGTTCCAAAACTCGTATTTCCCCAAAACTATCGTAGATTGGAACTCGTTGCCACCAAGCACAGTTGGGGCATCATCACTAGAAAGCTTTAAACAACTCCTGCAATTAATTGTGCAAAGATTAGCTGGTGTGTTACGCCGAAGGGCGGTTATACCGGCTATATCGATACAGATTGAGTGTAACAAGTCGTTCGGTGTGATATAGCTAGCTGCTGCCGCGCCGCGTGCCTGCGAAGCTGGTGTGTTACGCCGATGGGCGGTTATACAGGCCATACTGATACAGATACAGACCAGTAGGTCAAGGGACGATGTTGGTAAGGCCATGTTGATTTGATTATATCAAATCCTCCGGGATTTGATATGTTGGTAAGGCCATGTTGATTTGATTATATCAAATCCTCCGGGATTTGATATAATCAAATCATCATTTGGCAAAAATTGATGCGCGCGTACGAATAAAAAAAAAGTTTTGCAAAAAAAAAAGTTGTTTTCATTATGAAATCTACGTGGTCATGAGGGTTGAACAAATGGGACAGAATATGGTTTGGCGAATAATCTAGTCTTCAAGTTTATTTCTTTACAATTTCGTCTTTTTTCGTTTGATTGTGGCATTCTACGACATTGGTATGGTTTTTTTGTAACTTACGGTATATTATTGCTCATTTTGCAACTGTTTTGTACGATTTACAGTATGGTTGAAAACTTTTCTTTTTTTTTTGGAAACGGCCGAAAATTCATGCGCGCGCGGATGTCATCCATATAATCAAATCAACATGGCCTAAGTAGGTAGATAGGTCAGAAACAATACATCATTTCGTAATGATTACCGAGAAGGCCCTATTTTGTGGTCGGTCCGGTTTTTCTGTATCAGTACAGGTCTTTATGTATATCAAATATAGTCCTCACTACTTCATTCGTACCAAACAAACACACAGACTGAGTGGGTGTGTTCAACCTCCCTTCCTTTCCAGAAGTATCTGAGCTCATTCTCATCATCTCGTCATCTGTAGATCTACTGAAGACGGTATGTTCTCGTTCTTTCTACAGTGTTCTCTTGGCGGAGGGTTGTCATAGATTGCTATTTTGTCGGCACGGTGGCGTCGGGTGGCGTGGTGGTAGATCATTCGACTGTGAACCGGGAGGCCCGGGTTCGATCCCGAGTCGTACCCGGGACATGTCTGGACATGCTGCCGACGTTGTGTCCTTGGGAAAGGCACTTAACACGACTTTCCTCACTCCACCCAGGTGTGCATGGGTACCTAACTTCGGTTGGGGAAAGTCGTATTGAGGTCACCTTGTGGCGCCGAATGGCAGCCGCACAGACCCTTGCGGCAGTTCCACAACAATGTGGAACAAATATGTATCATGTGTGTTATGTGTGTCATTTATGTGTATTATTACCATTTGTATCATCTGATTGTAAACCCTGCATCAATTCAGCGCTATAAGGCTGCGATTGCACGGGTGATGTTTGGCCAATAAAAGAGCCTGATCCAAAAGCAGCCATTTGCGAGCGATAACAGTTTCAAGGCGTTGGTTTTCAGGACAAGTCTTTCTTTCCGTTAAAATACATTCAATATCTTCGGATTTACTAAACATGTTTATCACAACAATAATATTTATTGAAACGACAAAAATACAGCGACTTTCGTAAGGTTTACTAAAACTATACATACAAAGAAGTTGGTACAAATTAGTTGACCTACATGCAAGTATATCAACTTGTAGATCGCTTAAACCCTTATTAATCAACTACTAGTTCTAGTATCCGTAAATAATTTCATGAGGTTGGTAAACGAATGAATAGCAAAATTCTTTGATCACAACCATTTATTTTTCACGAGCCGACGTTTCGATGACCGTCTGTCATCTTGTTCAGGGCAATTCTGACTGGTTTACTGTGCGCTGACGCTAGATGTTACTTGGTGCATAGTGCACTAAAGGTGTTACATATTACATAGTTCACAGTGCACTGTTGCATGGTTCACAGTGCACTTAAGTTAGTTTTTACTGTTAATAATGCATTTCAGAACGCAGTGCAATTGTGACATACATACTAGGCATTGTTACATCATAGGGACATATGCGGCTCGAAATGCTAAGTGTTTCTATATATAATATAAAATTTGTTAACTAACAATACTGCAGTCCCAAATAGTTTTAATGTCCTTTGATACATTTATCTAAATGGTTTATTTGCAAATTGACATAAAACTAAAACAACATTGCAGCCTAATAATACAAAGTATTGTGCAAAAAGCTGAATTACGTAGTTTTAGGGAACACACAAAATATCAATAATATTTACAAACTTAACCAAACTAAAAAACAAGAATATATACAATTGGTAGTTGGGTGATTACAGGTAGACTATTAAAGCACTGTTTAAGAGTTTTGCCAGGTATGCAATAGCACTGTTTCTGTACCTTTCAGATCTTATAGATGGTAGGCTTTAAGCCGGAACCCCCCTTTAAGTCCCTATTATGTACTTTATTGCGGGTGGAGGGTAGCCAGGGTCTAAACTTTGGTGAATTCAACAGAGATTTTGCAAACTTTTAAGTTAAAAGACACAATGATTCCCTTCTGGCTTTTAGACTGCAGAGTTTAAAAGTAGAGAGTGCATCCGTATAGGAAGTGTACTTATTTCCAAGAATTTACCTGTTTGTTTGTCTGATTATTGCTTCCCCCGATCTCCCATAGCAATGGCAGTCACACTGACAAAGGAACAAAACGAAAAACTCCAACAATTCATGAAAAACGACCAGGATGGCAATGGCACCGTCACTGCTCAGGAGTTGATTGACTTCGCTAAGGCTTCGGGGGTCAATCTGACCGAGAAACAGGAACAGGTATTATCTTCGTCTCTGCTTTAAGCCAGTACTAATATAATAACAGATGGAGCTCAGTAAATGTATGTTGATGCAGGCGTGAGAAAAAAAATGCACGTAGATGTATGGTTATACACTAAAGTCTTCAAACATTAGCATAAGGACATGATATAACCCTCTACTTTGGGGTCGTGTGGCGTACCTGTAAGGTCGTGGCGTAGCGGCAGAGTGCGCGACTCGGAACCCAGAGGTCACGGGTTCGAGTCCTGACATGCCACCGATCTTGTGCACTTGGGAAAGGCACTTTACACGACTTTCTCCACTTCGCTCAGGTGAAAATGAGTATTGTCCTGTCATGTATTTGTCCCCTGTGTTTGGTGGCGGCATTAATATAAGTTGAGAGAAACTTGAGTGTGCCGTCACTGGTGATTACATTTTGGAATAATTTTTTTTAAACCTCTACAGGAGTACCGTGACTGGGTAACTGCTGTTGACACTGACGGAGATGGAGCCGTGAGCGTCGAAGAATTCCGCGCCATGTTGGTAAACACTCAACCGTTTGATTCAGCGGCTGAGCTTTTCAAGACGTTTGACAAGGTACTGGGTATGATTTAGATTTGCCAATGGCAGGGTCATTGGGGTGTAATTTTGGCCCTGTTCATATGAAGTCAGTGAAAGCGCTGTACATGTGGTTTCCCCCGAAGCCGGTTTCAAGTGGCCCTATCTGAACGCTCCAAATCACTTTGAAAGCGCCTCGATCCCAAACTACTTCGGGAGGTGGTTTCGAACCGGTTTTCCCGGATCGCGATTTGCGTCTGAACGCAATGTGATTTCAATGTGACTTCAGCTGGTCATGGATTATTTACGGGGTGATGTTTCTTTATTTATATGCAATACCAATATTTACGTGGCCACAACTTAATTAAAAATAAAGAGCAGTAATGGTCGAATAGTGTGTCATTCTTGGACGAGCTTCTGGCGGGACCACGTCGGCACGGGGGGCGCCAGCAAGCAGGTCGTTGACCCCTGACATTGATAACACGCTACCTTGCGTGTTTTCACCAAAGAACAATTAATGTAGATTCGAAGAGTCGTGATCGGACACGGTTTGAAAGGAATGTATGGCAAGGTGGACCAGATGTGAGGAATGCGAGTTACCCGACTCGCGGTTCGGGTGGTTTCATATGAACAAGGCCTTTGTTTGCACACCATGAAGTCGGTTAACACGAAACGTCTGATTGCTTTCCTTTTGCAGTCAGCAAATTAGGAACACCATTTGCTTCTTTGTCTCAACCTTTGTTTGGTCAGAAAAAGCTCAAATCTCCTGAAAGAGAAGTGATAAGGGTCAGGAAAATGTATAACAATGGTATATTTTGCATCATTTTAAGTCCTAATGAAATAAATGTCCGACAAAGTAGTAAAACATTGAACTTTATTACAACACACAGTTTACAGAGAGATCAAATTTATGTCAGACAAGTTAGGGTCTAGTTTGTTTTCTTCTAATAAAATATTTTTCCACCAACAATTACAGGATGGCAACGGCTTCATCACTAAGGAAGAAATTAAGCAGGGGATGGCCGCCATGGGCCAGAAACTGACCGATGCAGAGGTGGACGAGATTATGAAGAACTGTGACACAGATGGGGATGGCAAGGTAAGGTTTGGAAACGTCAATGATTGAATGAATTAATGAAGACCTTTATTGTACACACATACCCACTAGGTTAAGCACAGGTCACAAGAAAAGGATGGAATACAGATAACGTTACATATATATATATACATCGTTAAGTAGCTATAATTAAGTAATTAAGTAAATTCGGTTTCTTCTCGTTTCTTAGTAATGGTAAAAAGGTAAGAACAGGTATGTTTCAATATAGAAGGTTTGTCTAAGCTCATTAGAAATATATAAATTTATCTGTACAGCTTAGATGTATGAAGAAGGGGAACATAGATTGTATCAGATTATAAAGATCTACTCTCTCTTTGTGGTATAGTTTATATTCTGTTACAAAATGTTTCTCATCTTCGATTCTTCCTAGATCACAGTACCGACATATAATCAACTCGTTCCCAGGGTAGTTTGCTTCTCCCAGCATGCTATGCGCAGAAAATACGTTCTCTTTCCCCAGAATGTACGTCCAAATCGGCTCGTTTAAAAAACTTTCGATTCTTCTTGTTTATAGATCAACTACGAAGAGTTCGCGAAGAGCTTCGCCTGAGGAAGAGGAAGAGTAGCCCAACATTCGTCAGATGATTCTTGAGTTCCGGAATATCGTCGAAGTTTTTTTGCTTCCAAATAATCATAAGTAGCTCTAGGCGCTATATAGTTGTGTTGATTACGGTGGTTAGGTAACACAGG
The DNA here is from genome assembly GCF_001625305.1 of Branchiostoma belcheri. NCBI lineage: Eukaryota > Metazoa > Chordata > Leptocardii > Amphioxiformes > Branchiostomatidae > Branchiostoma > Branchiostoma belcheri. The sequence goes on from NW_017802713.1 coordinate 1,912,947, forward strand.
CAGATCAAGGTTAATTTTCCTTATGTTTGACATCGTCATTTTATATGAAAAAAAGCAAGGCTACAATGTTTACACCACTTTGAGGTATATCTTAGTGTCTATTAGAAGTTGTGGTCTTAGCTATCTATGGATGGAGACTTCCTTCTTTGTTCTTTCTTAATTAAGTGAAAGTCTTAACTACTGCGCAGCACACTAACCTAACTCGTGTTAATTTCTATGTAATGCTGGGATCGTCTTCTCATGCTTCTGTTCTTTGAATAAAATGGTTGAAGTACAGTTCTACTGAACATTATTTGTTTCAGAGTCACATTCTGTAGCAACGAACAGGGTTCCTTGCTGAACTCAATACTATTATGGAATGTCTGAGGTAATGGAATGGATGAGGTAAAAAGATGAGAACACTATAATAACAAGTAAGCGTTAGGTCATTGGGCAATGATAGAAAATCATAATGTTTCACAGTTGTCCTGCTGACATTCCTGGCACAATATTTTTCCATAATTTCATGTCTTAATTAGATCATAGACCCACAAAGTTTTTGCCATGCAGTTGCATACTTAAATCCGCATTCATTGCGTTTCTCGGTGGTATGATGCGTTGCACGTGAAATACCCCCAAATCGTACCTATACAGGGTGTTATATAGATGGTACTGTATGTGCAGAACAACAATTGTTGTGCTCCGCGGCAGGACAAGGGATTTATTAAGCCAACCATTCAATTATGAAATACTACAATCCGGTAACGATGACCAAGAAGGCCGTATTTCGTGGTCGATCGGTCCGGTTTCTCTGTACCAATATAGATCTTTATAAATAGCCCTCACTCCTTCAGTCGTACAAAACACACAGACTGAGTGGGTGAGTGTGTCCGACCCTGCCCTCTTTCCTCCAGCAGTATCTGAGCTCATTCTCATCATCTCGTCATCTGTAGATCTACTGAAGACGGTATGTTCTCGTTCTTTCTACAACAGTGTTCTAGGGGATAGAGTTGTGATAGATTGCCATTTGGTCGGTACCTTGGTCCCTTGGTCCCTAGATGGTCAGACACTCCACCAGATGGTCAGACCCAGGCCAGGGTCGTGGGGGCACTGCATGGTGGAGTGTCTGACCATCTGCCGCCATCCCTCTCGGCTGTGAGCTAGAGTTAGGGTTTCCGCAGGTTATTTTCCTGTCCATTCTTGGATATTGTCGCGCCCATTTTTTCTTCTGCCTTCCCCTTTTTCTTGCTCCTTTTACTGTACCTTGAAGGATTGTTTTCGACAGTCCATGTGATCTCATTACATGTCCATACCACTTAAGCTAATAGATACAGTGCTAATAAAAAGCACCCATTTGCGAACGGTAACAATTTTCAAAGCCTTGCTTGGTTTTAAGGATTTAAACCTTTCAGATTTTAACATTCATCAACATCTTCGGATTTTTTAAATATCTTTATCACAACAATACTAGTAATACATCGACTTTCGTAAGGTTTACTACTACATTATGAATACAAATGGATTTACCCACATGTTATATGAATAAATCAACATGTTACTACTACATGTTTAAACATTCTTTGATACATTTACCTACTTGTATGTCTGATTATTTTTCTCTCGATCTCATATAGCAATGGCAGGCAAACTGACAGAGGAACAGAAGCAAGAACAGATCAAACAATTCATGAAGAACGATCTGGACGGCAATGGCACCGTCACGGCTCAGGAGATGATTGACTTCGCTAAGGCTTCGGGGGTCAATCTGACCGAGAAACAGGAACAGGTATTATCTCTGATTTCTCCCAGTACTAATATATTAACAGATGAAGCTCCGCAAAAGCTCTGCAGTTTCTTTGGCGTAAGAAAAATAAATAATAATTACAAGTAAATGTATGGTACACCGAAGCCTCCAAAATATAGAAAAAGACAGAATATACGGAATGAAAATGATAATGAATGCGCCGTTTTCGTGATCACCTTAGATAAAACTGGAGTTCGTGTAACATATGCTTTCGTCAGGTGTAGATATTATAAGTTATAGAAAGTTTGTTGCAAATACATGCCCGAGGGCTAATTGCAGTTACAAACAACATAAGAAAGAAAATACAGTGGTATGTGAGACTATATCTACGTCTAGCATTATACTATATTCTACAACATACATGGTACTAGTTTTACTGGATTTGACTTCTTCTTTTTAGGCAATGGAAGACGAATTCACCCACTTCTTCTATAATATGTGGGTTCTTTGATTTTAGTAGTAATTGTTTTGTGGTAGGGAATGGTGGGGAAGTAAGGGAGTATTTTGGACACGGTGGTAAAGAATTGTTTTCTGATGTCGTCAGAAAAGGGACAGTTAGAGATGAAATGAATTTCGTCTTCCATTGCATTTGAGGAGCAATATTTACAAATTCTCTCCGACACAGGTAGTTTCATATATCGCCCTTTTTCGATTTCCAAGGAGTGTCCTTTCGCACCAAGTCGGCCTTGGGCCCAGCCTGGGTGCCGACATGTTACACAAACACACTATCGAAGACATAACTTGTATATATATAGACTTCTTGCTTGGTGAAAAAATGTACAATGTAGGTCAACCTGCAACATGATCTGGTAGTCACTGGCATTGAACCAGCCTGGCTGCCAGATCATGTTGCAGGTTTCACATTCCCATATGTGCCCTGGATTCTTGAATATGTTGTCATTAAGTCCAACAGAGAATTATGACCCCCTCTACCAGGGGTGCCAGAGTGCAATTTTACGGAATACAGTGCAATTTTACTAGTGACGTTGAATCACGTGACTTGGACCCTGCTTTCCCTGAGTTTCAAGATGGCGGACGCCGCTGACTCACATATTTCCGTCTTTTTCGAGCGAATTCGAAATGATCCCTGTGTAGTACCATGCCCAGTGTGTAGTATGTAGTGATTTGAGTAAAGGTATATCTACGAGAACAGTCCAAATTTGCTCGAAAAACACAGAAATATGTGAGTACGCTCCGTCAGCGGCGTCCCTGGAAAGCCGGGGCCAGGGTACGTCATTCAATGTCACTAGTAAAATTGCACTGTATTCCGTAAAATTGTACTGTATGTCAGAGATATTCTATATGTTACTATCATGCCCTGTCAACATTTCCACTTATATAGGCCAATTTGTACACAATTCAATGTCAAAAGGAGAAAACGTAATTAATTCCTGACACAATTTATTACTACATTGTATTAATAGAGTTAGATTAGTATAATTAGTGTCTCTCTTTCGTTATACATTGTTTATGAAGCAGACCAGATTCCTATTACAGTTAGTAGAACTGTTAGAAATAACTTAGATATTCTCAACACCACCATATGTGTATGTTGACACCACAAACTATGTATGTATCATTTTGCCATACGTTGTACCCGCTACATATCTGTAGCGCAATAAAGTTCTTCTTCTTCTGTAAACTAATACGATTGTACTGTATACCGTAAAATTGCACTATATTATACTAGTAAACCTGCGCTGTATTTCGTAAAATTTCACTGTATACTGTGGCACCCCTGTCTACAGGAGTACCGTGACTGGGTAGCCCGTGTTGACACTGACGGAGATGGAGCCGTGAGCGCCGACGAATTCCGCGCCATGTTGGAACAGTCTGAAACGTTTGGTTCACCGTCTGAGCTTTTCAAGACGTTTGACAAGGTACTGCCGATGCATGGTGTTGCATTATTCCAAAACGTGTTCCATTCCAAATCATGATTTGGAGTAAAATGAACTGGAATGCGCCTGCATTTCAAAACGTGGTCAATTCCGAAACAAGATTTGGAATGGAACACGTTTTGGAATGCAACACCATACTGTCCATACTGTACATGGTTGAAATTTCCCAATGGCAGGGTCGTTGGGGTGTAATTTTGTTTGCACGCCATGAAGTCGGCTAACACGAAACGTCTGATTGCCTTCCTTTTGCAGTCAACAAATTAGGAAGACCGTGTGCGACACCGTTTGTTTGTTTGTTTGTTTTAACCTTTGTTTACCACAAGCTCAAATCTGCCTGCAAGCCACTTTTTCGAGGTAATGAGGGAAGAGATAAGGGCCAGGAACATGTGTTGCATCATTTTAAGTCCTAAAATAGTTTGGATCCAGTTTATTTTCTTTGCATGAAATATTTTTCTACCAACAATTTACAGGATGGCAACGGCTTCCTCGATAGGGAAGAAATTAAGCAGGGGATGGCCGCAATGGGTCAGAAACTGACCGATGCAGAGGTGGACGAGATGATAAAGAGTTGTGACATGGATGGGGATGGCAGGGTAAGGCTTGGAAACGTCAATAATCAACTCGACCTCGTTCCTAGGGTAGTTTGCTTCTCCCAGCATGCTATGCGAAGAAAATACGCTCTCTTTCCCAGGGACGTCTGTTTGTGTGTGACGAACAGAGTCAGCAATAGGCCTCATGCGGCAGTATAATGCATTACACAAAAGTCACCCACATCTAGTATATTTGTGGAGGAATGTGAGACTCCTAAACGTCATATCCCCCCTCCCCATAGAATTTTGAGGAGGGTTAAGCCTTCTCGGCGGCGCTAGCATGTTTTAAATCTAGCAATGAGCAATCCACCAGTTTCCCATCCCCAGAATGCAATGCGAAATTTGCATAGGACTGGAAGGCATCGGAATGATCCTGTTGACGTTAAACAGCTTGCTATTTGTTGTCAGATTCGGCCCATAGTAATTTAATCAATGTTGAGCATAAAATGTCTCAACACCTCAAAACAGTGAAAAGCACGTCAACAGGATCATTCCGATCGATGCCTTCCAGCCCTATGCAAATGAGGGTTACCCCCGTATTTTCGCATTGCATTCTGGGGATGGGAAACTAGTGAATCGTGGTGGAGAAATTAATGCCGCTTTTTTCACAATTACAACATGTGCATGTAATCATTCACCAAACAAAACATCACTTTAATTCTATCAGATTGAAATATTTGAAATACATTGTACTAGAATTTACGTTCTAACTGTGGCTCGTTTAAAAAAACATTCGCTTCTTATTTTATGTAGATCAACTACGAAGAGTTCCTGAAGGGCTTCGCATGAGGAAGAGGAAGAGTAGCCCCACATTCGTCAGATGATTCTTGAGTTCCGGAATATCGGCGAAGTTTTTCCAAACAATCATATGTAGCTCTAGGTGTTGTATAGTTGTGTTGTTTACAGTGTCTAGGTGACCCGGTCAGATTAAGGTTAATTTTCCTTTATGTTTGACATTGTTATTGTAAAAGATTGTAAAAAAACAAACAAGGATACCATGTTAACGCCACTTTGCAGTATATCTTAGCTGTGATGTATTTTGTTGTCATATTTAGCCGTCATATGGGATGAATATTTCTTTGTAACTTCTGCATGGGTCACTAACCTACCTCGTGTTAACTGGGATCGCCTTCTGTTTCTTTTTATAAAATGGTTGAAGTACATCCGTAAATAATTTCATCAGGTTGGTAAACGAATGAATACCAAACTTCTTTGATCACAACCATTTATTTTTCACGAGCCGACGTTTCGATGACCGTCTGTCATCTTCATCAGGGCAATTCTGACTGGTTTCTGTGCACTGACACTAGATGTTACTTGGTGCATAGTGCACTAAATGTGTTACATAGATCACAGTGCAAGTAACGTCTCGTGTCAGTGCACAGTAAACCAGTCAGAATTGCCCTGATGAAGATGACAGACGATCACCGAAACGTCGGCTGGTGAGAAATAAATGGTTGTGATCAAAGAATTGTGCTATTCATGGTTGAAGTACAGTTCTGGTGAATGTTATTTGTTTCAGAGTCACATTCTATGTAGAAACGAAGAGGGTACGATGCTGAAACATTAACGTTGTATGTTAATGTCTGGGATAGCCTTCTGTTTTTTTTTTAAATAAAGAAACGAACAGGGTGCGTTGCTGAAATGTGTCATGTAATGTCGTACATAAAAGCAAAGATGTAAATTGGCGAACACTATAACACTATAAGGCCACACCGAATTATTTCATGGATGACATCCCCTCACGTATTAATTTTCGCCTGTTCTCCAAAAAAAAAGAAGAAGAAAAAATCACGTCCTCTGGCCTGGGTCTAGGCCTGGGTATTCCACGGTAGTTAATATTGAGCCGGTTGTAACTCTGGAGGATGACACCCAGGCTACCGAAGCTCCACGACTCAAGAACTCAGTACATATGTACAATGATGTTCACAAATTCCGCAAAAGGCCAGCGCGTGCCGGCTTGTCGTATACAGACGCGACTCGCTATGTACTGACGCAAATTCATAATAACAGGAATACTCCTGTGGTTTAGTAGCATTTTTATATTTGCCGGAATTTTTTTTTATTCGCCCGCGTGCACTAGTTTGGGGTTCTTAAAAGGATGTCATCCATAGAATTAAGCCGTTGTGGCCTATCAAGGAAACGTCATTGGAAAATGCATGAAATTAGACACAAAATCACAATGTTTCAGAGTTGTTCGTAAGATGGAAGTCTTCCTTTTTACATAAAGTATCATAAATTACACCTTATCGTTCATAATGTCGCTGTCACACAATCTAAAGGCCAGTGACATGTGGCCAGTGACATGTGGCCAGTGACATGTGGCCAGTGCCCTGTGATGACCTCAGCCACAGGCAGTAATCACCACGGACACGATTGCAATGTCTTCACAAACAGGCCATCTATTATAAACCACAAGCTCTCGTTAAATCTTTACACATGTTTGAACTGAAATTGGACACTCCGAACTCCAAATTCGGTCATTTTACACGGAACGTGCGTATGTCTTCAAATACGGAGTTTGAGGAAAGTCGTGTAAAGTGCCATTCCCAAGGGAACAAGATCGGTGGCATGTCAGGACTCGAACCCGGGACCTCTTGTTTCCGAGTCGAGCACTCTGCCGCTACGCCGGAGGTAACTATGCTGCTCCAGATGTCTTACTGAGGGACGACTGCGTGTGCAAGATGTCGGTAGCTTGAGGAATGGATCCCCTCTACTATATACTGAGTAGTGCCAAAAACGTTTGACTCACTAGTACTGCGATCTAGGCAAACGAAAACAAGGACAACAGAAGCAAACAAGACTGAGGCAATAAAAATCATTGCCAAGGCGACGACTGAATGATATATATTATTTCATGTGGTGGAGCTAGCAATCTACATTACAATTATATGAAAAACAGATTTCCTTATCTTATCCTATGCACGTAGTGAAATTTACAGGATGGGTGGAGGAGGTGTGGGGCAATATACCAAATACACAAATAGGAGGAATCAGCCGGCCTAAATATTCTTGGGGAGGGAATTCGAATGTCAGATTCAGCTGTGCTCTCTGTCCATGGTGTGGGGAGAAGACAGATGACCAGTAATTAATCATGCCAGGCAGCCGGATGGGTGGCACGTGGGCACCCGGTGTAAGTTACCTGCTTGGTCAAAAAAACACATGGCCGAAGGCTACCTCAAAGCCAATTCCCTAGGGAATGCATTCGTGCAATTTTTTTGAATTCTTTCAAAGCGATCGTAGTACTTACACAAATGCCTCCGCCCCAAAGGCGTCGCCAACAAGAAGGTATCCACCTGCTGAGTTTTGCTTGGAGCACGTCTCATGAATTATGAATGATGAATTTCAGCAACACGTGGTTTGGTTGCTAATAAACAATGTTGCTATATAATCATCGCATGGTTTTTAATATAGCAGAACGATCAGGGTGTCTTCACATTGACGAGTGAACCGTGAACACAACATATACCCGTAATATCTCTACTCACGTTTGTGACTACACATCCTATCCATCGCTATGGCTGGAGCAAAGGTACTACAGATATTGTATATTTGTTTATTTGTTTATTTCAGTTTGCACATAAAAATGAAAACAGTATGTAATGAATATGTACAACCAAATGTGCGGGAGAACCCAAGAAACCTAAGGGTTTATTGAGTGGGTTCTCCTAAAATCCAATATGACCTCTTTTTACACACGTGTATTGTAAATAAGTGACAACGAATCTTAGAAAAAATAGTGTACAACAGAATTTTGAATCTATATATAATAGTTATCTATGTACATATTTCGAAGATTATGCAATTCCTTGCTGTTGAAATGAGGCTAGCTTAGAAGCTATATCTTTGGATTTGTTCTCAAAATATGACATTCTGTAAATACGAAAATGTTAATTTTTCCGTACCTTTTTTTTATATTAACTGGTGACAGTAGAAAAAAAAAAGACAGTATAAATGTACAGAGGTTGTAAACGACGCTGTATTTAATAAGGAATTGCAGTGAACAAAATATTTGTGTCAGTATTATGGACGCTGACACTATCTCAGATTGAATATACAATGTATCTAAATATGGCATTAAAGCATTAGCGTGTTATCAAACTACGTCTACAAAAATAAGTTGTCTTCTCTAGATACATGAGTGCCATATCGAAAATTTGCACCTTGTAACCTCACATCACCCTGGAATTCTTTTGATCTTTGTCGCCATTGATGTGATCACAGCCTGCATGTTTAATAATTCATTGGTAATTATAACACAAAATGGACGATATTCTAGAAAAGTTGTCCTTGTACAAAATAGTTATTAGGGGCATGACAATAACAAAACACTTGTCGCTACGTACTCGTTTTTATAAGTCAATGTATATCACGTGTATCTAATGAATGCCAAAAAAAAACAGTTACTCAGGCAACTGGACATGATTTCGGAAACGGTCAGACGTTTCAGGTAGCATCCACTACTTTTCGTCAGTGACTCTGAGTATCTGTTTTTTTTTGGCGTATCTTATTACCTGGATGTCTAACCCTAATGTTCGTATCTGAGGCACGATTCACTTTCAAAAACAGAAAAAAACAAAACCGAATGGCAAATCAACGATTTTAAGAATAAATTCAGCTACTTCTTGCATGATTAGTAATTATTAGTACAGTACTGTATAACACTTTGGCACTCTCATATACACAGGGAAGAATGAGCACTGAGCAACTGACAGAGGAACAGATTGCTGAGTTCATGCAGGTTTTCTCGATGTTTGACCAGAACGGCGACGGACACATCACCACAGCGGAGCTGGGAAACGTCCTGAGAGCCCTGGGTCAGAACCCAACCGACTCCGAGCTTCGGGTACGGGGTGTCATAGTTAGGCCACAGCAAGTAATTTTTATGGATGACATTGACGCGCGCATTAATTTTCGCCTGATTTTGGAGAAAAAAAAAACAAGAAATTTTGTTGCCTTCTGACAGTGGTCACCATGCCAAAAATAGGCCAAGATGTCTGTTGCCATGCCGGAAGGTGAATGGCAGATAACTATGAAGACAGGAGACAAGATCGAGGAGAAAAGGCTCTGATCTAATGTTTTGTTTCTTACTTTGATGCAATGATGGCTGTGTATATGTGATGTTCCCACCGAATAAAAGCCATTCGTACAATGATTGAGTCAAAATTGTATAATGTAGGAACCTTGTTTTTTGGCCCGCCTTGTTTTTTTTCGCCCGCTCGCATTAGATTTGGAGTCTGCAAAGGATGTCATCCATAAAATTTACTTGGTGTGGCCTTAGACATGTTTGGCTACACTCCAGAATGGTTCATAAGGTTGATGTGAAGATATACAAACAGATGAAAAATTACTAATGGATTTATTTATTTTCTGTGTTCTTTAACCAGGGTACATTACTCAGTGGCTTAGCACTGCTTTACAGAGTGACCCTGGGTACACACATACAAGACAATATATACTAGACAAGACATAATAAAACTTCAATATCACAATCGTAAACCGTAATCGAGGTCATTCCAGGTCGTCAGAGGCCACGCAACTATGCACACAATAGTTACTCAAGCAACTATATAACATATATAGATATGATTTTGGAAACGGTCAGACGTTTCAGCTAGTATCCACTAGCTTTCGTCAGTGACTGAGAGACCAGAGGAGAAATGCAAGTTAACGTTTTATAAGCACAAACTATTGATTGATATGCAAATAAGTGAAGACAATTTGTTGGAAGTCCAAAAAGAAACTAGCTAAAACGTCTGACCCTTTCCAAAATCGATCATATCCAGTTGCTTGAGTAACTGCTTTTTGGCGTATCTTATTACCTGGATGTCTAACCTTCATCGATGTATACACACAATGTTTTGAATTGCTGTATAGATGATGCAGTTCTAACAACGGGTGGGAATTTATTCAAAACCCACTGCACCTCTGATTTTACATATGATATTTTGTAGGATATGATAAACAAGGTTGACTTGGACGGAGACGGCACCACCAACTTTTCGGAATTCCTACGCCTGATGGAGCGAACGAGCACCAAAGAAAAAACCGAAAAAGAACTTCTGGATGCATTTCGTGCTTTCGACAAGGTAACATTATAGCTTGATAGCACTTGGCCTCATGTACTAGTAAATGGTTTATTGCTAAAAACACGACACAAATCGGCCTTGCAGTATGCACTGAATTGCGCCGAATTTTACATTCCACATACTCAGTAAAACTGACACTGTAGGCTAATATAATACATATACAAGTATATAGAAGTAACATTCAATAATTGGCGACATGGTTTTCCATACTATAAATATAGCGAGGTGGTTCGACATCAATAATATCAAAAACATCATTGTGCGGAATCGTTAAAGGTGAAACTCTCGAATCAAAACAGTTCATAACAGTTCAGTTTATAGTCCATTGAGGAGTTTAGCCAACATCGGCTTCGCACTCTTGGTGTATTTTTTGATCCCTCTGGCCTGGGAGTACTGGAGCGAGTTCCTCAGCTGCCGACCGTGAAGATGCGTAGATCTTCTGAATTTATTTATTTATTACATCATAAGACGGCTGGGTTGCCCCATTCAGCTTACATTAGCTGTTTTCCAAGGGGCCCCAGCATAATTACACAAGACATCGTTACATACAGTAAGACAAGAGTGTACAACATACAGTAACATAAAAGTCCGATGCGTCAAAACAGAGTCATAGTCCTATACTCAAAGTCCAAGCCATTCAAAGGTCATCATCATCATCATCGTGATCAAAGGTCATGATCAAAGGTCATCATCATCATCATCATCAAAGGTCAAAAACACGAAAATCAAGGAAATGGAGGTCCGAGGTCAGGTTCCATATGACATATGTTTCAAGCCTGCTTTAAACTGAGATAGTGTAGAATATCTAGCGCTGGTCTTTGTTTAGGGTCCCATTCAGCACCAAGGACAGTACGTATTATCATAGTCTCACATGTATCTGCCCTGTTTGCTGATCACTCATGTGTTCTAATGTACATGTGTCTCCATGGTTGATGTACCAATATAATGAGGCCTGGTCACATTATGATTAACACGCGAGCAATCAGAAGCACGTCGGCAGAACGTACTGCACCTGCGTGAAACCCTTAATGTATTGTACATAGCACTTCGGTAGAACGTCTCATATAAGGTTGTATTCGCTCATATAAGGTTAGCATTTCGACAGTAGTTTCCAAATGTTATGTTGGAAAGAATATACTCTGCAACAGCCAAAATTCTGATGCAACGTTGACCAAAAACCCAACGAAAAACGCGAAAATGCAGGGTTCTGCGCAGTCGCAGTACGTTCTGCCGACGTGCTGCAATCAGAAAACATATGGTGGGGTCATGTGGTCATGAGTGCTCGACTTGGAACCAAGAGGTCCCGGGTTCGAGTCCTGACATGCCAACGATGTTGTGCCCTTGGGAAAGGCACTTAACACGACTTTCCTCACTTCGCTCAGGTGAAAACGAGTATTGTATTGTTCCCTGTGTTGGTGGCGGCATAATATACGTATTAAAAAATTGAGTGTCTCCCCACCACGTCTTGTGATTACATGTTGTTGGAATATTAAAAAAAACAACAACAGAAAACAGCACACATCAGCCTAAATAAACTCCCAGCCAACCAGAAGGTTTGTGCAGGAGGCTTGATAATTCCACATAACTATCTGCAATTGGTCTTTTTTCTCCAGTCATTTTTTGTACAAAACGTAAACCAGAACGCTAGGTTAATGCACCGCACCCTATCTAGTATATGTATATTGTCGATTATTTGAAGTATTGCGAAATACGTAAATTTTCGATAAAGTGTACCTTCCAACCAAACTGCATACTTCTACTTTGCCCTAAAGTATCCCAAACTTTAAACTAGCCTGTTTGTGGCATGTACTCCTGTAGAAAGCGGAATTACATGTAATTACACTTGCACCTATATCAAATATTCAATGGGGCCCCGTTTTTCTTAGTAAATTTGGATAGTTCTTACTTTGGCACATTTCAGCATCAAGGACAGGGGCGTAATTACAATGCATCATCATCGACGTTTGAAAGCACACGTCCATATGACCCCAATGCTAGTGTAATAATCACAGGGATGAGACAGTATCCAGGAGAGGGATAGCACAACAATAATAGACAACACTAGAACCGACTGGGTCATACCATTCTAAGCACACATGCGGGGGTGTACATTGTACAATGGTACCTTGTTATGGGTTCACCACACCACGAAGTGGTGGTGAACCCATATTGCTTTTTCTGATGTTTCTCCTCCTCCTCCTCCTCCTTCTCCTGCCATTTTTTAAATGGATTCAGCTTCTTCATTTTAGGGCCCAAGGTCCTGAAATTTGGTATGGAGGTACAGTGGGCAAATACCCCTAGGCGTTTTTTAAATTATTGTGATACAGGCTTTTAGAATGGTTTTATTTGAGTTTTTTGGCTGTGTTATAGCAAATGTATTACTGTGTTAGTGTGCCTTGTTTACCACGTTTGGGCATGAGTCATCACAATGGAATGCAGGGCATCAACCAATAGGCATGCAGCTTTCCTCTATACTTCTTGCTGATTGGCTGTTGGGATTTAACTTGATTAACACCTGCACAGAGCATTTCCACCTGCACAGAGCATTTCTTGCTGATTGGCTGTTGGGATTTAACTTGATTAACACCTGCACAGAGCATTTCCATACTGACAGTATGTCTGTATTCAAGTGTTTTGGTAGGTATTTCAAGCTTTCCTGCTCCAGCATTGGAATGCGGAGCATGGACGTTTTTTATTTATTTATTTTGAAAATCAACAGTTTGCATTATGCAATTAAAAATCCTAACCAATAAAGTAGGGAATAGCTATCCAACTGTTGTTTTAGTTGTATTTTACTTCATATTATAGTTATATCAATGTAAATCATTGTTTTCCCTTGTGTTTCTCATTCTTTCCCTGCCATGTCGTAAAATGTGGTGAACCCATCGCTGTATTTGCTCCACAGCAAATATTGGCCTTTCTAGTGTAATGCTTCTCTTGTTGCCCAACATTATGAAGGATTACACCCCTGTACGTTTGGAACCGCATTGTGGAATCTGTTCTCTGTAACGTCTTTTGTTTAGTAACTGACCACAATTATGTATATATTTAACTCCTGTACGATTGGGATCGCATTGTTAATACAGTTGTTGTAACTACGTATACGTGAAGATATGTAAATATTGTACATTTGGTAATGCATCTATAGCAGCGACACCTGTGCTGCAGTGCAATGTGAACCAGTCAGAATTGTCCTGAGGGAGGTGACAGACGGTCACCGAAACGTCAGCTGAATAAAAGACTTGGTTGTGTAAAAAGTGTTTTTCTTTATTCATTATGTAGGATGGCAGCGGGTTCATCAGCCGAGCGGAGCTGCGTCACGTGATGTCCGGTCTGGGGATGAAGCTGACGGAACAAGAGCTGACGAAGATCATCCGAGAAGCCGACAGGGACGGGGATGGACAGGTTAGAACTGGGAATGATGAATGAGTAAATTAATGAATACATGAATGAGTGAGTGAGTGACTGACTGACTGAGTGAGTGAGTGAGTGAATGAATGAACGATTGGTTGAATGAGTGAATAAATAAATAAGTAAATAAATAAATGAGTGAGTGAATGAAAGAATGAACGATTGCATGAATAAACAAATGAATGAGTGAGTGAGTGAATGAATGAACGAATGAACGATTGAATGAACAAATGAATAAATGAACAAGTGAACAAATGAACAAGTGAATAAATGAACAAATGAGAAAATGAACAAGTGAATAAATGAACAAATTAACCCTTGTCCTGCTGGCATTCCTGGCACAATATTTTTCAATAATTTCAGATCATAGACCCCCAATTTTTTCCCTGCAGTGGCATAGTTACTTCCGCATTCGTTGCGTTTCGCTGCGGTGTGATGCGTTGCACGAGAAATACCCCCAAATCGTACCTATATAGATTAGTGTTATATAGATGGTACTGTATGTGCCGCGCGACATATGTTGCGCACAGCAGGACAAGGGTTTTAATGAATGAACAAATAAACATGAACAAATGAACGAATAAACAAATGAATAAATGAATAAACGAACAAATGAATTAATGATTGAGTAAATGAATGAATGAATGGATAAATGAAAATTCTCTTACGCTATGAAATTCTATACTACAGTACACAAAGCATTTTATAAATTTTGCAACATCTAGTGTGTAACGTTAACGTTACATATATATATACAGCAGATGTTGCAACAAGGAAAAGTTCAAATAATGCTGAAGAAATGTGAATTTACTAGACCTATATTGAAATTAGACTTTGTAATGATGTTACAGATAAAAATTGGAATTGTGAAGGCTTTTTGTATTCCCAACTTACTGTTTTATTTATAATTTTCTCTTTAGATCAGCTATCAAGAGTTCGTCAAGACGATGGGCAAGAAATAAACCTACCTAGATTGTAAATATCTGTATATACATATAGTATATGTATGCATATATACTTGCGTATACAGTTATTGTTAGTTGTGTTAGCTGTAACTATATTAGTCGCGATGGCCGTATACTTTCTTGCATTTGTTTTTGTGTGTGCCGATCCTTGCCATATATGCATGTAATCTTTAGAATCTGTACGACAATGTAATACTACTAAGGCCATGTTGATTTGATTATATGGATGACATCCGCGCGCGCATGAATTTTCGGCCGTTTCCAAAAAAAAAAGGTTTTCAACCATACTGTAAATCGTACAAAACAGTTGCAAAATGAGCAAAAATATACCATAAGTTACAAAAAAAATTAATAAAAACTATACCAATGTCGTAGAATGCCAAAATCAAACGAAAAAAGACGAAATTGTAAAGAAATGAACTTGAAGACTAGATTATTTGCCAAACCATATTCTGTGCCATTTGCTCAACCCTCATGACCACGTAGATTTCATAATGAATTTTTTTTTTTTTGCAAAACTTTTTTTTATTCGCACGCGCGCATCAGTTTTGGGGCTCCCGGAGGATGTCATCCATATAATCAAATCAACATGGCCTAAGTGTCGGTGTAGAAACATGTAGCGTACCTACAAATTAAGGAAAATATGTTTCGATTTTCTGCCATGGTTTCGTCGCCATTTGTGCTTTGTTTGAATAGAATTGTTGATCTTTGTCTCGAAAGCTTGGCAATAAAGAGATTTTGCTATCGCAAATCTGTCAATATAACTCTGTCTGACACGCGTCTCTTCATGGTAGATGTGCAGTGTCCCTGTGCAGAAGCTCCCTCTGTCGATGAGGTTGTGGTACAACACCTTCACAAGTATTAACACTTGATTGGCTTCGTAATCACACACAATAGCCTCATGTTGGAGGTAAGAATATCCATGACGTACTCGTAGCCCTGTTCAATGTGAGGTAGATGTAGCAAAAAAAAGGCTAACCGACGGCAGTGGAATAACGTATCGTCCCCTGTGTAATTGGGCGAACATAATCGCTGTTCACAACAACAGAGGACTGGATAGGTAAGAACAAATGGATGTACGACATACGTGAAACAGCAAAATGACCTGCCTTTCACTAGAACAATTACACCTTTAAGAGCTGAACACCAAATAAAATGGGATGTGCTACAGACACGACACGAATTATGCTACAGACTTGCTCAACCTAAGTTTGTAAGTGTAGCCTTTTAAGTCGATCACTAGCCTGGTAATTATTTCATCGTAGGCTCCCTGGTATCTCTACGGCGTTGGGTGTGTTGCCCGCCCGCCCAGGACCATCACCGCACGTCGGGGCATTTCAACGGGGTTTTGTTTTCAACAACTTAGCTCCAGGCAGAACATGAATGAATGAAGACCTTTATTGTATATTTTTGCCCCACTGAAGTAAGCACAGGTCACATTATACATATACATAAACAAATACATATAAATATAACTATTACATGTATATATAAACGCGTACGTCTAATGAATTCTAGTCTTTTTAACTTCCTTTCGCTTCTTAGTAATTGTATATTAATGTATGAGGCTGTATGAGTAGTTAGAATTGGTTTATCAAAGGCTGGAATATACATTTTTCTTTACTTGTATCCGAAGTGGGGAAATCAGAACCAGTACATATGGGGTAAACGTAAGTAAACACCAATGGGCATGTGGATGGATTAGCCTGGTATCCAGTCTTACGTGATTGGGGCTGTTGGGGTGTTCAGGCTGGCTGTGTCTTCGGGGGCTCTAATAGCTTCCCCCGCCCAGTGCAACAGGCCGTCCCGGTAGGAGTGTTACGACCACGATCAGATTGGATACCAGGCTATTGATAGGTAGGCTAAAACTCCTTGATAGTACACAGAGATTCAACTATGACCTTTTGTCCCAATTATCCCTTAGGCGTCGCTACTACAAGGACAAGGGAGTGTTTTTAAAAAGAGGTGGGGTCAAACTAAGAACGAGTGAACCGTGAACACGTGAACATTTGAGACATCTCTGTCTATCTACAGCTTTTATTCCACCGAAACTTCCGTCTCCTAAACGTGTACTGGAACAACCATGGCTGGAAGGGTATGTATTGTACTTCTAGAGTTGTGTTTGTAACTTGTTGCATGCTGTGAAACAGGGGTGATCACTGCCACAACGCGACGGCTGTTACAACTTGTCGGACGAGTTTTGTCTGACATGCTTAGTGTTGCCACCATATTGGATGTGTGTCAAGCACAAAAGCAAGACGACTAACATTTTACAGTCTTTGTCAAGCAATGTATCTTCCTCTCAAGCATAAGCGTATCAATCATAAAGCCATCAAAAGCCAATTCAGGGCACTGTAACTGGATTTTCATGTCATTTTTAGTGTTGTATCTTGCAACAATCCTATCTCATAGCTGTGTGTCAAGCACAAAATCCAGACGATAAAGATTATACTGTCTTTGTCAACTAATTCATCTTCCTCTCAAGTATAATGAGCGTGTCAATCTCAAAGCCATCAAAAGCCAATTTAGGGCAGTGTAACTGGGTTTTCATGTCATTTTCAGTGTTGCATGTATGTTGCAACAATCCTATCTCATAGCATGCTCGGTTAGTTAATTAGGCCGAAGTGACCTGGACTCTTTTTCTTATTTGCGAATAAAGAATGATTTTACTGATATCTGTGAAGCAAAATGCGATGTCGCAGACGGAAAAAAGGTTGTTTCGTATCGTATTAAACTATTTTAAAGCTGGTTCTAGCTATTCATTTGTCGTAGCAAAAGTAAAGGGACTCCCAAGTAGCTGGAACTCTATATCAAATGCTTCAAGTATGAAACGCTGACTTGTGCTAAGAAATTGCAGTAAATGTTAATATCACACAGATTTCCTCATCATGTCAGAATTTGCTTTTCCACCCTGAAATCACATTGGACTCGTTAAAGCTCAAAGAGTCTCAAGTTTTATTTATTGTTATGTTGTAAAATCGTGATACTAATCTGTAACTGTTATCACAATATGTCACCAAGGCCAAGTAAGACCAAATATCGATACCCTATCGTATTTACTTGTTGTAGCCAAGGCAATAATGGAATAACAATAAAAACTAGAACGGTAACATTTTCAAAGCAAATGCATGATGTTTACCTTCCCATAGGGTCTGCTCTGTTGATTCTTACTCAGATACATTCTTATACATGCTCAGACAGGAGTCTAAATCCCTCCTGCTATAGAATTGCAACATGATGTAACCCAACACTAGTTACCATGGTGATAGACTTTCTGGTTCAGGTCATTGACCTTATTGGTTTGGAGAAGAAGAAGAAGAGGAAACAGACAAAACAATATGCTTTCCTTCGGTAAACATGACAAGATAACAAATACATCAGAATTAAAATGTGCATGTGTTGCAGTGCATGTATATTTTCCCTTTTTTTATTGACTTTTGATGTATATTCTAACGTTTCAACAGGCAAAGGGAGCTGAGAGAATGACCGAGGAGCAGATCGCTGAGTTCAAGGAGGCCTTCTCTTTGTTCGACAAAAATGGGGATGGCAACATCACTACAAAGGAGCTGGGAACTGTCATGAGATCGCTGGGACAGAATCCAACTGAAGCTGAGCTTCAGGTATGGTTTTATTTTGATCTTAACTTTTGTTTATTATGATACTCTTTGAATATCTATATGGACATGATTTGACTGATGATAAGCTTTAGTATGCAGAACAGGAACCAGAACAGGAAAACACGATCACAGGAAGGCCAGACAAAGTGATCAGTAAGGCCACAGCAAGTAAATTTTATGGATGACATCCTCCGCAGACTCCAAATCTAATGCGAGCGGGCGAAAAAAACAAAAGTTCCTACATTTTAAAATTTTGACTCAACCATTGTACAAATGGTTTTGATTCAGTGGGAACATCACACATCACTGCATCAAAGTAAGAAACAAAACATTAAATCAGAGCCTTTTCTTGTCTCCTCTATTCATAGTTATCTGCCATCCACCTTCCGGTATGGCAACAGACATCTTTGCCCATTTTCGGCATGGTGGCTACTGTCAGAAGGCAACAAAATTTCTTGTTTTTTTTCCAAAATCAGGCGAAAATTAATGCGCACGCTGATGTCATCCATAAAAATTACTTGCCGTGGCCTAATTACATGATTATGTCGATCAAGAGATTTGTCCTTTAGAACTTTTTAAAGCTAAAAATTGTTAGTGTTTCATAGAGACAACTTTTGCTTGGTAATTGGCTCGTACAATCAAAAGAGTTACATATCTCTGTCCAGTCATAAAAAGCAAAGGGAAGGAAAATGAATAACGTTACGATACATGATAACACAAGTTATAAATAAATCTCGAATTAAGAATAACGTTCTCTAGGGGTCCTTAAGGACAGTTCAAATCAAAAGAAAGCAAGCATAGACAATTTTAATCTACTTATGTCATGTCCCAACTCCATATCTACGTACCTAGGTCAGTATGTATGTAGCCCTTTAGAAAAGAGAGAAATAATTGTGATAGACAGAATAATATTTAACGTACATCATGTCTATTGGCAATTTACGTTCATATCTATATATATATGTAGTCATGGTTTCCAGGAATAGACTATATGATTGTAATGATCCCATTGTCATTGTCAGTTGTACCCTGTACAACTGTCGAGCAATAAAAGTCATCATATAGCCAAATTATCTGCACTCTCACTCAAGATGACAATACAGGTGCTGGGCTTGGTAAAAATTTTAATGTACTACATTTCAAATCCACGGGTGGGAGGGTGGGAGGATTTTTTCGAGGATTTGCTAGAGTGGCTGCACTAACAGCACGCTACTAGAACGGAAACCGAATGCGACCTCGGGTCGGAGGTCAGAAGTCATTTCCGTGCAGTCAATTAACTGATTTGGTTCTGCGCCCCAAATACTGACGAAGACTTTGACCAATCAGAAGACTCCATTCCCCGTTGGTTATCAGGATGTAATCTAAAAATTGGTCGGTTATTAGAATAACTGACCACTTTTTGGACCGTACCATTATACAGGGGGCAGGGCACTAACAGTAGTGTTAAGACTTGTAGTATTCATCTATCAAAAACGTTTATTTTAGATGATTTACTTCAAAATACAACACAATTAGAAAGATATAAATGAACTTTAAACAGAGAAAGACTAAACATAAGTTTTGATTCCTTTTGATTCATCATTCATTCATTTACATGTTTGTAGGATATGGTAAACGAGGTTGACGCGGACGGAAACGGAACCATAGACTTCCCAGAATTCCTGACCATGATGGCGAAGAATAAAAAGGAGGACAACCAGGAGGCCGAGCTGAGGGAGGCGTTCAAAGTGTTCGACAAGGTGATTTCATTTCTGGCCTTCTGTTCTATGGCTAGGATCAATGTGCCTTAGAAATTAAGCGTGCATGTCATCTTAATTTGTCCCCACGGGTTAACTATGAAGAGTTCGTGAGTATGATGACTGAAAAGTGATTCCCAGCAATATTTTTTTCCATTTCAAGGAAGTTATTTCTTGCGATCTTGGTTTCCCTTGGTTTTACTTGGTGACACGCAACCGCGGGCGATTGGTAGTCTCCACCAGACACCTTTGCAGGCTGAATATAGATAGCCAACTGGACCCTCTATGGCCGGCCAACTCCCCTGGCCAGCTACATTCCTTTTCAGGCCGATTTCTATTATCCATTCTGCTTGCAAAGGATTCTGGTGAAGACTAGGCGATTGGTGCAAAAGTTAAACCCCTGCAACATATAGACGATCATAGTCTTGTACATGTCTAGACCATTGTCAAACTGTTCATTCCATAACAACGTTCGAAATGAATTGACTATTCAAACTTCTACAATTTATCCCAATTTCTCTAAACTTACAGACCAAGAAAAAACTATTCTTCTTTTAACTTCCCAAAACCCACAAATTTTGGAAAAGGTGGGACATTACGTCTTCCATGGTTTAGAGAAGAGAAGTCAAACCCTTCAGACAGAGTTTTAGACATAGTCATAGTTCTAGACAGCTACCTTTATCATGTAGACTTTAGTTATTTTATACTCTATTTCATTGTTCTTTTATGTTTTGTAATCTGCAATTAGCCTCCGGGCACGAATTTGCAATAAACTTTTCAATTGTTGGGAGTTTGTCGTGAACAATGTCCGGCCTGTGGTTCGGAGTTAGTCGGCGCTGTCTCCTAATCCTACTAGCCTTTAAAACTAATGATAAAATCTCCTTTGCCAAACGATTCTGAGTTTTGACCAAATCGAAACAAGTCACTACTCTTCTTTCAGTGCCGACCTTGGTTGGGGGGTGGGGGGACGTCCTAGGAAGGTCCAGATCGTGTGACTGCCGTTTAGATGGCCATCTCGTTCGAAGCTATAATATCGTCTTATCCCTGAGTTCTGGTTCTGTCATTCTAGGGAATCTTTTCTATATGGTCACTTTAAGTACATTTCAGTTTCAATTTTGTCAGGACGTATTAAAGCATTACCTCAGATATGACGAAGTGGAATAAAAACTTTACTGTGTGTTTCTCTACTTATCTAAGCCAATTTCCAATATATTTACAGGATGGCAACGGTTTCATCAGCGCCGCGGAGCTGCGTCACGTGATGACCAACCTGGGAGAGAAGCTGACAGATGAAGAGGTGGATGAGATGATCCGAGAGGCTGATGTGGATGGAGATGGACAGGTTAGGGAAATTAAAACGCAGTTTGTCGTGATTATTTTAAAATTATCATGAACGTTCTGTGTTGGTACCAACTTGGTAGTAATCATAGTAAAAAGTTGAACTTTATTCCAACACAAGGGTTACACAGAGATTATATTTTCAGGATAATTTCGCCTCATCAGGATAATTAATGACATAGATCACTTCAAAACGTAATCTCGCGTGTACATAAGGTCACGTGTTTGTAACCGTAACTCTCGCGAGATTACATTTTGAAGTACTAGTAATTGGTCATTAATTATCCTGATGAAGGTAACAGTGGTCGCTGAAAATATAATCTCTGTTTAACCTGTTTGTTGGAATAAAGTTCTAGTTAGCAAACAAAATTATTCGTATTCCTTGTATTTGTAATTGGCAAGACTGTGAAAGTTTGTTGTTAACTGTATGTGTTATTATTAGGAAAGATTCAAGGTATTGAGCAAAACAGAATTCCAACTATGAATAAACAAAGAAAATGTTTGCAAAGTAGCCGTGTTTCAAGAAGATGCACCAATGTAGCTCTTACTGTAAATACACGTCAAACATATGCATTTCATTTTTGGGCTTCTCTTCAAGGTCTAGCATCAACGTGTCATAGAAATTAAGCACATGTCATCTTTATTATAGAACTTTATTGACACAACAAAATTACAGCGACTTTCGTAAGGTCTAAGACATGTAGATATACAGACAAATAAACATGTTTACAACTAAAATATCCTACGTACAGAACAATGGGTGGGTCAACCAATACTACTTGTTCTAAGGTTTAAACAGTCTTTGATATATTTACCTATTTGTACACATTAAGGGTTATTGCCTTCTAGGATGAACTTAAATTTATCTACAGCATGAAATGTAGCAAATTCTGTTTTATCCCCACAGGTCAACTACGAAGAGTTCGTGAGTATGATGACCGGCGAAACACGGTGATTCCCAGCAGTAGTTCATCCATTTCAAGCAAATTGATTTGTCGCCATCTTGGTTTCCCAGCATGCAACGCAACCGCAGGCTGATGCTACTAAAGAATTCCCGTATTTGAATAAATATTCTTAGCGAATGTTTGTGGAATCTACTCATCATTAGTGCTTGACATGCT
Source organism: Branchiostoma belcheri (assembly GCF_001625305.1). Classification (NCBI taxonomy): domain Eukaryota; kingdom Metazoa; phylum Chordata; class Leptocardii; order Amphioxiformes; family Branchiostomatidae; genus Branchiostoma; species Branchiostoma belcheri. The sequence goes on from NW_017802713.1 coordinate 1,935,495, forward strand.
GCAATGTTAGAATCTGGAAATATTATTATTATGTTTACTTTCGCAGAAGGAAAATATAGTGCTTTGGGTCTGTCTCCCCAAAACATATAAGGTCAATGACCTGGACCAGACGGCTGTCACCATGGTAACTGGGGCCAGTAGATACCCTGTGGTGTTAAATTACATTCTGTTGTAAGTTGTAGGGCAGGGTTTCACTTGTGTTACATATATACGAATGTGTTTGAGTAAAGTAAGAAAAAAAAGAGCAGTAGTTTGGGCTAGACCACGTGAAGGTGAATGTTATGCATTTACTTTGCAATTGTTATCTTTCTAGTTTTATTGTTATCTTCATCTACAGCTACAAAACCATTAACTTAATAGTTATATACCCAAGCATTAATTTTCATGTCTGGTCATCCTCAAAATATGTTGACAGAAAATAAGGAGAGATAACACATTCTATTTTGTCAGTTAATTATTTTGGATTTGAGAAAAAATACGTTGTTTGAACTTTTATGTTGCCGTTTTGCCTTTGCATAGGTGAGCAGATGTTTCTGTGGAATGAATGATTGGGAAAATTTTATCAGCAATAAAGAAAACTGATGGCTGTGCACCTCTTTGTCTGTCATGTGTTATTATTTCACATTGGTGAAATTGAACATGTATTCAGGTGGTATGGATCCTCAATACCAACAAATTTCATTTCGAGAAAACTGAACTGATTTCGAACCTCTTCTGATAATTTCTCAAGATGAATTTTAGGTAACATCATATTCAGTGTCAATTTTTTGTGAACACTGAAAAGAAGTTATCTTACTGTCAACAAACTATGTCTTCTGTATGCATGTAGCTAACAGTTAAAGATCAATGCACTTGAAGAAGATACGTAAAACACAGAAAACACAGACAATATTGTTACAACGACCATCATAGATAATTCCTTTCTCAGCATAATTTTCATACATTCTGTCTATCTATCTTCACTGTAATAGTGCATCCATGTTTGGGACTATAATTTTCATACATTCTGTCTATCTATCTATCTTCATTGGAATAGTGCATCAATGTTTGGGACTATAATTTTCATACATTCTGTTTACTAGTATCTATCTATCTTCACTGGAATAGTGCATCCATGTTTGGGACTATAATTTTCATACATTCTGTCTATCTATCTTCATTGGAATAGTGCATCCATGTTTGTGACTATAATTTTCATACATTCTGTCTATCTATCTTCACTGGAATAGTGCATCCATGTTTGGGACTATAATTTTCATACTTCTGTCTATCTATTATCTTCATTGGAATAGTGCATCCATGTTTGGGACTATAATTTTCATACATCCTGTCTATCTATCTTCACTGGAATAGTGCATCCATGTTTGAGACTGACCATGAACAGTGAAGGTCATGGGGGAGGGGGGCAGGTCAGAATGTTCAAACCAAGGCGTTGCTTTGTTCTATTTTGTTGTTTTCTGGTTATGTACCGTTGTGTTAAGTGTGTTTTCTATATCTATTCTTCCTGTATAACCTATCTAGTTCCATCCGTAGTTCTTCTGTTCCATAGTTTTTATGTTGTTTACAAATTCTGACATTCGTAGTTTACCTGGCCCCACCCACCGAAGGTGTGGACGACCTGGGATACACGTGAGGTCATGGACATGTCTAGCCTGGTATCCAGTCTGACTCGTGGTCGGGGCCGCAAGAGCTCTGTCCCGCCCGCCTCACATAGGTTTCCCGGTGTGTATTTCACGAGAGATTGGTTAGCCCTCCACGAAATCCCCAAGCATACTGTCTCTTATTAGCGTAACACTCCTACCGGGGCGGCCTGTTGCACTGGGCGGGGGAAGCTATTAGAGCCCCCGAAGGCACAACCTGCCTGAACACCTCAGTACTCCCAATTACGTAAGACTGGATACCAGGCTAGGACATGCACTCTGACTTTTCCCCTCACCTGTGTTATTATCTTCCCAAGGATAACACAGTGACAGTAGTGGGCTTTAAGCCTCCTCAGTGTGCTATCTATTTGAAGCTCTCTCAATCATTGGTGGCCTTTGTGTAGAATCTATCGCGATCTTTGTGGACTAAAGGTATGTATAATTTTTTTCAAGCACAAAATGTAAACAGTTAACACATAGGCAGCATTGTGTTTACGTGATACCATAGGATAACTTGTTTGACAAGTTTAAAGTGCTACAGTCGCCTCCCCCTATCCCCATATCTTTACTACATATCTTTTCCATATCTTTAAAACAGATCTTATAATTATCACTAATTAGTCAAGGCTGCTAAACTACATGTAATACGAATGTATGCTATTGTTCAAGCTTAAGGCTAGCACGTGAATCTAAAGTCGATCGGATTTGGCCATTGCCAGCCTTGGTGTAGCGAAATGCTTACCGATACGTTTTGGCACTTCGACAATCTCTGCGATTAAGAATACATGACTATTGTTTTGGAGAAAAAAGGGGTACAATGTGGTAGAAGGAGAGGGATGTGCTCTGCCTTCTGATACCAGTGTATCAACGACCCACCGCCCCTACGGCCTGAAAACTATGCTATGGGACATTATCCTATCTTTTTACTTGGAGGGTGTCAGCAACTAGAGACAGTGGCGCACCCACCTGAAATTAGGGGCGTGCAGCATTCCATTAGGTCAAATTATATTTGAAAAAAATCAAAGAGTTCTGTATGAGAAGTGAACATGGGTATGATTTTACTGCTTAAACGTTGGAAACGAAAGAAAGGTCTCCCGTGCCCTTATGCAGAGCGTAGGGTGGTGCCCATATCCATTTCTGTAGCCCTTGGACGACACACAATTGTGCAATGCACTACAGCAGGGGGCTGGTCCGCTGGTAGTGCTGTGTGTTTGACCTTCCCACACCCTTTCTTATATGTGCTGAGTGTTAAGCAGAGAAAGAAGTGTGTACCATTTTTTAAAGTCTTTGGTATGACCCGGCCGGGGTTTGAACTCACGACCTCCCGGTGACTATTTGCCATATGACAGTGCAAAGACAAAGTCTATTCCATTCTGAAACACTTCTTTTTTCAAACTTTTTTTTTTCGTTATAAAAAAGCCATGGCAGAACAACTGACCAAGGAACAGATCAGCGAATTCAAAGAGGCCTTCGAGTTGTTCGACAAGGACGGGAATGGCTCCATCGACTTGGAAGAACTGAGGACTGTGATGACAAAGCTTGGACAGAACCCTACCAACTCGGAACTAAGGGTATGTAAAAATTACAAACTATGTAGGTCTGTGGCGTCTGTGTGGTGTAGTGGATAGAGCGTCGGACTGTCAAGCAAGGAGACCCAGGTTCAATCCCCAGGGTTGGACGAGACATGTACCCAGACGTTGTGCCCTTGGGAAAGGCATTTCCCCCCTCAGTTAGAGGGTTCCTGGGCCCCACTGAAGGGTTTGGGTTGGCGTTAGGAAGAGCATCCAGCCGTAAAAATCTTGCTTCAAAAAAGACTTGTACTTGGTGCAAGCACGTCTAACCCCCAGTTGGGGAAAAATGACGTTAAATTCGGTTTTAAAAGAAAGTAGCTGCATATGTTTCTCCCGGGCATCCTTACTATTGGGCCAGCTAGTCCCCAATCTCAGAGTCAAGTATGTCTCAATCATCTTTCCTATGGGGTCGTGTAGCGACAGAGCGTTCGGCTCGGAACTAAGACGTCCCGGGTTCGAATCCTGCCATGCCACCATTCTTGTGCCCCTGGGAAAGGCACTTTACACAAATTTCCCCCACTTAACTCAAGTGAAAATGAGTATGCCTGTTTTCAGCGTTGGTGGCGGCATAAAAATAAGTTGGAAAAACTTGAATGTGCCGTCGCCATGTATTGTGATAAAGGTTGGAATAGAAAAGATCATGATAAATCCGACTTGCTGTTAGTCTGATCAAGGAGGTTAAATACAATGGTCTGATTCATGTAACTGGTAACCTTGTACTGGCCTTCGGTTCACCCCTTAAAGTGGGCTTCGGGTCTTTTTACGTGGTTAAAAAAACGCAGATAAAAAAGCAAGCTATCAATCCAGTCGTTCAGCATTGATAATGCCTGAACTCAAGACATTACAGTCCGCTGTAAAGTAAGAACAACCTGTAGCAGGCGATTGAATATCACCTATTCGGGCAGTGTTTGGTTTTAATCCCATAAAATATCCCCTGGAATTACCACACCTTGAGTGCACACCGTGTGAAGCAATGTTTTGATTCGGTGACCCATATGATGTGTTACGTCTATACGCCCAAACAACAAAGGGCTTCTCTGAGTTCCCATCGTCAGCATGAAAATACAGCCTTGTTGCGTGCCTGTTGATTATTATCCGAATCGCCGCAGGCAAATAGTCGGCTTATTACAGATGCACAAGTCAGTAGTACATAGTTGTGCCAGTGGTGCATGCTTCGTGTTTGGCTCAGAACATGTATGTGTTCAAAATTATTTCTGCTTAGGCCACACTGCCTTAATTTTGTGGATGACAACCCTCTGAAGACCCCCAAACTAGTGCGCGCGGGCGAATAAAAAAAAAATTCCGGCCGAAAATAAAAAATGCTACTAAACCACAGGGATACAAAGCTGCTATTGTGAATTTGCGGTAGTGCATAGCGACGTAAACGACAAGCCGACACATGCTGGCATTTTGCACTAAATGAATCGGCACTGTGCGTATGTACTGAGTTCTTGGGTCGTGGAGCTTCGGCAGCCTGGGTGCCATCCTCCAACGGCACCGTATTGACCATGGACCCAGAGCCAGGCCAGAGCCTCGGAGGACGTGATCTTGTAGCCTCTACCAGGCTTCGGGAGGTGGCTGGAAAGAGTAGAAATCGGCCAAATAGAGAGATAACATGCCATGGGAGTTTGTCTGCTGGGAGAGAACATTCGGGTGCGGCAAAATGTTCTCTCCCAGCAGACAAACTCCCCTGGCATGTTATCTCTCTATTTGGCCGATTTCTACTCTTTCCAGCCGCCTCCCGAAGCCTGGTAGAGGCTAGTAATCTTTTTCTGAGAGAGAGAACAGGCGAAAATCAATGCGCGCGCGGATGTCATCCATAAAATTAAGACGGTGTGGCCTTACTGCTTTCTATGAATATCCATTTGATATATATATAGCTCTGATTGGCGGATGTGTTTCAGCATTAGCATTTTTTTATGTCTTGGGGTGGTAGAACTATGGTGCACTGATATGTCAGCTTTGTGTATTTAAATGTTAATTGTACTTTTTTGTTGTGTGGCGCTGTTAATATAAGTTATAAACTTGAGTGCAGCGTCACACTGTCCTTGTTATGTTTTGATGAGTAAAAAAAGCATTTTGAAACACCGTTTGTTGTCGTTGAAGAGATTCATTTGTCACGTATAGATACAGTTACTAGAAGATTCTTTCAACAGTGACAAGTTTGAAGGGTAAAGATACTGACCTCCAAATTTCGATGACTATCAGTTCATCATGTTCGCGGAGACTCGGCCACTCCGTGAACAAGATGGACTGATGGACTTTCAAACTTTGTTTTTGTTTGCTTGTTTGTTTATTCGCATATAATCAGAGAGAAGAACAATAAAATGAACATATTACAGTAAAATAGGATATGCAGGGGAAATATAAGAGGCCATAATGGCTTGTCCGTGATCTTCCCCCGACTAAATTAATTGACAACTGTAATAATGGTAACAAATCAAATGGTAATAATAAATAACAATAAGTAATTGAAAAAAACGAACAATATGATAACGGTAACAAATTAAATAGTAACAATAAATAACAAAAGTAATTGGTAAATAACGTTAATTAGAAATGGTATGTTAAAAATAAGTTAACAGAGGTTTAACTGAAGTACAAACATAAACAAAAAAATTGAAGCAATAACTCCAGAATATATAAATGAATTTTAAATTTAAATCTTATATAACATGTAACGGAAAATTCAAACTTATACTTAGTATATCGAAGTGGGACTTTAACTTAAGATAAGATGTCAAATATCGGTGGGAAAGAAAAGAAGGTGATTTTTAAGATTGCGTCACTTGTCACTGTTGAAAGAATCTTCTAGTAACCGCCTGTTGTGTTTTCGCTAGGATATGATTAACGAAGTGGACACAGACGGAGACGGGACCATAGATTTCACCGAGTTCTTGACGATGATGACACAGCAGATGAAACAGATGCATCAGGAGGAGGAGCTGCGAGATTCCTTCAAACTCTTCGACAAGGTCAGTTAATCAATCAATCAATCAATCAATCAATCGACCAATCGATCGATCAATCAATCGATCGATCGATCGACCAATCGACCAATCAACCAATCAACCAACCAATCAATCAACCAATCGACCAATCGACCAATCAACCAATCACCAAATCAATCAACCAATCAACCAATCAATCAAACAATCAAATGGTTTATTTGTGAAAACAAACAAGAACTTGTAACCTTTGGCCAACCAATCAATCAACCAATCAATCAATCGACCAAATCGACCAATCAACCAATCAATCAACCAATCAATCAATCAATCGACCAATCAATTGATTTATTTGTGAAAACAGACAAGCACTTGTAGCCGTTGGGGCTAAATTGTGTCTTGCTGTACAATTTGATTTATTCGCATATCTGGCATAACAATTTAAAATTGATAAGCTATTCAATAAAATCCATATCGTTACACATTAATTACCCAAAAATAACAGTTTAAAGTTCAACATTAAAACAATTACAGACATATGTGAAATACTAACATTTTCTGTCTTGTACAAAGTAAAAACAAGACTGGAGGAAAGACTAAACACCCTAGTTGACCACCATAATATAGTTATGAAAATTGTAAATTGTGTATCACTGATACATAAAAAGTAATTTTCTGGGCAAGGCACATTATGTGTAATAATATCTGCGACGTCGACCATAGGAAAACGTTGATTTTTTTTTCAATCCCACTAATCTCTGATGTACTGTAGGATGGCAACGGGTCTATCAGCGCCGCGGAGCTGCGTCAGGTGATGGCCAACCTGGGAGAGAAGCTGACAGATGAAGAGGTGGATGCGATGATCAGGGAGGCTGACGTGGATGGAGATGGAGAGGTACAAAATTTAACGTTAGTAGCTAGAAGCAAGCTTAAGTCCCTGTAGCCTGGTATCCGGTCTGATTCGTGGTTGGGGCTGCAAGAGCTCTGTCCCGCCCGCCTCACATAGGTTTCCCGGTGTGTATTTCACGACAGATTGATTAGCCCTCCACGAACATCGTGTTGGGGGAAACCAAATCCCCAAGCATACTGACTTATTAGCGTAACACTCATTCCAGGACGGCCTATTGCACTGGGCGGGGGAAGCTATTAGAGCCCCCGAAGGCACAACCTGCCTGAACACCCCCAATACCCCCAATCACGTAACACTGGATACCAGGCTAAATTCCATGTCACACATAGCCAAATTTGGCCTCCAGAACACTGGCCGAACTCCTCCCAATCCTGTCTTTGTACATGCTTTCAACTGATCATGGTACTTCCGGTCAACCGTATATATGTTCGGTAGACCGGAAACCACTATGCATTGTGGGATATGTTTGATGACTGCTGTGCCTCCCAACCATGGTTAGGAGTAGGTCAAAGGCAAGGTCGGGACCAAGCGGTCGGCTGGTGTTCGGCCAGGTCGGCTACTGTTCGGCTACGTCAGCCGAATGTTTCAAATGTTTAAAAAAATTAGGTGTGGACGGGAGGTTCGGCCATGGTTGGCTGGTGTTCAGTAGTAGGTGTGGACGTGGGTGACAGGCAAATTTGGCTCAAATTGAACTCACTGACTTTGATTCGAATCGAAAGATAGGCGTAGCCTTAATTTGGTCAGAATTCTCCCGAACTTCAGCCAACCTTGGTCGGCCTGTGTTCGGAGGGGCTTCAGCCATTGTGCACTAGTAGTATTTCTGCACTTCTTATATATATTATAAACCGTCAGCAAAGGCTTAGTGACCATTGGCTGTTCCAGCTAGTATCTCAGTTTATATGTTTGTCAGTACACTTGTTACATAACGCTACACGTAGGCCTGATTGAACATATTACCTCGGGGCATTGGGGCGCCGGCACCGTCTAGAAGAATGCTGCTCTTAAGCCTTATTATTAGACATTTATATATACATATAACAGTTATGGACATGTGTATTTATATGAATATGTATTCGTATATGTATATGTATATGTATATGTATGATGTGACCTGTGCCTAGCCCAGTGGGGCAAAAATGTACAATAAAGGTCTCCATTCATTCATTATTAGATCTTGAAGCATGAAGATGTCTAGTATATGGGAAATGATTTCTCGGATTTCTGATATGGATAGTGGGAGGTCTTCGTTTTACAATTTTTTTCCCGCAAATTGTACACAATGTTGTATTATGTGATAGTCGATTCTTTGTAAACCATTTTTTCTTCTTCACTTTAAAAGAAAATACTGCAATAGAGAAAATGAGATATCATCAAACGTTTCTTTCAAGCCTCCGTGCATTTGACTTTGAGTTTTTTTCCATTATTGTTGACGTACCTGATTCTTTTCTTTCTTTATTTCTTTACAGGTGAACTTCGAAGAGTTTGTGAGGATGATGAGAGACAAGTAAAGCTGACTAAAGCAGTCCTGGATCCGCCATAGCCTTGGTACCATCCTACTTGTATGCCGGGGCTCCCACACTCGCTTCCCTAACAAGTGTTGTACTTTGCCTCCAGAACACTGGCCGAGCTCCTCCCAATCCTGTCCTTGAACATGCGTTCACTGGCTGATCATGGTACTTCCGGTCAACCGTATATATGGTCGGTAGACCGGAAACCGCTATGCATTGTGGGATATGTTTGATGAATGCTGTGCCTCCCAACCATGGTTAGGAGTAGGTCAGCTGGTGTACGACCAGGTCGGCTACTGTTCGCGATCGGCTACGTCAGCCGAATGTTTCAAATGTTTAAAACATTTGGGTGTGGACGGGAGGTTTGGCCATAGTTGGTTGGTGTTTGTGAGTAGGTGTTAACGTGGTTGACAGGCAAATTTGGCTCAAATTCAACTCACTGACGTCGATTTGTATCGAAAGATAGGCGTAGCCTTAATTTGGTCAGAATGCTCCCGAACTTCAGCCAACCTTGGTCGGCCTGTGTTCGGAGGGGCTTAAGCCATCGTGCACTAGTAGTATTTCTGCACTTCTTATATATATTACAAACCGCCAGGAAAGGCTTAGTGACCATGGCTGTTCCAGCTAGTATCTCAGTTTAAATGTTTGTCAGTACACTTGTTACATAACGCTACACATAGGCCTGATTAAGCACGTTACCTCAGGGCATTGGGGCGCCGGTACCGTCTCGAAAAGAATGCTGCTCTTAAGCCTTATTATTACCTCCATGAAAAATGGAGGTATTGTTTTGGCGTGTGTGTGTGTGTGTGTGTGTGTGTGTCTGTCTGTCTGTCTGTCTGTGTGTTTGTGTTTCCGCACATTTGTAGTCAGCATAACTTCAGAACGCCTTTATGGATTGTAATTATATTTGGTACGTTGGTAGGTCTTAGGAAGACAAAGGTCAAGGTCAAATATTGGCCTCCTGGTGGCTGACCTTGGTACTGAAGCAGAACTTTTTTTCTTCTTCACTTTTCCAAAAAAATACTGCCATCCAGAAAATTAGATATCATCAAACGTTTTTTTCAAGCCTCTGTGTATTTGAGTTTGAGTTTTGTTTTCCATTATTGGTGACGTACCTGATTCTTTTCTTTCTTTATTTCTTTACAGGTGAACTTCGAAGAGTTTGTGAGGATGATGAGAGACAAGTAAAGGTGACTAAAGCAGTCCTGGATCCGCCACTCTTCCACCGAAAATATCATAATAATATTACCAGTATATAAGAAATATGATACTCTAAACCTCCGGAAAGTATACATGTATAATGCATAATGTTCAAAACGACTCTTGGCCATTTCATACATTACGAACAATATTACCAGTAACAGTAACGCTACATAGCTTAAACGAAGGGTTGGATATCACAATTATGGTTGATAGGTTTCATAGAATTATATACGCATAATCTGGACCTCAATCATACATGTATGCCGAAAATCAAACCCACTGTGACTTACAGCTGCGAACACACAACCACAGTGGTAAGAAGACGTGAGCTATCATGTATCATCATAGTACTGACTTTCATGTGCACTTCTATATATGTTGGTATCAAAAAGAATGGCTTTGTTGAGATTTGAGGCGATTATAAACGAAATGTTCATGACAGGTTGACAAATGTTTTCAACGGTATTCCTCCAAACAAAACAAAACAAGATCAGATTCTGGTGTCATAATATATCTAGACCTAGCTAAATCAAACCACCATAAAATATGACCTCTTTTGCTACAAGATTCAAGTTGAAAAGTCAGTATCAGGAGCTAGTATTTTTTTATCAATGTGTGTTTCCTGTATTTGAACACAAGATGATCAGAATGAATTTCATTAGTAAGGAGACCACATATAGCACCACGCAGAAGCCTTTTATATTCCAAAGTGGTTCAATAATTCTTTGCTTGTTCAGTGGTATGTATCAATTTATTAGTATTTAATATATTTGATATATTTATTATAAGTCATATATAGTTGAAGCTAAATACATGTATTCTTCTTCTGTTGGACCTATAGTATTATTTGTGAAACCACCACATCATGCAAACGTATTAAAGATATTTGGTCGAGTGATATTTGACTTGTCGATTACAGATTATATATCGTAAGTACCCACACACACAACACCCGACTAAGCACACAGGGGGGACTCCAGGACAGACTGTAGTGCCTAGTTAATACCTTTGAAAATCCTGTTTTCTCTTGAAAATTTTGGTCCATTTTGGAGAATTTTGGGCTGGAAGGCACAGGTAGGGTCTAAACTTTCCTACATTGGTCAAGTTTTGTTTATTTCACCAGTTTAGTGGGCGTAGTGAGAGATGTGAGTGGTTAGGTCTTGTCTGGCCAGGCGGATGGATACCAAGGAAAATGTAGGTCAAAGTTGAGGTTTTGTTACTATCATCAGCTGTGGCGGGAAATTGAGCTGGTCAACCCCCTGTTTCCTTTCTATTTTTGGGAATCAGACCCTTGTTGCTACTTGGTGCAGAAAATTTTTTGAGATTGAAGTATGGGCAAGTACTTTCATGAGGACTTCAAATAGTGTATTTAAGCATGTGTTCCTATGGCAAGATCTAATAGTACTGTCTGCCCTCCAGCTACCAAAAGCTCGCTTGCAGTACAAAAAGAGATCGCTTTCTTTTTCCGGTGCAGTCCTCTGGAACACACTTCCTCCTCATGTCAGAAATGCAAGAACACTCAGTGTCTTCAAGACTACCTTTTCTTTACTCAAAAGTTAATATAATGTGTTGTTAATTTTCCATTTTGCTTTGATATGCAAATTCAGTTTCATTATCATTTATATCATTTGTCATATTTATTTCGTATGTTTTATGTACTTTATTAGTCTGTTCCGTTTCTTTTATCATTACCCTTTGATTGTACTTAAGTTACCTTTTATTATGTTATGTATGTCACAAGGAGCTTTGAAAAGCGCCAAAATGGCGATATGCTAACCTGTATAAATGAATAAATGAAATGAATGAAAAGTAAGACATCACATCTTAGCAAATACGACATGCACACGTGTCGTGGAATTGTCGTCTGTCTGTCTACTTTGATCGTGGCGTTATCATCTGCACGAACTCTTCGTATTGGATGACGTCATCACCATTCTTGTCCGCCATCTAGAATATTAAAAACAACAACACGCAATAAACCATGTAACGTTATGAATACAATTAACACTCAATAAAATTTGTCTACATAGTATAGGATGCATAATGGTTTCTAAGCATATTTCGGAAGGATGTTAGCATGAAAGTTTATCTGTGTTGGTATACTTCATTATGACAAAACGTTCTAAACGTTCTTGCCAACAATGAGTAAATTGGAACTTACCCCAAATTTCTACTGCAGCTTCGTCGGAAACACGTGATTGCAGCAGAGGGTTGTACGTGTCAAATAACCTGTGTCGCCCCCCGTCTCTGTTCAGTGTTGGACGGTTGGCCCAAATGTGCACCACCTCCGTCTCGTTGGGCAAAGTGAAATTAAGTTCTGGACTCAGAGGAACGGATTTCTTTGCGAGAGGAGTAAAGGAGGCGGTGTACATTCGGACCAACCGTCCAACACTGAAAAGAGACGGGGGGCGACACAGGTTATCTGACACGTACGACCCTTTGCTGCTATCACGTGTTCTCGACGTCACGTCCAGGACGCTACTCAGTGTTGTCAAGAATGTTGAGAACGTTTTGTCATACTTAAGAAGGATGTGTTAAGATGACAATGTTTAATTGTTACCTTGACCATAAGGTCGATGGTCTTGTCGTTGTGCACCCTGCCCAGAGATTTTATGGCTTCTTTCAGCTCTGCTTTGTCCAATACTCCATTTCCGTCCTAAAAGGACACCGTAGGGTTTCGTTAACAGAAACAACATACGGGATAGGAAAGTTATGCCAAGGAATTATATGTTAATCCAATCAATTATATGTCAAGAAAGGATTGCAATACGAGTGGCATAATCGCCGATATCTGCTAGTAGAGATTACGAACGGCGTCTGTATTTTTCTGGATATTGCCTTGAAAGACAGAACATTTAACTTCAATTGGTTTCAACGTTTCAGCTCTGGATCAATGGAGTCCACAAAGACTCCGATCGGGACCTCTACCGGTAGAAACAGCGATTCTGCCAAATCACAATGTCTACCTTGACATATACAAGTTTTTTTTCATATATATAATTTCCAACATGTAATCACAAGACGTGGTGACGGCACACTCAAGGTTTTCAAACTTATATTAATGCCGCCACCATCACAGGGAACAATACAATACTCATTTTCACCTGAGCGAAGTGAGGAAAGTCGTGTAAAGTGCCTTTCCCAAGGGCACAAGATCGGTGGCATGTCAGGACTCGAACCCGGGACCTCTAGGTTCCGAGTCGAGCACTCTGCCGCTGCGCCTAACGACCCCACTGTATGTACATGTTTATGTATGGTTGCGAATGCACAAACGTTAGAGTTTGATACACATGATGTATGGTATGTGTTAGAATTTCCAGGACTGGGCCAATAGGAAAAGTAATTCTAGTCACTGGATTCATAAGAAATATAAGAGAATGTCGACCTTGTCATGCTTTATGAACGTCTCTCTCGCGAACTGGGAGTCGGGCGTCAACACTTGTTTGAGGAAGAACATAAAATTCAGAAACTCCTCGAAGTCCATCATGTCGTTTTCGTCCAGGTCATACGCCACCAGGGAGGCCTGTGGCAACGAGTGACATTTGCGAAGCAGATTCATAATGTTTACATTCACATGTTCTAGCCCAACAAACTACTGCTCTGTTTATTCTTGCTCAAACGCATTCATATCTATGTGGATATATACATATGGTGAATAGCCCCTCCAACTCTTGCCTTCTACAAAAATGCAGCCCAACACCACAGGGTGTCTGCTACAGCAGCAGTTACCATGGTGACAGAAGTTTGGTCCAGGTCATTGACTTTGTTTGGAGAAGAGGAAGAAGAAGAATAAACCGAGAAAAAGCAATATGTTTTCCTTCTGCGAAGGTAAACATTATTGGGCAGTGTACAGGAGGCTTTATATAGCTAAGTTTTATACAACAATTGCAATATGCAAACTTGAATTTTTGTCTTTGTCCTCTTTACCTTCAGAGCTGTGTCTGATGGCATAGGTTTGATCCCGAGTGACATCATTGCCTTGCCCAGGTCACGTGACAGGAGGAAGCCATCTTTGTCTTTATCAAGCATCTGAAAGCATTTCTTGAACAGATCCTTTTGTTTGTCATCAAACTTTGGGTGGTCGGCAGCCATCCTGTCAATATATATCATCTCATATATTAAAGATGAAAAACATCTTAGCATTACAATTTAATAACACAATTATATCACAAAATAATGGATTTAAGGTAGCATATGGTCGCCTTAATTGTCCCTGTTATCACTGTTAAGTCTATTGAAACATAATTTCAAGTCATGGGCATTGACCCGTTTAGAACTACAAAATATGACCCCTGACTTTTAATGATATATTAACAGTTTGATAGAGCTGGATAGTTTAGACAGTTAGAAGGAAATCTGCACTAACTGCCCCCGTCACACACAGACGACAATGGTCTCACGATCTTTCTCAACCTTTCCCAGACCGTGGTTGGGAGTTAGTCGTAATCAAGATCACATGTGGTTGGCAGTTGCTCGACCTGAATTGTCCTTGAACATTCCAATATGTTCACACAAGCCTTTCTGTTGATGTTTCGGGTAGAAGATCAAACAAATGATTTCCGTTGTACACTAGTCAGGTTTGGGTAGGATGCATTTTAACACACAGTTTGATAGAGCTGGATAGTTTAACACACAGTTTAACACACAGTTTGATAGAGTTGTCCCTGAACTTTCCAATATGTTCACACAAGCCTTTCCATTGATGTTTCGGGTAGAAGATCAAACAAATGATTTCCGTTGTACACTAGTCAGGTTTGGGTAGGATGCATTTTAACACAAAATCAAACTTGTGAAACAAACATGGCGCTTACCCCTAGGCAATGAATCAAAATTGATCACAGCAACGCCCCAAATCTATCAAAGTCTATCAAACCAAGACGGTTAAATACGATTTTAAACCTCCTTGATCAAAGCTATCAGGAGTTACCCGTCAGTGTGTGAGAAATACAATCATACATAAAAACACGCAGCATACCTTCCCTGTTGTAAGACGAGACTGTGGAACCCTGTAGACTGGCACGACTGAAGGACACACGTAGTGAAGGTCGACTTCTAATTTACACACGACCTTTCCGTCTACCTTTCTAGGTCGCCTCAATCATACCGTTAATTCATGGGTCATTGGTTCATCGGCATTTCAGTATGTTTTTTTGGAAGACTATCAACTGCGCTTGGGGAAAAGTTTGATGAAATATATACGTAATACAAAATGTTTGGAAAAAAATCTTACAAGTTTTATCGTGAAAATGAAATGTCGGTTTGTTTGTTTGTTTGTTTGTTTGTTTGTTTGTTTCGCCTAACCGGTGAACCACCTTTTTAGGCGTATTATAACACACCAGTTTTGTACATGTAAGACCGGACTATAAGGTTTGAACCACTCACACCAGACCCCTGTTACAATTGATATACGGCTTAAAGTATTGACGTATACATATCAAGTTTAAAGAGTTAAAGGTCATACATGAAACATTGTCACTGAATTCAAACAGTATTCCACGAAACTGAATAATCATTTATTATTTATAGATAGACTCTGTAAGGTTTGTAACTGTGATAGCGTGGAAGATAAAATGCATTTTGTACTTGTGTGTAAATTATATGACGCCGAACGTAACATACTATTTATAAATATCCTCTTAGACAAACTGTGTAAAGGTAGAACCAAGAAAGATTTTCAGTCATCTCATGTCTACCAGTAATGAACATAATAGAAAAACTATTTGATAGGAAATAATCTCCAGTTGCTTTAAAAAGAGAGAGGACGTCTTTAAGACCTAGATTATATAGAATGTACTTCCTAGTACTTCCCAAGACTCACGTTATTCTGTTATCCTTATATCCTATGTACTTAATGTTACTCAGTATGATATACATGTATATGTAACATCATACCCTGATGTATGCATTTAGCCCCATGGGCATGAACATGCAATAAAGATTCAATTTAATCGTGGCGCTAACATCTGCACGAACTCTTCATATTGGATGACGCCATCACGATTCTTGTCCGCCATCTAGAATATTAAAAACAAACAGTATCAAGAAAACTATGTATGTATTGAAGTATGAATTCAATACACATTTTTTCAACATAGGTGTAACTGATAAAAAATTATCTTCGACGGAAGGACAATTGCTGTGGTTGCTTTGATGACACGCAATACTAGTAACTTTGCCTGTAGACTACAATCTATCAATTCAACAATTGAGAGTTTTTTTTCAGAATGCCACCTGGTTCTCGTCTAGATCACATTGATATCATTATGCTTTCCAAATACGAGTTTGAAATTCCTTCCACAGCAATAGCTACTTTCTATGGACTGCGAAATCGTGGAACTGTATACATGATAAGCTTTTCCCTCCCGCATATCGAATATATACAACCCACAAGTCTTGAAAACCAGCGTACACGGAAATCTCCCAGTATAGCCTCCTCTACCTCGCATCACCAACTTAATTCAGTGCCCAGAAGCGTACTCTTAGTTCAGTGCCTCGCATCGAATAATTAAAAATCGGGTCTTGTCAACATAGTATAGGATACATTCATTTATGAGTTCTAATTGAATTAAAGAAGTATACATTGTATGATGTATTGAAATCACACAAGTTAATTTTTACCTTGACCATAAGGTCGATGGTCTTGTCGTTGTGCACCATGCCCAGAGATTTTATGGCTTCTTTCAGCTCTGCTTTGTCCAGTACTCCATTTCCGTCCTAAAAGTACACCGTAAAGAACGGTCAGCTTTTTTCCGTTATACAGTAAACGGTAACAACAGACGGGATAGGAAAGTTATGCAAATGAATTACATGTAATTAATTCATTCAATTGTATGTCAGAAAAGGGTTGCAATACGAGTAGCATAATCGCCGATATCTGCTGGTAGAGATTACGATCGGCGTCTGTATTATGAACGCCAAGAGCTATTCGATACTTTACAATTAGACAAGATATATAAGAAAATGTCAAAGCAGGACATGTTTAAAAACACTTGATGTCATACAAGAACGAAAGTACAGTAGACAAACTATGTAATTATGTTTCCAAATGTTTCAAAAAGAGAAAAGAAAGGGCAACTAACAGTAGATGATAGGTAGTTTATAGTATTATTGTAATGTATAGATTCCTAGCACTTTGCATTAGAATATAGTGTTCCAGTATGAAATGCTCATGTTTTACATACTGGATATCCTCTTGTGCATTTAGCCCATCTGGGCAAGAACATGCAATAAAGATTCATATCATATCATTATTTTCTGTGGATATTGTCTTAAAAGACAGAACTTGCTTTCAACTTTTCAATTTAATAGGTACGACAGAGCTAGAGACTCCGGTCGGGATCTCTACCGGTAGAAACCGCGCGATTTTGCCAAATCACAATCTCTACCCTGGCATAAACATGTTAATGCATGTGACGTGAACAGGGATGCGAAAACACAAACGTTAGTTTTGGATACACATGCAGTAAAGTATGTGTTAAGCTTTCCAGGACCAATAGGAAAAGCAATTCTAGTCACTGGATTCACAAGAACGAAATAAAGTGGATGTCGAGCTTTGGTTATCTATCCCATTTATTTAGTACTGAAAAGTATGGTCTTTAAAAAAGTGCTAACTACTATTAAATGGGATAGCTATGGGTAAAAAAAAACCATTATACCCCCAAGAGTTACAACACTCTAAACAGTCTATATGGTGTACTACTGCTATCCGATTAGTTTCCCAGAGGAAAATTTAGAATTTCTCTATATGGTGAATTAATGGGATCTATGTCTAGCTTGTCATACGTATACACAGGAGGTAAAGTATGGGCTGATATTTCCAGGACTGGACCAATAGAAACGTACTCTAGTCACTGGATTCACATGAAATATAAGAGAATGTCGACCTTGTCATGCTTTTCGAACGTCTCTCTGACGAACTGGGAGTCGGGTGTCAACACTTGTTTGAGGAAGAAGATAAAATTCAGAAACTCCTCGAAGTCCATCATGTTGTTGCCATCCAGGTCAAACGCCTTCAAAGAGGCCTGTGGTAACAGAAAACGATTCAAACTAGAAAGGTAACATTTGCAAAGCAAATTCATAATGTTTACATTCACATGTTCTAGACCAACAAACAACTGTTTGTTGGGCTAGAACTTAGATTAATATCTATGTGTATATGTATGGTGAATAGCCCCTCCAACTCTTGCCTTCTACAAAACTGCAACCCAACACCACAGGATGTCTGCTAGAGCACCGGTTACCACGGTGACAGACGTTTGGTCCAGTTCATTGACTTTGTTTGGAGAAGAAGAAGAGAAAGAGGAAGAAGAAACTGAGTAAAAACAACATGTTTCATTCTGCGAAGGTAAATATAACAATTGGGCAGTATGCAGAAAGCTTTATATAGCTAAGTTTGACATACAACAATTGCAATATGCAAACTTGAATTTTGGTCTTATTTATACCGTGGCCTACAGGGACAAATGTTAACACCGCAACTTTTGGTGTTTCAACACCGCAACTTTGGTGTCTCAACACCGCAACTTTTGCCGTCAACAGACTCAACACTGCAACTTTTGGAGCCTACAGATGCAAAGCGTCAACTACCATCCCCCCACTTAAGTGTAACAACCTTTATATAAGTGATTCAAGAGAGAAGGCTTCAGAATTCAACAAATATTTTTCACAACAGTCGACAATTGATGATACCAATTCCAGATTACCGAATCTTGACTACTTGACTGATGCACTGATGCACGATTGTTTAACTGTGAAACTACGGCCACTGAAGTTGAATTGTATATTTCTGAGTTGGATATTTCAAAGGCGTATGGCTGGGATGAAATTGACAACGTTTCTTAAAGCTTATTAGTCCATATATCTCTGATAAAATAGCCTATATTTTTAACCTGTCGTTTTGTCACGGAATTTGCCCGGAAATCTGGAAGAGAGCTAATGTTGTGCCTATTTTTAAAAAAGGTGATCCTTGCTTAGTTTCCAACTACCGCCCCGTTTCGTTGTTACCTGCCCTGTCAAAAATTTTAGAAAAAATAGCCTATAAACATATATATACCAAAAGTTGCGGTGTTGGGACACCAAAAGTTGCGGTGTTGGGACACCAAAAGTTGCGGTGTTGGGACACCAAAAGTTGCGGTGTTGGGACACCAAAAGTTGCAGTATTGAGACACCAAAAGTTGCGGTGTTGGGACACCAAAAGTTGCGGTGTTGGGACACCAAACGTTGCGGTGTTGAGACAGCAAAAGTTGCGGTGAGGGAACATCAAAAGATGCAGTGTTGGGACAGCAAAAGTTGCAGTGATGGGTACCGTGGCCGACAAGTACAAAATTTTACACCGCAACTTTTGGTGTTTTACACCGCAACTTTTGGTGTTTTACACTGCAACTTTTGGTG
>NW_017802713.1:1955179-1960000 GCF_001625305.1 Branchiostoma belcheri
ACACCAAAAGTTGCGGTGTTGGGACACCAAAAGTTGCGGTGTTGGGACACCAAAAGTTGCAGTATTGAGACACCAAAAGTTGCGGTGTTGGGACACCAAAAGTTGCGGTGTTGGGACACCAAACGTTGCGGTGTTGAGACAGCAAAAGTTGCGGTGAGGGAACATCAAAAGATGCAGTGTTGGGACAGCAAAAGTTGCAGTGATGGGTACCGTGGCCGACAAGTACAAAATTTTACACCGCAACTTTTGGTGTTTTACACCGCAACTTTTGGTGTTTTACACTGCAACTTTGGGTGTTTTACACTGCAACTTTTCCTGTGTTTTACACTGCAACTTTTTCTGTGTTTTACACTGCAACTTTTGCTGTGTTTTACACTGCAACTTTTACTGTGTGGAAAACTTACACCCCTCCCCTTTTACAAAGAATTGTCCCTCAATAAGGTCAAAGGTGACAAAGATGGCGGCGGCCTGAGAGTTAGTGTAGTAGGTAACTAGTTAAGATTTCTCCTTTTTGGTGAATCTATTTACAATTGTAGCGGTTTTAAGTTAAAAATTGCATCCTACTGTAGTAGTTTGTGTAGGAAAAATCGTACCGAACCGTTCTTTTCTCTGCATATTTTGTGCACATGTGAGGTCAAAAATATTTGAAGACGTGCGGTTTTTTTTTGGGGGGGGGGGGCATAAAACTAAAGATTGAGTTCAGATAACATTGTCAACCAACCAATAAATTGTAACTGTCATCGTTTTCTTATACTTTGTTCTATTATTATTAATTAGCATTAGCGTCAGGTACGTGTGTGTGGGGGGGAGGCGTTTCTATTATTCTATACATGTTCGTTTCAGCCTCTTACGTAGCAGCCTGTTCTGGAATGCAGATGGAGTTTTTGCTGAAATTTTAGAGGATAACTCAAGAAGGGGTTTTGGAAATTAGGTAGTTAACAATGTCACAGAATATGAGAAATGTGGATATCTGTATGTAGCACATACTTATGCAATGTAATACTGCTTGCTAGATGTATATTTTTCAATGTTTTTAGGAACTAGTCAGAGATGGTGACTTAGAAGTTGGGAATACCATTCATATGTGAGTATTTATTGTTCTTCCTTGCACTGCATATCTACTTCATTAAATATACTCAGGTAACACAGGTCGCATCTGTGATGGTTTAAAGCTGAAGCTTCAACTTCTTTGTCTTCTCTATTTTCTGTGTAATGTGTTGTTGCACTTTTGTCACCAGATCTAATACCCTTTTTTCCCTGATCTAGAAATTGCATGGTGGCCAGGTATAGCATTATGGCCTTCTATATTTATTGCTTATATCAGTGTGATATTGCTTTTCCATCTTGTAAATTTTCCCAATTTTCATCATTTCAGTTGGTGTATCCGCTTCTGCATGATGTCCTTGTTATCAGATGACCTGAATAGCTTTGCGCAAGGCTGGAATGACAGAAGGAAGCTGCCTGGTCACGGTGCACCTGCTGGCCGTCCAAATGCGCTTTATTTCCTGCCACACCTTTCAGGTAAAGTGGTTGTTTTGGGGCATAATCTAGACACTGCCATTTGGCATGAAACATCAGTTTTGTACATTTAGTACACTCTGCGTTAGACGGGATGGTAAAGTTTGATCCAGTCACTTCAAGATAGTGTCGATAAGTGGATCTTTAATATGGTTGAGGTACATGTATGGCTCTCCTCAAATATGAAACCGTCAGCTTAACATTGCATCCAAGATAATGCCCCTTGCCAAAGCTAGCTACTCATTTCCTTACTTATTTTTCATTTGTACCTTTGTTGCCCTTATACATGTAAAATTGAATTTGTTAGAAGGATCTGGAAATAAATAATGATTGGTGTTTATTGTATAAAAATAAGTTATCATCTTTAGTCATGTACTAATTTTCTCCATCTCTGGTCTAAATAGGGGGCCAAAACCTACTACAAGACGTGGATGCGAGGATGCTCCACCATGCACAGCGAGAGTGCACATCACCCTCACTTGTTTGGAATGACAGATTTCATCGCTACTTATGTGATATGTTGCAAAGGTTAAATAAGAGGTATCCCACAAATTGCGATGATGCATCTTTCTTATGCGCTTTGATCATCCTGTATTATACAAACACATCTCAAATTATATTTTTAACATTACAAAGAAACGAGAAGAAGCCGAACCATTGTATTAGAGTAGTTTTAAAGCTGTTTGTAATACAAACATGTATATTACCTATTTCATCTGTTCACCTGTACTTAGCCCTAAAGGTTATTATTAACACTGTACCGAGAGCTGGTGGCAATTGCAAATTAATATACATCAAACCTGTACACAGAACACCTAGTTTATGTGTCCACTTAATTGGTGGTCCTTTGGTGATTTATTTATTGTAACAGATGTAGAGGAACTGATCTTCTCACACACTTAACTTGTAATATTATGTCATCAAATGTAAGACTTAACCAGCAACAAGAACTCTTAACCAGCAACAAGAACTCTACAACTTGTAATGTAAATTGATAGAATATTCGGCTTTACCTGCAACAAGAACTCTGGCAGTCTACTGCAACACTAAGAAATATGCTTTTCCACACATACTAATGGCAGTTAACATTGTTCATGGAGAAAGTACATGTACATCATCATATTACATCATCACAGTATTCATGAGAACAGTACAATGTAAGTTTGTTATGCTTTTAGAAACAAGTAATAGTAACAGTATTTTTAATTCTGTGTTTGATATACCATATCCACAACTGTACACATTGCTATACTGTTAGTTGTAAGACGCTAGACTTGCGTGCATTGCCAACTAGTCACAGTGATACTGCATATATTTTTGGGATGCTTTCCTGATTTTCATAACATTAACATCACATAGAATCACATACTGGTACTGTCATGATCTGTTTGACAACAACTTGACATGAAGGACCTATCAACATTATTCAGAAAGTGCTTTATTTAATACCCTATCTAATGTGCAACTACTTACAGTGATACTACACATACAATTTTTGAGATGCTTTCATGACTTTCATTAGAAACACCACTTACAATCACAAACTGGTACTGTCATGATTTGTTTGATGACAACTTCACATGAAGAAACTATCTTCATGTGATGTACTGTGTACATAGCTTTTCTGTAGTACAGTATGGGATCAGGGGGGAAGGGTCACATGGATAAACTATAAATCATTGATTACTGATTGAATACTTTTATACGAGATACACATGTACAGGAAATGTTACAGGTGAGTACATGACTATTGAAATTTGGATTTAAATGGGAAGTGTTGTGCTATACACTTGATAACTCGTACCCGGATGGCCTCCCTCACTTCTGCATTGGAGCTGGTGCCAAGACGCCTTCATAGCCCAAGCTTGTTGTACCTGTACTTTAGCTGCCGCACACTGTATACAATAAATAAATAAATGGGTTTGTTGACAGCACAATATTGCCTAGTTTGTTCCCCTTGAATAAGATTGAAAAACAAAACTGTTGTTTCAGATCATATTCATACACTACACCATATAACACAATACATCATGTAGAGACAGCCTATCATGATGAGACATTCTGCATCTTTTAAAAGTTATTTTACATGTACACCATGATATTCCTTGACCATCTCTTTCTAAAGAACTGCTTAGCCACCCCTATTCAACATTAAGAGCTGTGCTGGTAGAAAACATTGATGCTACAATATTTTAACAATTGTACAATAACAAGCATTTCTTTAACACATGACAAACATGTACACATAAGAGTTTTCAAATGAAGCTCCCCCTGATATAATATATAGTACTACCTGCCTTAGATCCACGTCATGAAAGTTGCTAAAAAATGTTGAGATCTCAAGAGTACTGGTAGCCTCTTTTCCAGTACTCTACCAGAAGTTCCTCCTCTGGAAAGACAACCATAGACAACCATATTGTAAGTCATACAAGTATTGGTCATACAAAAATATTACATCATTACATTTTAATCCATGAAGCCATAATCAGCAATATACCAAAAAATGTGACTTGTAGACAGATAATAGAGAAGCGACTTGTGGCTTGTAGACAGATCATAGAGAAGCAAAAAAAGAACTCTATTTATCATCCATTTAGGTACAGTGTAATGTCATGCATATACATGTACATGTAACAGTTACTAACTAACAGATAAATAAAAGGATGTAAATAAATCAAGATCAGATGGTGTGTTTTGTATCTATATAGCCGGTTATTATAGATACAGATTTACTGGGGGTTCATGGGAGAAAGGGTTTACAGTTGCTAGAACTGTTGAAATTGGCTGTATTTGACACTTCCAAAAAAGACAAATATGTAAAAAAAAAAACGTTACTTCAACATAACCAGGGATAGTAGTACACATAATCTTGGCTGTAAAGTACATGTAACAGTTATATTGAGTAGAAGTATGATATGAAAACATTTTGAAGTCCTAGAATAACAAAAATATTAATATTACAATTCCTTACCATTGTTATAGTTCTTGAGGCAGGGGGCATCCATGACTGAAGTAATAAAAGAACATCTTTTGCATGTGACATTAAAAACTCGACAACAAATTCTTTCTGCAATCAAGGACGTCGAAAAGCCTTGCTGCAGCTGCAAATATAGAATAATAGAAACGCCCTCCCACACGTACCTGACGCTAATGCTACTTAATAATAATAGAACAAATTATAATAAAACGATGACAGTTACAATTTATTGGTAGGTTGACAATGTTATCTGAACTCAATCTTTAGTTTTATGCCCCCCCCTCCAAAAAAAACCCCGTACGTCTTTCAAATATTTTTTAGTACCT
>NW_017802713.1:1960020-1977247 GCF_001625305.1 Branchiostoma belcheri
ATCATGCAGAAGCGGATACACCAACTGAAATGATGAAAATTGGGAAAATTTACAAGATGGAAAAGCAATATCACACTGATATAAGCAATAAATATAGAAGGCCATAATGCTATACCTGGCCACCATGCAATTTCTAGATCAGGGAAAAAGGGTATTAGATCTGGTGACAAAAGTGCAACAACACATTACACAGAAAATAGAGAAGACAAAGAAGTTGAAGCTTCAGCTTTAAACCATCACAGATGCGACCTGTGTTACCTGAGTATATTTAATGAAGTAGATATGCAGTGCAAGGAAGAACAATAAATACTAATTTCCAAAACCCCTTCTTGAGTTATCCTCTAAAATTTCAGCAAAAACTCCATCTGCATTCCAGAACAGGCTGCTACGTAAGAGGCTGAAACGAACATGTATAGAATAATAGAAACGCCTCCCCCCCCCCATACGTACCTGACGCTAATGCTAATTAATAATAATAGAACAAAGTATAAGAAAACGATGACGGTTACAATTTATTGGTTGGTTGACAATGTTATCTGAACTCAATCTTTAGTTTTATGCCCCCCCCCAAAAAAAACCCTGCACGTCTTCAAATATTTTTGACCTCACATGTGCACAAAATATGCAGAGAAAAGAACGGTTCGGTACGATTTTTCCTACACAAACTACTACAGTAGGATGCAATTTTTAACTTAAAACCGCTACAATTGTAAATAGATTCACCAAAAAGGAGAAATCTTAACTACTTACCTACTACACTAACTCTCAGGCCGCCGCCATCTTTGTCACCTTTGACCTTATTGAGGGACAATTCTTTGTAAAAGGGGAGGGGTGTAAGTTTTCCACACAGTAAAAGATGCAGTGTAAAACACAGCAAAAGTTGCAGTGTAAAACAGCAAAAGTTGCAGTGTAAAACAGCAAAAGTTGCAGTGTAAAACACAGCAAAAGTTGCAGTGTAAAACACCAAAAGTTGCAGTGTAAAACACCAAAAGTTGCAGTGTAAAACACCAAAAGTTGCGGTGTAAAACATCAAAAGTTGTGGTGTAAAATTTTGTACTTGTCGGCCACGGTAGATGGGACACCAAAAGTTGCAGTGTTGAGACACCAAAAGTTGCAGTTTTGAGACACCAAAAGTTGCGGTGTTGAGACACCAAAAGTTGCAGTTTTGAGACACCAAAAGTTGCGGTGTTGAGACACCAAAGGTTGCAATGTTGAGACACCAAAAGTTGCGGTGAGGGAACACCAAAAGTTGCGGTGTTGGGACACCAAAAGTTGCAGTGTTGGGACACCAAAAGTTGCGGTGTTGGGACACCAAAAGTTGCAGTGTTGAGACACCAAAAGTTGCAGTGTTGAGACACCAAAAGTTGCAGTGTAGAGACACCAAAAGTTGCAGTGTTGGGACACCAAAAGTTGCAGTGTTGGGACAGCCAAAGGTGCAGTGTAGAGACACCAAAAGTTGCAGTGTAGAGACACCAAAAGTTGCAGTGTTGGGACACCAAAAGTTGCAGTGTTGAGACACCAAAAGTTGCAGTGTTGGGACAGCAAAAGTTGCAGTGTAGAGACAGCAAAAGTTGCAGTGTAGAGACACCAAAAGTTGCGGTGAGGGAACACCAAAAGTTGCGGTGTTAACATTTGTCCCTGTCGGCCACGGTATATTTACCTCCAGGGCTTCCTCTGAGGGCTTAGGTTTGATCCCGACTAACTTCATGGCCTTGCCCACGTCACGTGACTGCAGGAAGCCATCTTTGTCTTTGTCAAGCTTCTCAAAGCATTTCTTCAACACTTCCTTTTGTTCGTCATCGAACTTTGGGTTGTCGGCAGCCATCCTGTAGATGTACATCATTTATATCTTAGTGTTAGAATTTAATAACACAATTGTGTCCCAAAATAATGGATTCAAGGCAGCATATGGTCGCCTTGATTGTCCCCATTATCACTGTTAAGTCTACTGAAAAATTATTTCAACTCATGGCCACTGACCCACATTTATATGACCTCTGACTTTTTTAACAGTTGGATAGAGTTGGATAGTTTAACAGCTAGAACGAAATCTTCACTAACTGCCCCCGTCACACACAGACGACAATTGCCTCCCGATCACTCTCAACCGTTTCCAGACAGTGGTTGGGAGTTAGTCGTGATAGAGGTCATACTCATCGGTTCAAAACAGTCGCCGAGGTGACGGCGCTCATGTCGCCCATGGCGCTCTCATCGCGCTCGCATGGTGACCTTGGCGATATCTTGGTGCTCTCTCCGCGCTCTGGCCAAGTTCAGGTCGCAGAGAGAGCGCCGTGAGAGCGCCGTCTTAGTAAAATGGGGGCCAATGAAACACAATCATACATAAAAGCATGTTGCATACCTTACCTGTTGTAAGACTAGACGGTGGGGAATTCTGTATAGACTGACACGACTGAAGGAGACAAACCTACACAGTGGAGGTCGACGGCCTTAGATAGTAACCCAGCACGCCTCAATCATACCTTTACAACGGGTCATTGCTTCATAGGCATTTCCGTACGTTGTCATTGAAGACAATCAACTGCGCTTGGGGAAAAGATTTTTTAAATATATTTATTCCAATATTTCATGACTAGATACGGTGATGGCACACTCAAGTGATATCAACTTATTTTATGCCGCCACGAACGCAGAGGACGAATACAGGACAAGACAATACCCATTTTCACTTGACTTAAGTGAGGAATGTCGTGTAAAGCTACCCTGACCCAATAAAATCTTGCCCCAAGGGCACAAGATCGGCGGCATATCAGGACTCGAACCCGGGACCTCTGGGTTCATTCCCAGTCGAGCACTCTGCTGTCACGCTACACGACCCAACTATCAATCTGCAATTTGGGGAAAGTTTGATGAGAGAAAATGTTAAGAAAAGAATCTTACAAGTTTTATCATAAAAATGAAACGATCGTTGTATCAAGAAGTAAAATCAACGTACAGAGTCAAGAGGCTTTATTGTTGGAGAAAATATTTTAAGGAAGCAATTATCTTCTGACCTGGAAACGTAGATGTTGTTATGCGAAAGTAATGTTTGATAATGCTGAGGTCACATTTCCAAATCGGGCCCGGCAGGGCAGTGTTTTTATGGAACGAGTATGATACAAAAGACAACAAAGCACAAAGGAATTGATAAAACTAATGATGGGAACTATAGCGTATAT
Organism: Branchiostoma belcheri; assembly: GCF_001625305.1. Lineage (NCBI taxonomy): Eukaryota > Metazoa > Chordata > Leptocardii > Amphioxiformes > Branchiostomatidae > Branchiostoma > Branchiostoma belcheri. Next base: position 1,963,197 of record NW_017802713.1, read on the forward strand.
TAGTGATATAAATTGTTGATCGTTAATCGAAACAGCCCGACCGGGCCCCGGTTTGGAAATGTGACCTCAGCATAACAAACTCTCCTTTTCTTAGCATAGCCTTCACATCTGATGAAACCATTCTTACGAGCGACCTCTAGCGAAATTGTACCCTTGCTGCACATATTCTAGGCTGGCAAATGTCATATTTGCCAAAAAGGCACCAAATTTGACGGTTCTAGCGCAAGCCGTTCAGGCACTGTGCGAGATGAAAGTGGCCGCGGGCCTCAAAAGCCCCCCCCCCCCTGAATAGGATTAATTGTACGTTTATGGTCTTACAAGCTAAGTATAGGTCACGAATAAACAGGAAATACAGTAATAGCTTACTTCAACTACACATACTAACGTAAACAGGTTCAACTTCATCTCGCTTCTTGAGGCAGTTGTACATGTACGAACACATGGAGCTGATGATACACGGTTTGTCAAGTTTCATAAGGAATTTTTCTGTTTCTTCTTAAAGTCTAAAGCTGGGGAACTTATTTTTTTTATATACGTATAGAGGGAATCCCTCTCATCTCTATATTATGTACAATCAACTACAAAATGACATCCCCAATTTGATCCAAATAACAAAATTTGCAAATCGTTTGCTGTAGAGGAATGCGGTTATGTATGATGTAGACTAACCGGATGTTAATCATACAATCTACAGTGTTTGGACACGGTTCGGATCTTTTTTGAAACAACAGCAGAAGATGGTCATAGTAACCGCGACGATAGCAGCCATATGCATGCCAGACCCGACCACGGATCCAATAACCCACAGCTGGACTACATTCTTCTCCGGGCCTCTGGTGGATCCTGTGTGAGGAGGGAAGGTATATCTACCATACTGTATTCTTTTTTAAAATCTATTTCAACATGCAAAAATACAATACATAGTGGTGAAGCACTCAAGCAACATGCTTATATTCACGTCACCACTAGACATAAAAAAAATTACATCACAAAACATGGGTATCGTCCAGGTAACAAGAGAACAGAGTTTAGCTATTAAGATATTATAAATGAATATAAAAGTATAAATCAGTTGTTAAATCGCTTAGTTTGAGAGAGATATAGCTGTGTAATAATGAGTATTTGAGAGTTGACTGTAGATGAAAGTAAAGGTGAACCATTAGGTAACAGATATGCAATTATAGCACTATCGGATATTGTATTCATTCCATTAGTTATGGTAAAAAAAGGCATTTCATACATGCTTCCTCCTTTTAATACAACATTTTAATTAGAGAGTGATTGTTAGAAACCTTATCCCAACTGTTTGGTTGCAGACAAAGAACTCTGTTATCCTTCAAATTATAGACGTTGACAAGGAACAGATATTTTGTGCCATAGGAAGAAGCATATTGGGAGCTATATCTTACCTTTTGTGTGAGCCGTAACGGTTGCAGATGTTGCATTTGCAGATGCTGATGCTGATGAATGTGTAGCTGATGGTGTCTGCGCTGGCGTTGTCCGTGCAGGTGTAGTGGCCTGAGTCGGTGTAGTTGCTGCAGACACTGTCCGTGCAGGTGTAGTGGCCGCATTCGGTGTAGATGCTGCATACACCGTCCGGGCAGGTGTAGTGGCCGGATGTGGTGTAGTTGCTGCAGACACCGTCCGTGTAGGAGTAGTGGCCGGATTTGGTGTAGGTGCTGCAGACACCGTCCGTGCAGGTGTAGTGGCCGGATTTGGTGTAGTTGCTGCAGACACCGTCCGTGCAGGTGTAGTGGCCTGACTCGGTGTAGTTGTTGCAGACACCGCCCCTGTAGGTGTAGTGGCCGGATTCGGTGTAGCTGTTGTAGACACCGCCCGTGCACGTGTAGTGGCCGGATTCGGTGTAGCTGTTGTAGACACCATCCGTGCAGGTGTAGTGGCCTGACTCGGTGTAGTTGCAGACACCGTCTGGGCACGTGTAGTGGCCAGATTCGGTGTAGTTGCTGCAGACACCGTCCGGGCAGGTGTAGTGGCCTGATGTGGTGTAGTGGAAGCTAACGTCATGGCAGCAGCTGCAGTTGACGTCATCGATGCAGTCCCGGCAGGGCAGGTTGGGCCTGTGTCTGAGGAGTCAAGTGATGGTTTACAAACTAACGTTAATATACAGGGGGTACGCAACTTGAAAACAACTCTTTCTTCATCGGGTACCTCAACAAAGATTTTGATAATGTACTTCAAAGCTAAGTATAGCCTTTCAAAAGACGGCCGGTTTTCTAGACTTCTATTTGACACATTTGAAACCAGGAGGAGGAGAATTTGTTATTCTTTTCTAAAAAGGTTATTTTCCTCCAACAACGCAACAATCCGTCGCTTAATACATTCCGATGCCTTTTACAGGAATTCATTCTTTCGGAAGACCTACCATTTATTATGCTTTTAGGTTTCTTGCTGTTTTAATTCTATGTCTGTAGAGTTTTTGTATTATTTTAATGATGTATTGTACATGTGTAATATGGGTTTTTACCTGAAATAAAGAATGAATGAAAAATGAGACTTCTGTCTTTCCTAAGCCTCTGTAACAAATTCAGGACCTCCCCACGGTTGACTCCCAATGAAGGTTGGGAGTAGCCTAGAATCAGTCCTGGTCTAGCTCCAGATTGCTTCTTTGACATTCCTGACTCAGATTCGTCAGAATTTATAGTCGGTGGACGCAGGCAACCTTTAAAGACTAGTATACAACCTCGCCGACCAACTTCCAACCTTAGATCAACTCCTGCACGACAACCATAATTCTAGACAGTCAGGAGGCCATGTTTGATGTTCGGCTATGTGTAACGGCGGCTTGAAAGTAGCAGTATACAGTTTTCGCCCTTTGGGGAGCCCTAAGTGATAAGGTTCGACGCTGTAAAATTCATAGTAGGGTGCACAAGCAAGTTACAAAAATTCAATATGTCTGAAAATCAGCTCAAGTTTGCCGTCTCGTTTTCCCATAAGAAAACATTTTTATTTGGCGCTTTGCAGGGGTTATATGAACTTCAGCCGACGCACAGTACTTGGTCGTAACAGGATCCATGCGCGAATCGACCCCGGCCGAACAAACACCCTAATTCAAATTATACAGTCTCAAACCCGATACGGTCTTCTGCAATTCAGCATAGTTTTCACCTCGCTATCCTGCACGACAGAATCTTGGCATCTCTCTCTCAAGTATACTGTGTCGCACTACTTTGTGCCCGGACTACTTTATCACCCATAAATACTGTGTTGTGCGACCTTAACGTGCATCTACTCTACAGACAGTGTTAACCACGTACCTGATTCAGTAAACGATGCGAGAAACCCGTCATACCCGTTCGCGGAGTCCGTTGTGAACTCTACAGTCATCTTATTGGAGCATGACTGAAGCGCGGAAGGAAGCGTGTAGCCACAGAATGATCCTGAGAAAAGAATATGTACTCAATAACATGCCTAATTACATACAACAGCAAGCTATTTTCGGCAATTAAAAAAAAACTGATAGGCTTTATTTGTTACCGACTAATCTGTCAGACGATATTCTAGTACACTTATTTTTAAGAGGTTCTACTTTTCTTTCAAATTTCAAAAGCTCTTTCAAATATTACTCCGTGCTCCATAACTAGCGAATCCACTCTAATGATTGTTTTCTTCCATTTTATTTCATCTTTTCAAGGAAATAACAAGATTTTAGTCGCTATACACTTAATAAAATATATATGTCTGGTTTATTTGCAAAGACATACATAATACATAAAATAATACAGCAAATTGGAAGCTTTTTTGCAGCCTTGCTGAATTAAGCAGTTTTTACAATTACATGAGTATACACGAATAAAAATGTATGTACATAACATCGCTTGTGCAATAGAGCTTATTCACCACACGTCATCATGACGTCACGACCCCTCATGTCCCGTGTGACGCCATTTTGGGGCTACAGCGCCTACAGCGAGTTTCCAAGCATTGAAATGGCCGACAAACGTTAGGTAAACTGTCCTTTGTCCTATTACACGAAGACTTTACCACCACTCATACCTCTCGTTACTGGAACAAAATAAAATCTGTTGGGATTGACCCGTTTTTGTTGAGTTTTGATCAGTCTGATCGAGACGGCGTCTACCGCCAGCGGAGTCCATTGACGCGACTTAGCTTCGTATTTGGTACTGGGCCGAAGTTTTTACACACAACATCGGTTCAAACCCTCTAAGAGTCTGGAAGCGTTGTATCAGGATGTGTAGAGAGTGTTGTGGGACATGCAGTTGCGTGGTGACAAGTACGTTGTAGTCGGGATACGCAAAAGGTCGCTATTTTGGAACAGCCCCGGACTGTGTCTGGATAATAACAAACAAATGCGGGGCCATCGGCCGCCGGCCGCCATCCTCAGTCCGCACTGCCGCGACTGTGGCTGGACAAGGTGAGTGTTACAAGTTGCCAGTGCCCTGTTCTACATGGACATTTACCACAGAGTAAAGGGACAGGTAGCTTCAACAGATTTAACGTGTCCATGGCTACCCACGTTGACATCTACAGGGGGCGATCTACAGGCCCCTACGCCAGGGTAAAACACACCGATTTCTGATCAGCAAAAAAAGATAAAAAGCCGATCTTGAGAACATGAGACGTGGACATGGAGCCAGAACAACCCCAAGGACAATGTTACTAACACGAAGAGTGTTCAAAACGTAGATTGTGGCCCAAAATGCGCAACTATCGCCAAGAGTTTGCATAGCGTACCATAGCGATAGGCACCATGCTGCACCCCCTAATGGCGGACAATGCTCGCTGCCGGGGGAAGAGTCACGTGACCATCTGTGGTGAATAAGCCCTATAGACTAGTGGAGATTTTATGTTAAAATTACAATTACAAGTCAGTTACAATTACATTAGTATTACTGAGAATAATAAAATACTATTACATCATATAAATATGGAAACGTACCGAGCTCTGTAAGTCCGGTAGAAACACCAGAGTAAACCTTCACTCTGTCCGCTTCTATGCAGAAGATGTCAACCTCAAAGTCCCGGTGAAATGTCAGGTTGACGTACTTCCCTGGTGTGACGGTTATTTCCCACTTGCAGTAAGCGTTGTCTTCGTATGGATCACTGGTGCCGTAGTACATGGATGCGATGGACCCAGTTGCAGTACCAGTCCAGCTCGCAAGGTTGTAGCACCCAGAGTCCAGTCCTGAACATCATTTCATTAAAGAAAACGTTACAGGTTTGCGATAGCAAAACCTATTGTATTTTAGCTGGATTTTGTGGGCGGATTTTCCCGTCATGCTATGGGACAGAACAAAGTTTGAGAGTGAGGTGCATGATGGGAAGGAGTTTACCATCATGTTAAGAGTGGTTAAACTTCAAAAGAGGTGTATGATGGGAAGGTCATTTCTAGGGACGTCAGGGCAATGAAAGGAAGTTAGGTCCCAGTAAGGTCCGAGAAAAGGTTAAAGGTTGTCTCATTTCCTGTCTTCAATTTCCTGCTGCATGCATGCCCGGTGCATTATGGGTGTCGGTGGGGAAAGGCCGATCACTAATCAATGAGAAATCCACAATTATTACAATGACTCTAATAACAAGATTAGTTACCATGGTGACAGGCGTCTGGTTCAGGTCATTGACCTTATTTGTTTGGCGAAAAAGAGGAAGAGGAAACAGAGCAAAAACAATATGTTTTCCTTCGGTAAACATAAATACATAGACCACAACACACTGACCTGACGATGGGCTTTCCTCTGAGAATGATGCTGAGAAGCCCGTGTACTGTGTGTTACTGAATCCAAATGTTGCAAGAACAACCGTCATCGTGTTACTTGCAGACAGGAAGGCAGGAGGTAGGATGGTTCCACAAAATTGTCCTGGATCAAATGTATGGAGAGAGTTGGGAACACTGTGAATTAGGGCTGCGTACCTAAACGTAACATCAGGTACAGGTACAGGTACTGGTACAGAGGTTTAGGTACAGGTCCGGACCTGTACCTGTACCTGAACAATTTGAAAAATTAACACGTGTTCTTCACTTTTTCAATCATGACACAGAAACAATAATAAAGTGTTGGAGGGAAGGGAAAATGACTGACCTCTGACCTGATTTGAGTTTGTTGACCAATCACAACCCTGGATCAGCCACACTCTCGCGATGTCTCGTGAGACTGAGGATCTCAAATTAATCGACGGTGTTTACGTCTTTTCCAGTGCTAATTTTTCGTCTTTGTGGTAGGATTTACCTATCTTTAGTCATATACATGGTGTAAACTAGCTATTTCGGTATATACTCGTTACTTCATGATCCGGTATTTTGGACCTGTACCGAAACGATTTTTACGGTATTGGACCGGTACAGTGTACCGGTCCGCAGCCCTACTGTGAATGAAAGAAACTATAAGAAGAGCAGTATCTTTGGGAGCAGTTTTCAACTTTTGCTTCAATGACAGCTGTCAAATGATACAACAGATAGATATACGACTTCCATCTAGGGTTCATATAGCCAGAAGACGTTGACAAATCAGAAGGCTCCATTTTCCATTGGTTATCAGGCCGTAACCTCAAAAGTGGTCGTTTATTAGAATAACTGACCACTTTTTGGACCGTACCATTATACAGGGGGCAGGGCTCTAACAGTAGTGTTAAGACTTGTAGTATTTATCTATTAAAACGCATTGTAGTTTATTTTGAATAATTTATTTGAAAAATACAACGCAATTACAAAGATATGAATGAAATTTAAACAGAAAAAGACTAAAAATAATTTTGACACCGACACTAAAACCACCCTTTTCTCGAATCTTTGTTGAGATCAACTTACCCAAAACCGTTCCCGTAGTGTTTCCATCGCGAATGATCACATTTTCAAAGGCACAGTTCCCGACTTCCATGATGTTAAACGAGTTGAATTTTAACAGGACGACCGAGCCAGGGCTAACCGCCAAACTCCAGGTACAGCTACTTTTCGGGTAGAAGGACGGGTAGTTGTCGGTGTTGATTGTGGCGCTAGACGCTGTGGTATATGTCCCTCCGTTAGTGCATGCTAGGAGAAATAAAGAAGTTAACTTACGCCATCCTTTATTTACAAATGAAGTTTACAGTCAAATGACACATATATTACGTATGACAAACAATGTTTATATTTTTTATATTTTTTATTTTTTTTATTTTTATTCAGAAACACGATGATTACAAATGAAAAGACATGTACTAAGTGACTGCGAATTCAAGTTAGGTACAACTTATATTCTCGCAGCCACTTTTACAATGAAAGAAAAATATTTTACAAGACATTTGAAAATACATGAGACCTCGCGTGAGTAACAAACCTCCCATCCCAGAAGACACATACAGTTAGAATCTTTTTGTTTCTAATATATAATTTTGTGCGGCTAACATTATTTTGCAGTTAATGTTTACATTAAACTACTCATCAAGAAACATTCTTTTTTCTCCAACAATATAACAATATTTCCATTGTATGTACCATACTTGCAAATTGTAAACTTTCCAAGTAATACCAATACGTTAATATAATGATAGAAGTCGAGAAGTTGTTGTAATTTGATTTGGCCTTTTCAAAATAAACGGTGAAATGGTGACCAAGAGAATTCTACAGAATTGTACAGCTTTTTTTTCTAAGTGTATGCTATGTTTTGTGTTCAAGGCATCCAGTACAGTTTTGGAAACCTAATTTTTCAAAGCCAATGTTCTAGTAATTTATCTACATACTCTTAAAACCACTCTATCCCAATGTATGAAGCAAAAATTCTGAAGGAAAATGGTTACTGGAAGGACCCTGGGCTGATTTTTAGGGTACCAGCCAGAAAATAAATGACTCATCTTGGGGATTGTTTCTGCAGTTCTAAATGCCCAAAGTCTGAAATGCTGACTCAAATGTGATAATGTGAAGAAGCTGCATGTGTAAATATCTTCTGTTTCCAACAATATCTAATCGTCTAAACATCTCGCAAGAGGTTCATATTAATCATACGGATTTACAGAGTTGTGTTTCTAATCTGATGGTCACAGACGATATGATAACATATTTCTACCAGACGCTATAATATTCATAATAATCTAGGCAGCATAATAATTGATTTGATTTTATTGTTTGCACATTAACAAAACTGATAATAATAATACAAAACAAGGATAAAACAGCTGCAGGAGGAGGGGAGAAGCATGGAATGCTTATACTAGGCCCTCCTCCTCTAAACTATACAAAATTAAATATAATCAATAAATGGAAATAATACAATAGAAAATGGAAATAATACAGTAATGATAATAAAAAAATGTACGGTAAAAGTTAATGACAATGAAATAAGGTAATGTAAGGTATAAATACAGAGCAATAATGATAATGATAATAATTGGTATGAGTTACAATAAGAGAAAAACACGAAATGAAACTACTACAGGGGGCTAGGTTTGTTTATCAGATGGTTTTTCAGAGCTTTTATTTTCAGAGCAATTATATGCTTACCTGCCGACACGCCAAGGTTTGCCATGCTCACCAGAAGTACCCAAACAGTCACAGACACCGTCATCATCAAAATGGCCCCTGGAAAGATCAGAAAACCACCGGGCACATGCTTAGAGCTGTACACAAATAATGACTTGCTATGAACAGCTCAAATTTAGGTTTCACTTGTCCAGAAAGCATCGGTATATGTTATGCAACAATAATCGCCTCAGTGTTGTATGTTATCAATTAGATCTGTATCTGTATGGCGTCGTTGGCGCAACGGTTAGAACGTTGGACTCGGAACCAATAGGTCCCGGGTTCGATACTCCCCTTGGTATGCACCAAGCACACGACGTTGTGCCCTTGGGAAAGGCACTTAACACGACTTCCCCACCAAGTACGGTGGAGTGACGCCCACCTAGCCTCTTGTCTAACTGGTTGCCAAAAACACCCTTCGGATTTCGTGCGCCAATGTGTCAACATCGATCAGCACATTTGCGACCAAGAGCCGTTAGATTTTTTTATGGCCGGTAAAACCGCCGTAATACACCATGCAGCTTCGCAGGCGAGGAAAACTACTATTCACAAATTTGTCACAAAGAGTAGACAGAAAGTGCGTTTTTAAATCATAGGAGGCTACAAGTACACAAGTAGATCTGCTGTGGTTGCAATGCTATGGCGGTTAATGTGCAAATTAAAGGTCTGGATAATACACAAACTGCTATCCACAAATTTCTCACAAAGAGTAGACAGAAAGTGCGTTTTTAAATAGATTCTTACCATACGCCAAAAAGCAGTTACTCAAGCAACTGGATATGATTTTGAAAACGTCAGACGTTTCAGCTAGTATCCACTAGCTTTCGTCAGTGACTGAGAGACCAAAGGGGAATTGAGTGACTGCTTTTTGGCGTATCGTATTACCTGGATGTCTAACCTTCATCGACGATTCTTACCATACCCTGCCAGTAGATGTTGTTGTAGTTGCAATGATGTAGCGGTGGTGAAAATGTGCACAGGTCTGGATAATACATAGCTTATTACATAATACTTCGATCGATCAGTGTCCATGGATATGAATGTTGAAGTCGGTCGTCACGCGAACATACATGTATATGAATGACGCCAAGTCCCCCCATTGTTACGTTCTGTGTCTAAATGTCATCTTGGTTTATATATTAGTCGATGAATACCCCCCTCCCCCAAGGACACAGGCTCTCTTGGTGCTACTTATAATTAATAAGAGATAGGCAAGGTAGTTTGATACATAACGTACAATATGTGACTTTCTGGTGCTTACCTGCTCCCAATACTAAAGGTTCAGTCCCGTTGAATTCACCAGTTTCCCATTCCCATGACGCATTGCGTCTGGGGGGGGGGAGTAAAAATTCCCAGGTTGCATAGCGCAGGAAGGTATCATGTTGACGTTATAAAGCTTGTTTTTCTGTGTGTTTTGAGATGTCGGGGGCATTTTATGCTCAATATTAATTGAATTAATGTGGGCCGAATTTGACAACAAACAGAATTAAACTTTTGTGTTCTGTTAAACATGGAACATGCGTTATATAACGTTACAGTGGTAACGCCGTACTGTCTGTCAATAGAAAATTATAATCAACTATATTGCTCGAAATAATTCAAAAGATGCTGTAGTATATGAATATTAAGGGCCCAGCCTTTATTGTTTTAGTTTCTGTCATCAACGAATGTAAAAACACTACATAAGAACACATAATTCAGATCACAAGGCGCTATGCAACCTGGGAATTTTTACCCTCCAGGCGCAATGCATCGTGGGAATGGAAAACTGGTGAATGCTTGACGTTGCGTCACCAAAGGGTGTTCTAAGCACCATGGAAATAGCCTCGATAAATAATTCAAGTACAGATTAAGACAGCTAACATGATAGTGAATACTTTATTATTGAAGAGCAGAAGGCTATTGTGTTACGTATGGCGACAATGGTAAATGATGCATGACTTTCCTCTTACTTGACTCCAATATGACGAAAAACAGGTTTGACAGTTTCACATTGACTGTCTTGTCCACCATCTGCTCATTTTGTAATTTATGAACCCACCAACTGTTGCGTCGTGTTGTTAGAGATGATACACGGGGAAAACGCCCATCAAAACAGGATTCACATCATTCTACAACTCTCTTATGCCTGTTCATGTATCTCACATTCACAATAACAGATCTTCTGCTCAGAACAACTTCAGATTACCCAGACCTAAGACGAATAGTAAGAAACGTTCATTCCTGTATCGTGCAATATTGCTGTGGAACAGTCTACCATATCTTGTTAAAACACCCAGCTAGTAACCTACTCAGGTTCAAAAGAGCTATCACAAACAGTGTTACATGAGCCTCAATCTCTAGTTTTTAAGAGCGAATGTCTGTAAGGATCAAACAATGGTGGCACCGGTCAAAAAATCGATTTGGCTCATTTTTTGCACAGTGATAGTACTTGGTACATAACCCCTCAGAATAGCTTTCTTTTTGCTCAGAACCCCTTGTTGCCATGGCAACGGGCCAAAGAAGTTTTCAGGGCATTTGTCCAGATTTTGGCATGTACAAAACATAGAAATTGGCTAACTTTAGGGCACTATAACTGATCAGTGCTTTAGCGTAACGACAAGAGCAAGATGTGCTGATCAGAGCAATGCCTAAACTTGTATAAAATAGCAGTAAAGCCAATGTGCAGTAAAATCTGAGGTCTTGGGCACTCTGAATACAATGCACTGTTTTAAGGGTGTAAAAAAACTGAAATTTTGCCCAACTTTGAAGCACTGTAAGTCCCAGAAGGGGAGGATGTTTTGCTTGAAATTTACACTGCATAATAAACCACTCTAGGGGTATCAGATGCATGCTTGCAAAGTTTGGGTTCTTGTTTTGTTGCTACGCACTTGTCCTTTAAAGTAGGTCAGTTTTCGTTGTTTTGATAATATGTCATTTTGTGCTATTTTTGAACTGACATAAGTTCCAAACCAAACTAGTTCTGTACTTGAAATTTACATAGAATATAAAACAACAAATTGTCTATAAAATGCATTCTTGTAAAGTTTGGGTTCTTGTTTCGTTGCTACGCACTTGTCCTTTAAAGTAGGTCAGTTTTCGTTATTTTGATAATATGTCATTTTGTGCTATCTTTGAACTAACATAAGTTCCAAACCAAACTAGATATTTACTTGACATTTACATAGAATATAAAACAACAAATTGTCTATAAAATGCATTCTTGTAAAGTTTGGGTTCTTGTTTCGTTGCTACGCACTTGTCCTTTAAAGTGGGTCAGTTTTCATTATTTTGATAATATGTCATTTTGTGCTATTTTTGACCTAGCATAAGTTCCAAACCAAACTAGTTATTTACTTGAAAGTTACATAGAATATAAAACAACAAATTGTCTATATAATGCATTCTTGCAAAGTTTGGGTTCTTGTTTCGTTGCTACGCACTTGTCCTTTAAAGTGGGTCAGTTTTCATTATTTTGATAATATGTCATTTTGTGCTATTTTTGAACTGACATAAGTTCCAAACCAAACTTCTGTACTTGAACTTTATTTACAAGATAAAACAATATGTACTCTGTGGAATGCGTACTTGCAAAGTCTGGGTTCTTGTTTTACTGCTACGCACTTGTCCCTGAAACAGGGGCAATTTGCATATTTTCATGTCATCTTGTCTTATCTTTTGACTCCCATAAGTCTCAACGGTAAACTGTTTTGCTATTTAAATTTACACTGAATGTAAACCTAGTATATATTGTCTATGAAATGCATGTTTGCATAGGTCAGATTCCTGTGTTCTTGTGGCTGTACCTGTCCCTGAAAGTAGGCCATATTCTTCACTTGTCCACTAATGCAAAATATTGGCTATCTTTGGGAGTCTAATATGAAAAAGGAAAGGTTTAAATTCTTCTATCTCTAATTTTGCCAGATCTATGGCTTGGGTTGTTTATGAAATAGTTAGCACCAACGTTTGCATGATACAGTTGTAGCAATGTGGCTGTTATTGAACGTATGCCATTTTATCTTAATTTGATGATAACAGTCTTATACAGTCATATTTAGCGTCCCCACATTATTGACTCTCGAAGACTTGACTTGTTTCTATATTTGAATAAATATAATAAATCCCTGCGCATCTTTCTAATATGTAGTCTATCACTCTATGTCTATGTCTTTGTATAACTATGTCTATGTGGAAAACATGCATTTCAGTCAACTCCGCTATTCCTGTACATGTAGACTGTACTCATTTTGAGCAAGGACAGGAACTTAAGTACTCTTTCAGTTTTGAGACAACGCTAGGAGCAACAAGAACAACGCAGTGCCCTCAAGAAGGATGGGCACTGCGTAGCCAAAGGAAGCGTGTAAGGTTCAGTGCCAAACAAAAGGCGTACTTTGACAGGACATTTCACTTTGGTGAAACGACAGGTAAAAAGTCTGACCCACAGACAGTGTCAAAATCTATGAGGCATGCAAGGGACTCGCAAGGACAAAGGCTATTCAGAGTCAATGACTTCCTGACAACACAGCAAGTGTCAAGTTTTTTCTCAAGACTGGCAGCCAAACGTAGAAAGACGACAGAGGATGATAAGAACCAACAGTAAAGTGCAAACTAAAGTTATTGATGATGTCCACCTACGTCATCCTGTTTTGTATGGCACATATAACCTATGTGACATGTCAAAGAGAGGTGACCTGTACGAACTTGGGATTGCATTGCTAAAACTGATTTGTGAACACTTTGATGTGGATGTATCTTCCATAAGTGATCGCCGTCGGAAAGCGGCCTTTGTAGCAAAACTGAAAGAGTACTTAATTTCCTGTCCTTGCTCAAAATGAGTACAGTCTACATGTACAGGAATAGCGGAGTTGACTGAAATGCATGTTTTCCACATAGACATGGTTATACAAAGACATAGACATAGAGTGATAGACTACATATTAGAAAGATGCGCAGGGATTTATTATATTTATTCAAATATAGAAACAAGTCAAGTCTTCGAGAGTCAATAATGTGGGGACGCTAAATATGACTGTATAAGACTGTTATCATCAAATTAAGATAAAATGGCATACGTTCAATAACAGCCACATTGCTACAACTATATCATGCAAACGTTGGTGCTAACTATTTCATAAACAACCCAAGGCATAGATCTGGCAAAATTAGACATAGAAGAGTTAAAACCTTTCCTTTTTCATTAAGACTCCCAAAGATAGCCAATATTTTGCATTAGTTGACAAGTGAAGAATATGGCCTACTTTCAGGGACAGGTACAGCCACTAGAACACAGGAATCTGACCTATGCAAACATGCATTTCATAGACAATATATAGGTTTACATTCAGTGTAAATTTAAATAGCAAAACAGTTTACTGTTGAGACTTATGAGAGTCAAAAGTTAAGACAAGATGACATGAAAATATGCAAATTGCCCCTGTTTCAGGGACAAGTGCGTAGCAGTAAAACAAGAACCCAGACTTTGCAAGTACGCATTCCACAGAGTACATATTGTTTTATCTTGTAAATAAAGTTCAAGTACAGAACTAGTTTGGTTTGGAACTTATGTCAGTTCAAAAATAGCACAAAATGACATATTATCAAAATA
>NW_017802713.1:1977370-1977590 GCF_001625305.1 Branchiostoma belcheri
AGTTATATCAAGTCAAAATAGCACAAAATGACATATCATCAAAACAACGAAAACTGACCCACTTTAAAGGACAAGTGCGTAGCAACGAAACAAGAACCCAAACTTTGCAAGCATGCATTTCATAAACAATTTGTTTTATACCTCATGTAAATTTCAAGTAAAGAACTAGTTTGGTTTGGAACTTATGTTAGTTCAAAGATAGCACAAAATGACATATTAT
>NW_017802713.1:1977610-1985506 GCF_001625305.1 Branchiostoma belcheri
GTTTTTATATTCTATGTAACTTTTCAAGTAAATAACTAGTTTGGTTTGGAACTTATGTTAGGTCAAAGATAGCACAAAAATGACATATCATCAAAAACAACGAAAACTGACCCACTTTAAAGGACAAGTGCGTAGCAACGAAACAAGAACCCAAACTTTGCAAGCATGCATTTCATAAACAATTTGTTTTATACCTCATGTAAATTTCAAGTAAAGAACTAGTTTGGTTTGGAACTTATGTTAGTTCAAGGATAGCACAGAATGACATATTATCAAAATAACGAAAACTGACCTACTTTAAAGGACAAGTGCGTAGCAACGAAACAAGAACCCAAACTTTGCAAGCATGCATCTGATACCTCTGGAGTGGTTTATTATGCAGTGTAAATTTCAAGCAAAACATCTTCCCCTTCTGGGACTTACAGTGCTTCAAAGTTGGGCAAAATTTCAGTTTTTTTACACCCTTAAAACAGTGCATTGTATTCAGAGTGCCCAAGACCTCAGATTTTACTGCACATTGGCTTTACTGCTATTTTATACAAGTTTAGGCATTGCTCTGATCAGCACATCTTGCTCTTGTCGTTACGCTAAAGCACTGATCAGTTATAGTGCCCTAAAGTTAGCCAATTTCTATGTTTTGTACATGCCAAAATCTGGACAAATGCCCTGAAAACTTCTTTGGCCCGTTGCCATGGCAACAAGGGGTTCTGAGCAAAAAGAAAGCTATTCTGAGGGGTTATGTACCAAGTACTATCACTGTGCAAAAAATGAGCCAAATCGATTTTTTGACCGGTGCCACCATTGTTTGATCCTTACAGACATTCGCTCTTAAATTGTAAGTATGGATTTGCGTGTTCCTTGTTGATGTTATGATGTATTTATGTCTTTTTAAATGTATTCACTGTATTTTCACTGTATTCTCCATGTATGTGATTATGTAATTTGAATGTTTGAGCCTTGGAAGACGAGCCCGGCAGGGCTAAAAGACTTCGAAATAAATGAAATGAAAAACAGTAGTTTGGGGGAGGGCAACTTGTAAATTAAAGGGCGTACGCACCTGTGTTGCCCCCCTCCCCCTTTCACTTTGTGAAACATTGAAATAAACAAATAAACAAGTAGTATAGTTGTGGTGAAAACTACGAAGCTGTGAACGAAATCAAAAGACATGTGCTGTCTAGGCTATTATTATAATAGTACATTGTACGTCGGCAGAACGTACTGTGCCTTTTTCAGGGTTTTCGTTAGAATTTTGGTCAACGTTGCATACGAATTTTGCCTGTTGCAGACGATATCTTTTCAGACACAATATTTGGAAACTACAGACCGGATTTTAACCTTATATACGCGAATACAACCTTATACTTATACGTACAATGCATAGAACTTGGTACTACTGGTTTTCTGCAGCCTTTGTATTTGTCAACATCTGGCTGTCTCAAGTACTACCATATTCCATATCACAGTTTTGCCAAGTGATGAAAAATACATAGGTTACAAATATTATCTAGGCCACTAGGTATGGATGTGCATCACATTTTGACCACAAGAAAAATTAAGATAAAGTTTAACATAATCTTCTTGGCGGCAGTATGAGGGTCGAATTACATTTTAGGCCACACCGATTTGATTTTATGGATGACATCCGCGCGCGCATTGATTTTCGCCTGTTCTCAAAAAAAAAAAAAAGAAGCACGTCCACCGAGGCTCTGGCCTAGCTCTAGGCCTGGGTAGTCCATGATAGTTACCGACAATACGGAGCCGGTGGTAACTCTGGAGGATGGCACCCAGGCTACCGAAGATCCACGACTCAAGAACTCAGTACATACGTACAGTGCCGATTCCGCAAAATGCCAGCATGTGCCGACTTATTGTATCCGTCGCTATGTACTGCCGTAAATTCACAATAACAGCTTTGTATTCCTGTGGTTAAGTAGCATTTTTATTTTTTGCCGGAATTTTTACCTTCGCCAAGAAGGTTATGTTTTCAGTAGCGTTTGTCCGTCTGTCTGTCTGTCTGTCTGTGAACAGCATAACTCAAGAAGCTTAGTATGCATTGTCATGAAACTTGGTAGGTGGGTAGGTCTTCATGAGAGCTAGAAATGATTAGATTTTGGGTCCCCTGGCGGCTTCTGTTGGTACTGCAGCAGAACTTCCGGTTTTGATATCTCGCGATCTGTACATGCTAGGGTCACGAATTTTTGTTGGTAGATAGCTCTTGGGGTAGGAAAGAAGTGACATAAGTTTGGGCCCCCTAGCGGCTTGTTCTGGAACTGCAGGAACGTTTGTTGAAAATTTTTCGAAGGATGATAACTAAGGAACCGGGTGACGGATTGTCATGATTTTTGGTATGTAGGTAGCTGAAGTGATGCTTGACATAATCAAATGATAATTATGCAAATCAGGAGCTAATTTGCATAATTAATGAGGAAATTCTAAAACTCTGCATTGTTCGATAATAGGACTATGAAACACTTGTTAAATGTAATTGAGAATGAAAAAAAATCTGAGGATATAGATTATGTAAATGAAGACCTAATTTGCATAATTAATGGAAAATCTTTATAATTTTATAGTTGTAACTGCTGGGAACTTCATACTTGCCACATTTGGAAGTTAAGTGAAGGCGAACATCAATAAACATAATTTATTCAAATCATGACCTCATTTGCATAATTTATGAGGAAGTGCTATAATAGCCTTTTTGTTAAGATAAGACTGTCATTGGGTGGAGAATATGATCAACTGATATAACCCATGCAAATGAGGATCTTATTTGCAAAATCAATTATTAAAATTGTATAATTCTTCAACCGCAAGGGTTAACATCATTTGGCGAAGGTATGAGATCGTGGAACTCTTGTTTTTTATTCGCCCGCGCGCACTAGTTTGGGGGTCTTCAGAGGATGTCATACATAAAATTAAGTCGGTGTGGCCTTACGGGAAAATGTACGTTTCATTGGCTTAAAACCCTTGTCCTGCGGAGCCCATATATATGGGTTGCACATACAGTACTATCTATATAGTGCCCTGTACGGTTTGGGGGTATTTCTGGTGCAACGCATCACACCGCAGCGAAATGCAAGGAATACGGAAGTACAAGTAACTACGCCACCGCAGGGCTAAAAAGGTGGGGATCTATGACCTGATTAAGACATGAAATTATTGAAAAATATTGTGTAAAAATGCCAGCAGTATAGATAAAGGTTAACACGATACATACATAGACAGGCCAAGATAAATTCCTATTTATTTACGTGAGATTCCAATCCCACGTGTATTGTATTGTAACAATATCAACAAATCAAATCAAATCAAAGACACACTTCGACTACGCTTAAATCTTACAGCACTTATTGAAAAGACGAGAAGACCTTTCCCGATATGACATCTTGTATTTACAGTACTTTTACGCCCTGTTAGATATGCTGAGGCCATGTTGATTTGATTATATGGATGACATCCGCGCGCGCATGAATTTTCGGCCGTTTCAAAAAAAAAGTTTTCAACCATACTGTAAATCGTACAAAACAGTTGCAAAATGAGCAAAAATATACCGTAAGTTACAAAAAAACCATACCAATGTCGTAGAATGCCAAAATCAAACGAAAAAAGACGAAATTGTAAAGAAATGAACTTGAAGACTAGATTATTCGCCAAACCATATTCTGTCCCATTTGTTCAACCCTCATGACCACGTAGATTTCATAATGAAAACAACTTTCTTTTTTTGCAAAACTTTTTTTTTATTCGCACGCGCGCATCAATTTTGGGGTTCTCGGAGGATGTCATCCATATACTCGAATCAACATGGCCTAACTGGCATAGAAACAAAATGGGATTTGGAATGTCACGTATATGCAGCTGTTGTTGGTGTTGTGTCCCACACATAGAAACAATACAGGACAATGCTCATTTTAAGTGAAGAAAGTGGCATGTCAGGACTCGAACCCGGGACCTCTTGGTTCTGAGTCGATCACTCTCGAGCTATACTCAAGTTTAGGAAAATAGTTGTAAATTTGCCTTTCACCACATTATAGGGACTGCGAGGGACTGGAACCCAGACCTTTTAGATTCATTAGAAGTCAACATACGAGATCCAAAAAACTTGACGGTACTCACACTAAGATGTTGCGGGTAGTCTATAACATACCCTGGTGTAAACACATCACAAACAAACAGTTATATGGAACACTCCAAAACATCACCACGGTAGTGTAAAGACGTAGGCTTAGCCTCGCGGGTCATGTGACTCGCGGTACAGAACCAGCGGGTCGATTACTACTCTGGACTCCAGAGGCAAAAAGGAGGATTGGGCGTCCAATCACAACACTTAAAGGCCTTATCCAGTCTGACACTGGTCTACAAGGATTGGAACTTTTGTCTGCTATGAAAGACAGAAAGTACTGGCGACAAAACTTCACGCGCTGCACCTCAGAAGAGGATGAGTAAAGAAGAAAAAAAGAAGAAGAAGAAGTCAACAACCTTTCAGTGACCTTTCTCAAGGACATTGTACTTTTGATAAACAAATTACAAAAGAAAACTAGTTCGACTGGTTCTTCATGCTGGCTCATCAGGTGACAGGGACTCGTAGCACAGACGTCGACAGCAAAAGAGTGTAAGAAGGAGAGTCCTCTCAAGATTAAGCTATCACCGTTTATATCCATACCTCGACGCCGGGGACTGACAATCGCTTCGATAAGGTAAGAGAGTACTGCTAGAAAGTTTAATTTCTTATCGCCAGATACAGTTTGGTCGTGAATTCTACAATGTGGGGTCGTGTGGCACACCCAAGAGGTCGCGGGTTTGAATCCTGCCCATGTCACCGATTTTTTGCCCTTGGGAAAGCCACTTCACACGACTTTCCTCACTTCACTCGGTTAGGGACGTCACTAGCTCGGAAAGGACCTTAAATGGAGGTCTCGTATTTGGGGAGAGCCACACCCCACGCACAAGATCGGTGGCATGTCAGGACTCGAACCCGGGATCTCCTGGTTCCGAGTTGAGCACGCTGCCGCTACACCACACGACCCCACAAAAATCTGTATCTGTATCTGTATCGGTATAGCCGGTACATCCGCCCTTCGGCGTAACACACCAGCTATGCGAACACACCAAATGTTATCGTAGATGTGACGAAATATACAGCACTGGGCTAAACGTCGTTTACTGTCATGTGTAGAATACTGGTATGTCTTCATCTTCATCTTTGCCGGGGCTCAAAGATGTTATGTGAGCCCCGGCTACACCCCCATATAGCCCCTGATGGGGCACTTTAGGGGGGGGAGGCCTTGGTCTAAGGCGGGCAGGCCTCCAGCCTGGCCCGGAAGGACTCAACGGTGGGAGCCATAACTACCGGGCCAGGCAAGGCGTTCCATTGGGGGATTGTGCGAGGGAAGAAGGAATATTTGTAAGTGTCTGTTCGTGCATGTATAGGTTGATATAAATTTATACTGGTGGCTCCCTCGGGTACGCCCTTGGGCTGGCTTGAGCAGGTTGCTGGTGGGGATCTTAATAATATTATGGGTCAGTTTATAAAAAGTTGTGAGGCGGGCCTTCCTCCTCCTTTCGGAGAGGAGAGGCCACTGCAGGTCGTTGAGCATGAGTATGTTCATGTGATATGCCAACAATGATGTGAGTGTGATAAAACTCAAGCAAGTCAGCATCGCGAAAAAAAGGTAGCGCATGCACCTCAGAAGTCAATTATACTGATTACATAAGAATGTCCTTGGGCATACCGATTACTCTTGTATGTCTGTGGGGCTGTGAACTGTGAAAGAAAGAAAGGTCTCCCGTGCCCTTAAGCGACGGTCACAACCCGCCGTACGTGCTTCTGCGTGCTGTCTACGTGCAAAAACGTGGGCAAACGCAGGGCATCCGTGCGTGGTGAGTACCACCTCCGTACGGAATCCTACGGATTTGGGAGCACGCAGACACGCCGTAGAACTTTAAGTGCTTGTAAAACTTTTTCTACGTGCGGTCTGCGGATTCACCACCCGTGCGTGCGAGTACGAGCGACGTGCGTGCCCCGTACGTGCCGTGCGGACGAAGCAAGTGTGAGTACGGCCTCCTTACGGTAAAGTTGCAATCGCACAGAGATCGCACAGAGATCGTACGTTGTAAGCACGTACAACTCACTTACCACTTGCGCAACGTACAATGCACGCAACCGCTCACGGCCAGACGTAACGTGCAGACCACACTCTTACACCTTGCGCAACCGTGCGAGTGACGTGCGTCGACGCCACTCCTTCCCTACGTTTTCAGAAAAAACGTAGCCGACGTAGCCTCCCAAAAAACGTACGGACAAAAAGCACGTACGGCGGGTTGTGACCGTCGCTTTATGCAGAGCCCATATCCATTTCCGTAGCCCTTGGGCGACACACAGTTGTGCAGGGCACTACAGCAGGGGGATAGTCCGCTGGTAGTGCTGTGTGCTTGACCTTCCCACACTCTTTCTCATATGTGCTGAGTGCTAAGCAGAGAAAGAAGTGTGTATCATTTTTAAAGTCTTTGGTATGACCCGACCGGGGTTTGAACTCACGACCTCCCGGTTACAAAGCGAGCACTCTACCAATTGAGCTATTGCACAGCTTTGACCTCGAAGAAAATAGATAGGGAAAACAAAGTACTTTATGTGCAGATACGTTTGACCTTATTCTCAGCAGTATCCTATTTGCCTTGCATATACCAATAATGAGAAGTTTATTGCAAATCCGTGCACGAAGGCTAATTGCAAGTTACAAACATAAAAGAACATTGAAACAGAGTATATAACAACTTCAAAATGTACATAATGAGTCTAATTGTCTAAAACTATTGCTATGTCTAAAACAATGTCTGAATAGCCACCATTCAATAAGAGACTTCATAGAACCTCTGAGATGTAAAGAGTGGACCTGGCATGTGTCTTGAATTCTATTTCGAAGTCCCCATCCGTTTTTCAAGGAATGAAATAAATATTTCTGTTTCACCTGTCAAAAAAAGGAAGGAGTTACTGTATTGAATTTGACTGCACCAAGAAGGGATGAAACACAAAACCATCAGCTCTCAGCTGAAAGTAATGCGTTATGGTTCACCCTTGACTCTTTGATGTTTTTGGCGACGTCTCAGAGAGGAGCCTAATGGTACAGTATTGTGTGCAGTTTGCAAGAAATTTAGGAATTTTGTCCACAGGAATGAAATGTCCACACCTATTCCCACATTCCTGAAAACCCTTGGAAAGATCTCTCTTCAACGGATGACCCTATTTGCTGTGATCCCGGGGCTCGTTCACTATACACTAAGGGGAGGAGTGCACTGTATCTGTCTAGACTGATCAGGTACCAATTAAGTCTTAAGTCTTTCTCAAAATCAATTGAAATGATGGCAGTGCCATGCAAACAATAACCCTAACAGCAACCACCGTCGCCATGGCAATGTATGTTTTCATTGCCAGTCTTGTTCCCCCTAGGATGAGAGTCGCTTTGCTGATCGCTGTGATATTGGCAACTGACGTCCTGAAAGAGGCGTCAAGCTGGAGACGTAGATCCACGTTTCGTCGTAGGCGTTCTCTCGACAAGAAAGAAGAAAAGGCCGCAGGTACCTGATCTTTCACCTTTCGTACCTTCATCGTGGTTAACAATGACAATGACAATGACAGCTATAACTGCACAAAAGCATGATACATACATGTATGAAATAGCAAAAAATGTTTAGGTCTAGTGTGCATCATGTGTGATGAGAAAATTATCATTTCGTAAGTCGTTTCATGATAGAAGAAGGGCCATGCGCACACAGAAGGACGGACGCCAGTGAAAGCCTCACCGAGGAAGCTGACGTCCCGAAGACTAGAATCCTGTCTGCTAAGTCAGTCACACGCATAGGTTACTGGAACGTAAGACACTGTACCAACCATCT
>NW_017802713.1:1985526-2040495 GCF_001625305.1 Branchiostoma belcheri
CGTCAGGCCAGCATCCTGACCCCGCAAAAACTGTACTTGCTATGAAAACAGTCAAAAGTAAAACAGCTTCGACGCAGCCAAGAGGAAAGTCGTCTCCGGCTGGAGACAGAAGGACGGACGCCAGTGAAAGCCTCACCGAGGAAGCTGACGTCCCGAAGACTAGAATCCTGTCTGCTAAGTCAGTCACACGCATAGGTTACTGGAACGTAAGAACACTGTACCAACCATCTAAACTAGCCCAAGTAATCAGGGAAATGGAAAACTACGACATTAGCATTCTAGGCCTCAGTGAAGTCCGTTGGACTAACTCAGGGAAGTTTACGTCCCAGAATAAGATAATCTTGTTCTCTGGCCGCCAAGATGAGATTCACAGGGATGGAGTAGCCCTTATACTAGACAAATCTGCTAGCCTTGCCCTTGAAGAGTGGACACCCATTAATGAACGCCTCTTGACCGCAAGATTTGTCACATCCCACTCAAGAGTCAGCATAGTTCAGTGCTATGCCCCAACAAATGACCGTGAGGACTCCGACAAGGATGCTTTCTACCAGCAACTACAAGATGTAGTCAACAAGGTCCCCCGTCATGACATCCTCATCATTATGGGAGACTTAAATGCTCAGATAGGGGGTAACAGATCGGGGTTCGAGCATGTGCTGGGCCCACATGCCCATGGGAAACGCACAGATAATGGAGACCGGCTTATCGACTTTTGCGCCATAAATAATATGAAGATTGGATCATCCCTCTTCGAACACAAAGACATACATAAGATCACATGGATATCCAATGACCACACAACTAAAACACAAATTGACCACCTAGCTATTGGACCAGGATGGAGAGTACCATGCCTGCAAGACGTGCGTGTGTACCGTGGTGCCGATCGCCGTAGTGACCACTATCTGTCCATTGCAAGAGTCAAGGTCAAGTTAAAGAAACAGAAGAAGAAAGCCTCCATGCCCAAAAGGTTTGACACCAACAAGCTAAAAGACCCTGTGAAGGAAAACCAATTCGAATCTCTACTGAGAAACAGGTTCTCTGTCCTGGCAGTCCCCCCACCGGGAACTGTGGAATGGTGGGATGAACTTAAGCAAGCAATGAAAGAAGCAGGTGAGAAAGTCCTCGGCTACAAGAAATCCCTCAGGGAAGCGTGGATCAGCGACGAAACTTGGAAGCTGATCAACGAAAGGAAGACACTGCATCAGAGGAGACATAAGGCCAAGTCGGCAAGTAGTAGTATATATCAGGAATACTCCGACAAAGACCGTGAAGTTAAGCGCAGCGCCCAAAGGGACAAGCGCAAGTGGTTGGAGAGTCAGGCTGATGAAGCAGAAAGAGCCGCAACTCGGAATGATATGCGTACCGTATATCAGATCGCTAAGAAGATCACTGGCAACTCAAAAGCTAGCATGGGTCCTGTCAAGGCCAAAGATGGTACCCTGTTGTCCAAAGGAGAAGACAAGCTTGCCAGGTGGGCAGAGCACTTCAAGGAAGTTCTAAACAGACCAGACCCAACCTCACCAGCAGTCACTGACCCACCTTCTCACCTCTCCCGATTGACACCAGTGACTTTTAACTCGAGCCGGAAATACATGAGGCCATAAAGAACCTGAAGAACAACAAGTCCCCAGGAATGGACGGCATTACTGCAGAAATGCTAAAAGCTGGAAGGGAATCCGTTGTCAAATGGATGTGCCAGCTCTGCAACAATGCCTGGAACCGGGGGGAAGTACCAGAGGACTGGAGAAATGGAGTAGTGGTTTGCATCCCCAAGAAAGGCAACCTTGCAGAATGCGACAACTGGAGAGGGGTTACACTCCTGTCCATCCCAGGAAAGGTCTACTGCCATGCTATCCTGAACCGCATAAGAGATGCAGTTGACGAAGAACTGAGGGAGCAGCAGGCAGGATTCCGACCCAAGCGATCTTGTGCGGAACAAATATTCACCCTGAGACGCATAATAGAGAAGTGCAATGAGTTTCAGTCCACACTGGCTATCAGCTTTATTGACTTTACTAAAGCGTTTGATAGCATTCACAGGCCCTCATTATGGAACATCATGCAAATGTACGGACTACCCAACAAAGTCATTTCGGCCATCAAACACATATATGCTGACTCCAAATGCTGTGTAAGGACAGATGATGGGTTCAGCGGGTGGTTTGAGGTAGTGACTGGGGTCCGCCAGGGATGTGTGCTGTCTCCAATTCTGTTTGCCCTTGCCATAGATTGGGTGCTGCAACAGTCAACTAAGGATAAAGGAATACCATGGCTGCAAGGACAAAGACTGTCTGATCTTGACTTCGCAGACGATATTGCCGGCTTAGCAGAATCCACAAAGGACCTCCAGGCCCTAGTGAGCGAGATTGGTTCCACAGCAGGAGGAATAGGCCTCACCATCAGTGGCAAGAAGACCAAGAATATGCTGACAGGATCTCATCCGCCACCTACATCTGTGTTCATTGATGGGAAGGAAGTGGAAATAGTTCAAAACTTCACTTATCTTGGAAGCTCCATCAATAGCAATGGTGACATGGACAAAGAACTTGACTGCAGAGTTGGTAAGGCTTCAGCAGCATTTAACCAGCTGGGCAAACTCTGGAGAAACAAGAAACTGTCCCTCAAGACCAAGATGCGCTTTTACAACAGCAACGTCCTGTCAACACTTTTGTATGGCTGCGAAACCTGGCACCTGAAACTAAGTCAAGAAAGGAGACTTGATGCCTTCGACAGCAAGTGTCTAAGGAAAATCCTGGGCATTAGATGGGATGACTTCATCTCGAATAATAACATCAGACTTCAAACTAAGCAGCAACCAGTGTCCTCCACCATTTGCAAACGCCGGCTCAGCTGGTTAGGACACGCTGTCAGACTTCCACCTGTCAGACTAGCCAACCAAATCCTACAGTGGTTCCCAGAAGGACGGAGAAGGAGGGGGCGCCCGAAGATGAACTGGCGACAGACAGTGGAGAGGGACCTTCAGGCAGTCAGCATGAGCTGGAAGGAAGCCTTGAGGCTGGCTGCTGACAGAGGAAGCTGGGCTGCTTTGACTGCCTCATGCGTCACGAGACGCGGGAGCCCCTAAGTAAGTAAGTCATGCGCACACGCTTAAGGTTAGGAAATGTTGCGTGTTTATAGGCCGAAAGAAAAAAAAAACAACGCAACACATAGAGTACAACTAGAAAGGCCGACATTTGCTTTGGAGCAAATTCAGCATGACTTCACCACATTTTACGACACGACAGGGAAAGAAGGAGAAATACAAGGGAAAATAATGATTTATGTTGATATAACTAAAGTATGAAGTGTACATATAACTAAGAATGCAACAGTTGGATAGCTATCCTCTACATTATTGGTTAGGATTTGGGGGTACTTGCCCACTTTACCTTCATGCCAAAAATAAATCATGTTATTTGGCCCAAATATGAAGGAGTTGAATCTATTTAAAGAAATGGCAGGAGAAGAAGAAGAAGAAACACGAGGAAAAACATAAAAAGGACATCATGAACATCCGAACGGATGGCATGGCAATGCAACGATAAGTTACAACATACCAAAGACAACAAGAAGCCGTACCAGATAGACAACAGGCAGCCATTTTAAGATATAGAAGCGTGTAACTTTTATTTAGTTTTATTTAATTTTCCGTCATTTTTATACAGGGTGGCCCATTAAGTGATTGCACTTCTTTTCAATGGGGCCCTGTTTTACACATCAAAACACAACAGTCACATACAAACAGTAAAATTGGGATACAATAGATAATGATAATGGCAATAATAATAAAGAAAAAACAGTAACTAATTAAATAACATTAAGAAATAATGATAATTACAAAAAGTACAAATTGTCCAGTCCAGGCATTGTCCAGTCCAAATTGTTGGCATGGAGGGGTCAGAGTCTTACTACATGTCTTTTCTTTTTGGTATCTACCAACAGGGGAAGTCTTTGAACATCAGGTGAAGCTGGAGCTTCTCCAAGATGCTGTTGCTACGCTGGAGGAGGCTGTGGATGAATTGGAAGCGAGGGAAATTGCCTCTCCAGACCTGGGAATGGGGGAACTACAGGAGATGGAGAGGGCCTTTGGTAATCTCGATGGTGAGCATCTGTCTGTATCGGTATAGCCGGTATAACAGCCCTTCGGCGTAACACACCAGCTTCGCAGGCACGCGGCGCGGCAGCAGCTAGCTTTATGACACCGAACAACTTGTTACACTCAAACACATTTAATTGCAGGAGTTGTTTAAAGCTTTCCAGTGATGATGCCCCAACTGTGCTTGGTGGCAACGAGTTCCAGTCTACGATAGTTATGGGGAGTTTTTGAACACCTCAATCCTTGGTTGATAACTTCGATATTTGAAGGCATGACTGTTTCTTGTTCTTTTCTGGGCTGGTATCAGATACTTAGTGGTTGGTACGTCCAGTTTATTAGTCATTAGTCATTTTGTACCAGTTTATTAGTCATTTTGTACATCATACACAGTCTGGACATTCTACGTCTGTCTTCCAGCGACCCCCACTGTAGGTTTCTTTTCATTTCCGTTACATGTGCCATTTGTACGTAAATCTGTCAAGATTCAAAGTGCTTGTTCTAGAACCTTTGTCCTCAATTACATTTATCTATTTGAAAATGTTCCACTTGCACTAGGGTAAATTTGAAATTGAGGGTACGAGTAATCAATGTAGTCATAGAACATGTTTTGTATAGGTACAACTGCTCACTGTACCCTTCATGCGTATAGTTTAGCGTAATGTAGAACGTACGTGTAGAGTTGAAATATTTTCTAGCCAGTAGTTCTTTATAACACTCTGTCAGACACAGTAACCGTTGACCATATATGTAGCATTATGATAGACTCATATCAACTAGACTTTATTGTTTGCCATACATTGTACCCGTGACAATCGTTGTGCAATAAACTTTCACTTGACTTGTAAAACAAAACAAAACAAAACAGAAGAACTAAAAACAAATAGTCAAAATCTACCATCTTGCTTTTCTTCTTTTTACAGAAGGAGATACCTTCGACACCCCTGAGAAGAGGGATGAAGTGGAGGAAGATGCTGCCTTAGGTCTGATAAAGGAGGAGCTTGAGGAACTGGTGGAAGAACTAAGAGGAGTCAACATTGATGGTGAGGATGGTTATACTTCAAAACCATGTCCTGTGTTTATATTCATTATCATGACTTCACCACTATGTAGTGAAGACATATTGTTTTTCCTCATGTTTCTTCTTCTCCTTCTCTTCTTCTCCTCCTTCTCCTCCTCCTGCCATTTCGTTAAATGGATTCAATTTCTTCATTTTTGGGCAAAATAACACGAAAGTTTGGGTTAGCTCCATGAACAGCTGCACATAGCCATATCATATTGAAAGTAGGTACTACATTGAAGTGTTTTGGTAGGTATGTCAAGCTTTCCTGTTCAAGCATTGGAAAGCGGGGCATAAACGCTTTTTTTATCTTGAAAATCAACAGTTTGCATTATGCAAATATAAATCCTAATTAATAATGTAGGGGATAGCTTTCCAACTGTTGTATTCTTAGTTATTTGTCACTTCATACAGTTATATCGATGTAAAACTTTGTTTTCCCTTGTATTCTCCTTCTTTCCCTGCCATGGTGAAAATGTGGTGTAGCCATGCTGAATTTGCTCCAAAGCAAATGTCGGCCTTTCTAGTCTTTTATTATCTATTATCTGTCTATACTTCAACGCATTGTAACACAACCTACAGTCAACACCTTCAAGAAGGGGTTGGCCCAGTACATGGGCCACCCTGATTCCCAGATATAGTCTCAATTTACTAGTCGGGATTTGCACTGAAAGTGTCTTTTGTTTTGTCACTTTCATCTTTTCACGCCACCCCACCGGCCGCACTAGCCATACACCCTGGGCGCGATACCCCATGCAGGGTTTTGCCCAGTAATATAGATACATGTAGATAGATATAGATCTTAACGTTATGTAATTTCATTTTAAGATGCCGAAAAAAAACAAACGAAATAATCATAGTAAACGAGAGACGCATAGGATTAAATCGCAGGCTCGAAAAACTAAGCTTAAGCTGAACATAAAGATTGGATTAGAACAGATAAGAAAAGAGACACAATATTGTTAAATCTAATTTTAAAAGATCCAAACAGATCAGATAATCAACATAAATTAATGTGCACAAATATACATACTTAGACAATTGGGGAGAAACAATTCGGCCAATTAGATCGAAAGACCTACTCAACTTCATATCACTTTTTCCTCAGGGACTGAGTAGACCCGACGGGAAAAATCCAGACTGAACAGGAAGAAGCCCCGTCGAAGAAAGCATTACATTTAATCTATTGAAAGCAAAGTTGATGACATGCCTGCCTTTCCGTTCATAATAACATAAGGTGTAGTAGTCCATGGACCAGAGGTCCAGATTGCATTATAAGGCCACAGCATGTAAATTTTATGGATGACATCCTCCACAGACTCGAAATCTAATGCGAGCAGGCGGAAAAAAAAACAAGGCGGGCCGAGAAAAACAAGATTCCTACATTTTCAAATTTTGACTCAATTATTGTACAAATGGTCTTGATTTAGTGGGAACATCACATATACACAGCCAGCATCACATATCACTGCATTAAAGTAAGAAACATAACATTGAATCAGAGTCTTTCTTTGTCTCATCTCTTCATAGTTATCGGCCATCCATGTTCCGGCATGGCAACAGACATCTTTGCCCATTTTCGGCGTGTTGACGACTGTCAGAGGGCAACAAAATTTCTTGTTTTTCCCAAAATCAGGCGAAAATTAATGCGCGCGCTGATGTCATCCATAAAAATTACTTGCTGTGGCCTAAGTGCAAAAGAACGTGGTCCATATGGGGTCAAAAGTTCAAGGTCAGATAGCAAGGTCAAAGCTACCACACTGCAACGGCTATCATGTCAAAATATATTCCACAGACCCTAGCTACTTTTCAATAAGCATAATGAGAATTTGCCAGCTCAGGTGGTACCAATATTTCATCTGGCCCATGGACTATAGACCAGATATTAGCACCCGTCACAAACTGTGGCGAAATTTAAAAAAGAGAGAGATACACATTGATGACACAAAGTCAGACTGTCGTCCAAACATCAAATTGTTTTAAAATATATATCAAATGAAACAAAATGCTAATATATATACATCGCTCTTACAGAGCACATTTCTTGGGTTAACTGGACAAGAGTTTCAAATGTGTGTGGCTCATATAGAAAAACTGCATATCATATATACAGCATGGCAAGATGTCCTATATATTTACTTCCAAAGGGACACGAAACAGATAACAAAAACGTGTGAACTATATTCTTTTTAGGATATAGGAGTTTTCTTTTACACATCAAAGATAGTTTACCTTGCTGACGTTTCGGTGTCTATCTTGGTTGCGTAAAAGAAAACTCCTGTATCCTATACTTTACCAACCTGATGAAACTATTTTTTTAAAAATATATATTCTTTTTAGTCTAAAAGAAGCATCATGCAGTCAGGCTAATATTTTTGTAGTCATACCAAAAGACATATTGTCTAATATATCCCTAGGATTCCTCCCTACATGAAAAAAATGTGGCTCACATTCATTCACAACTTGAAACATCGTATACAGATGCGTATGTAAGGTTTTTAGCTGGATCAACAGAACGATGTTCAAAGTAATCTCTCAATCACAATACTAGTACTATGTAACAGTACAATCAGGGTTATAAAATGTGGCTTTTATGTGAATTTGGCGGAGCAGCTTCAAGAATATGAAATGATGTGACTTCAGATAGACACAGTGACGATGACGTTTTTCCAATTTGTTATTTTCTGTTTTTTTACATCAAATTCACATAAATGTCACCTTCTCCTTTTGTAATACTAGACCAACACACTTAGAACTAACGTTACATTTTGTAATATGTACTATTCACAACACACATCAGAATGTAGAAAAATAGGATAACACTTGGTCTGGTGGCAGGGACCGATAAGCTGAAATGCCGCCTGTACAAAGTTTTTTTCACTGTTTCTTTACCTCTGGGGTATGTCATCCTTGGACAATCCACACAATATACAAATCAAGCTGGCCATATTACTGAAAATCTGGTTTTCGTCAATATCTGTGTTAGAGTTCCGAATATCCGAATAATTTTGGTGTCTATCCCCATGTTTTGAGGGATAACGAATGAAATTAAGCATTTCAGTATTTGTACTTAGTATGCAAATTAGGCCTCACAACATGCAAATTAAAGCCGCACAATATCCAAATAAAGGCCGCATAATATACAAACTAAGGCCACACAATATGAAATTTAAGACCGCATAATATGCAAATTAAGGCTGCACAATATGCAAATTAAAGCAGCATAATATGCAAATTAAGGCCTCACAGTATGCAAATTAAGACCGCACAATATGCAAATTAAGACCACACAATATGCAAATTAAGACCACCATTACTGAAGATCTGGTTTTCGCGTTAGAGTTCTAGTGTTTGAACGCCGTGGGAGGGTAGGCGGGGTCGTTGTTGTAGGGTGACGTCGCCATAGGAGGGGAAGCCATACTGGGCCCGGCGGGAGGCATGGAGTAGGCAGGCGGGCCCGGGGCCGGGGGTGAGCCGTACGCGGGCGGGCCCTGAGGCGGGCCGTAACCGTACCCTCCCGGCTGGGTGTACACGGTCTGGCTACTCGACGTGTAAGCCACGGTGGCTGGTTGGGTCGGCACCTGGAACAAAGGACAGTTATTCAGTTAAGACAGATACTACATATATATTTACAGTGTATGTATCTATGCAAAATTGACTGTTTTGGCGTTTTTGTGACTTCCAACATTCACAGCGCAGCATTTCCATCTGTACATCCCCAATCAATTAACCAATTAATCAATCAATCAATCGTTTTGTCTGTTGGAGTGGAAGGGTTGCAAAGGGGTGAAGTATGCCATCCCTGATCATTATTCATTTTTGTGTGCGAACGAAGGAAATCAATTTAATACAATGTATCCTAAACGCAAATTTGCTGATCCTAAGAAGGCACGAGAAGGGGCAACAACAAATATTTAACCATGTCCCTTTTCGCCTGCGTTTCGTACTGTGACCGCTAGGTCAATACTGTACAAACATTAGTACTTCGCTCTGTCGGACGTTATGCCAAATGCTTTAGCAATGAGAGGTGTGTCCATTGAAACCTAGTGCGTTGCCGAACAGAAGTAAATGTAGGTCATGTTGATTTGATTATATGGATGGGCGCGCATGAATTTTCGGTCGTTTCAAAAATTTTCAACCATACTGTTACATACATAAATCGTACAAAATAGTTCCAAAATGAGCAAATATATACCGTAAGTTGCAAAAAAAAAAATGGAAAACTATACCAATGTCGTAGAATGCCAAAATCAAACGAAAAAGACGAAAATGTAAAGAAATGAATTTGAATACTAGTAGCAGATTATTCGCCGTACCATACTCTGTGTCATTTGTTCAACCTTCATGAGCACGTAGATTTCATAATGAAAGCAATTGAAACTTTTTTGCCAAACATTTTTTATTCGCACGCTCGCATCAGTTTTGGGGTTCCCAGAGGATGTCATCTATATGCTAGTAATCAAACCAACATGGCCTAATGTATGAAACTGCGGTTTGATAACTAGTTGATAGGTTATCTACCTAGTTGATAGATTACTCACCACGACGCTAGTCCGTGTAGTGTTGTTACTCCGGCAGCAGCAGTAGTACGACGCCACCACCACGAAGACGATGAAACTGATCACTCCGAACACTATCCCGATGATCGTCCCCACACTCGGAGTCCAGTACCAGGCTACGGAAAAATTTCATAACACAAACGTTTAGTACGTATAACATTGGTCAAAACCTCTAGCGCCCGTTAATTACTATGAATCGAATCTTTCAACAAAAGAGAATGAAGTTTTTGTGCTCTTTTCAACATGGAACATGTGGTTTGTAAACGTTGTTACAGTAGCGTTACCACTATAACGTTACTGACAGTACAGTTGTGTTGTTTAATTCACCAGTTTCCCATCCCCAGAATGCATTGCGAAAACAGGGGTCTAAACCTCATTTGCATAGGACAGGAAGGCATCGGAATGATCCTGTTGACGTGAAACAGCTTGCTTTTCACTGTGTTTTGAGGTGTTGGAGCATTTTATGCTCAACATTAATTAGATTACTATGGGTCGAATCTGACAACAAATAGAGAATGAAGTTTTTTGTGTTCTTTTCAACATAAGCATCGCATTACCACTATAACGTTACAAACCACATATTCCAAAAAATTCATTCTCTATTTGTCGTCAGATTCAACCCATAGTAATTAAATTAACGTTGAGCGTAAAATGCCACAACACCTCAAAACACAGTGAAAAACAAGCTGTTTAACGTCAACACGATCATTCTGATGCCTTCCTGTCCTATGCAAATGAGGTTTAGACCCCTGTTTCCGCAATGCATTCTGGGCATGGGAAACTGGTGAATAAGTATTAGGCATGTCACAGGTTTGGGAACGAAAAGGACGCATTTCATGTGCCATGACGTCGACACCGCATCGAACAGTAACCAAGGCCTATGTTTGCTTACCTTGAGCCAAATTTGATTTTTCTGTGTCACACGTTACTTATGCCTTGCCGACAATGGCGCTGGCCTTCCTACCTTTTAAACACCATAGTTGGGAGTTAGTCGTTAGCAAGGTTATTTGTCACTGTTTGGACTCGGTTGACGAGGTTGTCTAAAAGTTGTCAGAAGTCAGAATGTTGTAAAAGTAATTTAGGAAATGAAATATACGGGTAACCCCTTCGATAAGCCCCTAGGCTTCTTGCGTTGCCCCGCACATTATTCATAATCGTAAGTTATCACATATTGTTGTTTTTATGTACAAACTGAAAATAAACAAACAAACAAACAAACAAGTCGTCCTATCAAGTTCATTCGCGTCTGGTAGAGGATAATTAAAATAGTCTGAACTCCAAGCATAGGTTAGGCTTGTTTAGGACGAAGATTTTAAGCGTTTTGCTCGTCTTTCTCTTTTGTCAGCTTTTCTTTGCCCATTTTTCAGTTTTTCCCTTCACGCACATTGGTGAATAAGACTCACTGGTATAGGTACCGCTCCAGTTAAAGCATCCAGCCAAGGCCGTCTCATCCGAGTTGTCCCTGCAGTCATCGTCGCCATCACACTTGTACCTGTTTGGGACGCATCTCAGGTTGGTACACGTGTACTCGTCCCAGCTACAGAGATATGCTGTGGAGTAGACAACATGTCACATCAGTGTGTAATAAATGAATATGTAAAAGTCTTTATTGTACATACATATGTATATATATGCCAGCATGTATGTATACATGAATACTGCATACATACATGCATACATACATACATACATACATACATACATACATACATACATACGCATGCATGCATACATACATACATACATACATACATACATACATACATACATACATACATACATACATGCATACATACATACATACATGAATACATACACAAACACATACTAGTACATACATACGTACCCGCTGGGTTGAGTGCAGGTCATACATACATACATACATACATACATACATGGTATTACATACATACATACATACATAAATACCCGCTGGGTTTAGTGCAGGTCACAACAAGGAATAGCTGACCTAGATACGACAGTTGCCCTGTTCTCACCATTGATTACACTGTGGGGCTGATCAAATTTTCCTTAAATTGGCCTACAAGACAAGTGTATGTGTCCGACAATTAAGTACAAATAGGTAAATATATCAAAGAACGTTTAGACCTTAGAACAAGTACATGTAGTATTAGTTAACTCATCTCTTATTTTGTACGTAGGTTAATTTCGTTGTACCCATGTATTTGCCTGTATATCTACATGTCTTAGACCTTACGAAAGTCGCTGTACTTTTGTTGTGTCAATAAAGTTCTCTCATATACAGGACTGCTTAGTTGCCGGAAGACAGCCTTACACGTACATGTACACACGTATACACCTGTAGCGTGCATACCGTGATTTAAAACATGACTTCTGATTTAGAAGAAGGATATCTAAACCCTAAGACATGTCTAGGATCTATAACATGGTCCTTTATAAATATAAATCTCCGCATGACATGGAATCATAAACTGTGAAAAATGTACATTCTTTCTCGTGTGCTTCAAAACTATCAACAAGAGATTTAGAGCTGGAACCATTCGCCATTCTCCTTTGTGTGGTACGGGTGACTTGTTTGACCACTTTTAGCACAACTATCTCATCATGACAACTCAAAATCGACTATTCTGTCCCACAATAAGGTAATAAAAACCACATGGACACAATTTTCTTCACTAAATGTTCAATTCAACTGTATGATTGTGTGTCCTTCTAGTTACACAAGTGTACTAGTTGGAACAATTCACCTTTCTGTGGTATGGGTGACCGGTTTGACCACTAGTACTTTCGCACAACTAGCATCATGACAACTCAAAATCGACCATTCTGTCACACAGTAAGGTGAGAAAAACCACAGAGACAAGATTTCCTTCACTAAATCTTCAATTCGACTGTATGATTGTGTGTCCTTCTATGTAGTTAGTGTAGAGGGTCGACACTGGTACAGGGGTAATGCGATAGGTCCAGACCATAGCAGAACTAGCCCCACTCGCAAACTCGTAAACATGAAGAGATCTCTACTC
The DNA here is from genome assembly GCF_001625305.1 of Branchiostoma belcheri. Taxonomy (NCBI): domain Eukaryota; kingdom Metazoa; phylum Chordata; class Leptocardii; order Amphioxiformes; family Branchiostomatidae; genus Branchiostoma; species Branchiostoma belcheri. The sequence goes on from NW_017802713.1 coordinate 1,998,247, forward strand.
AACCCACCTGCGATTGTTGAAGTTTGGGTCGCAAGATTTTCTTCTCTAAATATTCAATCCCACTGTATGATTGTGTGTCCTTCTATGTAGTTAGTGTGGAGGGTCGAGAGTGGTACAGGGGTAATGCGATATGTCCAGACCATAGCAGAACTAGCCCCACTCGCACGGTAAACATGAAGAGATCTCCACTCAACCTTACCTGCGATTGTTGAAGCTTGGGTCGCCAACAGAAGGAACCCAACAATATAGGTTCCCTTCCCGACCATAGTTTGGTAGTTTTAACTTCGTGTTTCCTCAGAAAAACGTGGATTTCTTGAGAACTTCAACAACAAGACGTCCAACAAGAAGCCCCTGCGCAGTTTCCTTGTTTACAAAGTAACTTTACACTGTCTGAAAGACAACTGCTGTAGGCTTTGTGTCGTCAGACGTTGCTATGGCGACGGCTGGGCGGCCATTTTGAGCGGTGTGAAACCTAAGGTGCGGCCGACGTGGCCCGGTGCCAGAAGAGAATAACTTGCACGGTGCATCAATATTGGTTTTGTAAACATACACGTGTCAGCATGGCCTGACGCGGTAACATGTACATGTATAGAACTTTAGGCCACACCAAGTAAATTTTATGGACGACGTACTTTGGAGACCCTAAAACAAGATGCCTAGATTAGAAAAATACTAAGAGATGACAAATGTTAGGACACAAATTGAATGAGGTGCCACAGTGTAACAAGCAAGAAGTCTTTTGTTTATCATCAAAACAGCAATAAATCAGGTGGAACAGCAGTTGTCGTCCTATCCTGTTTTCGCGTTACGGGTCTCACGTCAATCTGACGATTTGTGGCACTGTCGTGACTCTTTGGTCATAGTTACAGGAAGCGGAATTTCTTGTGTTTTTTCTAGGAATAGGTCAAAATCAATGCGCGCGCGGACATCATCCATAAAATTTACTTGGTGTGGCCTTAGAACTCTATTGACACAACAAAAGTACAGAGACTTTCGTAAGGTCTTAAACTACATGTAGACATACAGACAAATACATGGGTACAACGAAATTAACCTACGTACAAAACAATAGATGAGTCAACTAATACTACTTGTTATAAGGTCTAAACATTCTTTGATATATTTACCTATTTGTACACAGTAAGGGTTATTGCCTTCTAGGATGAAATCAAATTTATCTATAGCATGAAATATAACAAATTCTGTTGAGCAAGCAGAGAGAAGATTGGCAGCTTTGTGCGTTTATCGTTATATAGTGGACAATCCATGACTAGGACTCTAGTCCATGGTAGTTAGTGACAATACGTAGCCGGTTGTAACTCTGGATCGGATGGCACCCAGGCTACCGAACGACGGCAAGAACTCGTGCCGATTCCTCAAAAAGCCAGCATGTGCCGGCTTGTCGTGTACGTCACTATGTACTACCGCAAATTCACAATACCAGCTTTGTATTCCTGTGGTTTCGTAGCATTTTTATTTTTGCCCGGAATTTTTTTATTCGCCCGCGCGCACTAGTTTGGGGGTCTTCAGAGGATGTCATCCATAAAATTAAGTCGGCGTGGCCTTATATTGGGGTAAATTACAAAGTGAGAAAAGATTTGTTTGAGACTATAGGCACCGGCTTTCCATACTCTGAACAGGAAACCAGAACTAGTCAAAAATCAGACACAAAAACGTGACTGTGAAATTTGAAACAAAAATACGCATAGGTAGCTAATGCAAACTCTCGACTCATGACCATGGCAGTTATATTGCGATTGTTTGTAATTGTGAGTTATACATGTACATGAATGAATGAATGAATGAATGAATGAATGAATGAATGAATGAATGAATGAATGAATGAATGAATGAATGAATGAATGAATGAATGAATGAATGAATGAATGAATGAATGAATGAATGAATGAATGAATGAATGAATGAATGAATGAATGAATTTTTATTAACGTGTCGCCCAGCCCATATGGGCTTATAAGACACCAGAACATAAACATGAACATAAACATAGATACAGAAATCACAGAAACATAAATCCAAGTCCGAATCAAAAGGTCAGACTGGAAACATCAAATGAAATTAAAGAACTTATAACAAAGTTGAACATAACATAATCGGTACATAAGAGTCAAAAGTGCACGAAGTCAACTCAAATTGTCAAAAGAACATAAATGCAACTCAGCTTGAGCTTAAATATAAGCACGAGTCCGGGAAAGAGAAAACAGAGAAGAAATTTATGAAAAAATGAAGGTTTTGCGTTTTTTCCAAGCTTGATAAATATATAATGCAGTTTCAAAAACACATGACCTGAGTAAACGGCAGATAAAAAAAACTCACAAATATATCTTCTACAATATACATATAGCATCATGGTCAGAAATACCTCTATTTGTAAAAAGGTAATCTGTATGTAATTCTGCCAAAGTAGCATCCGACTAGCCTCTACCAGGCACCGCGGATCGCTGGAAAAATAGTAGAAATTGGCCGAAATAAAGGGATAGTATACCAGAGAAGATCCAGGGCCATAGAAGCTCCAATTTGCGACCCACGTGCCTGGTAGAGGTTAACAACCGACATCTATTTCTGCATCCTGTTTCCTTTATTATGTACACAGCGCCTCGGTACCAGCACAGGCAAAACTAAGGACCGCAAGGACACCCAATGCAAGCGCTTAAGAGGAAAACCTATTGTTTTTTGTTACGAAAAATTTAGTACTTCTAAAGCTGCTTAGGCCTAGTAATAATGTTGCGCTTCTGCCTTCCGCCTCGACATAAAATATGGACGGTAGGTATAGGTAGGTATAGGTAGGTATATGAAGGTATAGGAATTCTCGGTTGCTAATGTAGTCGGGAAACCGGAATCAAAACATGTGCCACGCAACGGACAACTTAGCCTGGGTGCCAGACGCTGGCGTTCATAAGCGATAGATTTTCTTGTGGAAAGAAGCCCTAATGTCCGCTACAGTATCCGCCGCCCAAGCCCAGGCTGCCCCAAACCCTTTATCTTTTTCAGAGCCAGGGCGCAAATCGGGGTCGGCGGGGCGAATGGCTTCCCTGGCCGAAGGGGTTAGCTCTCATTCGCGGTAGGGGCTGGCACCCAGGCTACGAACTACGTCACTCAACCATAAATCCCTCAATAAGATTACAGGCTGGCAACGGTTGCAAGTATCTGGACCTGGCATCCGTCCAAAGACCCAATAACTGTAAGTAGGTAATTTTACCATTTATATTATCATATGGCCATAGTTCTGGTCTGATATCTATTTGTGATTAGCTACGTCGGTGTTATCCAGCTACTCGTGGTTTGGATTACCTTGGGTACCAGACAAGTTTACGGGCCGCTAACCGTTAACGTTTCCTTCGGCAGCTAGAAGCCCTTCGCCCGCAGACCTAAATCACCGCTGCGGTGGAGTTGAGCCCGTGGGGAGTTTTCGGCCCTACAACGTTTGTAGGGCCAGCCAAACTCCCCCGGGCTAGACTCCCCTCGTAGCGGTAATTTACACCAGCGGGCGAAGGGCTCTTGCGGCCCGGAAAACGAGCTTGGCTTCCAGGGTAGGTTTGGATAGGCACAACGGTGCTAAGTACAGGTAGACACCAGGCTACCGCAGCGTTTGACGTCCCTTTTGATTTAGCGGTCGCTTTCATGTGTATGTTTCTCATTTAGGTGTTGGTGCTTGTGGATGGTTTACAAAAGGCTAGGTAGCTTCATACTAAATTCAATAAGCAAGCGCATCTAAAAGTCCTACAGAGGTGACGCTAGTTTTTTTTTTACCTTTGTTTATTTACCTCCATGAAAAATGTAGGTGTTGTTTTGGGTGTGTGACAGATAGCTTTTCCTGTCAGGAATAAGTGGTGTGGGGTTTGTCCACTTAGCAGCTTGTTCTGGAACTGCAGGTGACTTCCTGGCGAAATCTTTTAAAGCCCAGAAAGGAACAACATATTTTCATCATTTTTGGTAGGTAGGTAGCTTATAGAGAGATGTACATGAATAAATGAAAATTATGCAAATGAAGACTCAATTTGCATAGTTAATGAGGGAATTCTGTAGTTACAGTGTTTTTCCTGATGATACTTTCATACATGTAATGTATGCTATCTATGGTAGGTGGAACACCATCAGATACCAATTATGCAAAAATGATCTAATTTGCATAATTAATGTGAAAATTCCATATTGGTAATTGATGGGAATTTAATACCTTCTGACACGTGTATGTTACTTAAAGGTTAACATCACTTTGCATATATTGCTAATATATAGATCATTTGCATAATTAATGAGGACATGTTAATACGAAACATATATATATTTTACAACCGAAATAATGTTGAGTGTAGAAAACCATAAATCAAAATGAATTATGGTAATTATGACTTTATTTCAATAATCAATAAGATAAATCCCAAAATAACAAACATTTCCAAAATCTCTACATATTTCATGGAGGTATGAGATCTCCGAAGTCTTTTTTTGTGAGCTACATGTGCTTGTACCCATTCTCTAAATTCTACTCTTTCCATTTCGTATCCTATAGGTTTGAAGAGTTCCGGAAATCTTAAGACGATATGGTGACCTTAAGGTGTATCAAAGTCTCGTTTTACCTGATCCTGACCGCCGCCGGACTCCTTACTTTCATCTATATCTTTGTGGTGATGCACATGACAAATACCCAGTACGTCAAGATTATAAAAGCTAATCGTTCGAACCGAGCGGCGTGGATGACTGTACGGGGAGAGACCTCTTCTTTCCCAAGCATAGCTTCTCACTCTCACCTCACAACAACAACAACAACAACAACAACAACAACAAAAACAACAACAACAACAGAAATCGATAAACTGGGAAAAGCAGGAATTGTGGAGCGTGCAGCACTAAACAGTTTTAACGTGCGATTACAAAATTCTGAATTGATAGATCCTGACACAGACGTGCTCAAAATAGAAGAGGCTGCAATGCACACGGAGGTCACCCAAGATGGGAAACCTGTCCAGCCGCTAACACAGACTTCCCAAAGCGACAAGGATCTCCGTAACGAAGCAAGCAACATAGATACTGGTGGGAATATCACCAACTTGTCTCGCCACCGTTATAGTCGAGAGCAACCAGTGTGCAAGTATCCGGACCTACAGATGGAGAGCACTGAATTCAACCACCTTTTTGAAAATATAACAAACCTGTACTGCGGACATGCCTCTATCAACTACCTGACATATTTAGACGGAAGCTCGCGGACAGAAGAATCTCCTTGGGATACAATTAAAGTAAACTTCAGCGCCATTCCACCAAAACATACACTACTCAGCTGCAAGTACCGTAGAATTGAGAGGCAAAATGATAACAGAAACCTATATACCACTCTGAGCACAGAAAGATTTGTGTCCAACAAAGAAGCTATACAATTTCCATTCAAAGACGAGTTTGCTAAGGTCGCTTGTTTCTTACATGAGAGTGTGTTTAATGAAAATAATCAATCATTGGTCAAAGTTCTTAGAGTTCATAACAACGTGTTTGCACAAGTAATAAGGAATGATGGTTTAGTTCAGGACAAAAAGGTGGACATAGAGAAGGAAGGCCGAATGAAGAAGGCACTTGGACAGGGTATGAACGTCCTTATGGTCGGAGTGGACTCAACCTCACGAATGAACTTCATGCGAAAACTGCCCAAAACGTTCAAATATTTCACAGAGACTTTGGAGGGTCACGTCCTGAAAGGTTATCACGTAATTGGCGACGCCACGACGGCGCAGTTCCTCGGCATGTTGACGGGGTTTCACGAGGAAGAGCTGCCCAACACGAAGACGGGAGTGAAAAATTCAACAACCTGTGACGTCTTACCGTTAGTGTGGAATGAGTTCAGAAGGATGGGCTACACGACCATGCACGCGGAGGATTGGCCTCAGTACGGAACTTTCCAATACCGTTTACGTGGCTTTATAAAACAGCCAACCGATTACTACATGAGGACTTTCTGGGTAACACAAGATATTCTCCGGGAGTCTAAAGAACTCTACTGTTTCGGAGCGACTCCTAAGCATCAGTACACTCTGAAATACGCCCGAGATTTTGTAGAAGCGTATCACGACATCCCCAAGTTTGCCATCGCGTTTCACTCCGAACTCAGCCACGGAAGTCTAAACATGGTGCAGGTTGCCGACGAAGACATTCTGACACTCATCAAATCCTGGAGGGACAAGGGTTACCTCAACAGCACCGTGTTCATACTTTTTGCCGACCATGGAGCCCGATTCAGCGGCATGAGAGAGCTACTTCAAGGGCGACTGGAGGAAAGACTGCCGTTCTTTGGAATCGCCGTTCCACCTTGGATGAAGAAGACGCATCCCGAGATCGTTCGAAACCTCAAGAAAAACGAGGAACGTCTCACGACGGCGTTTGACTTCCACAAGACGCTGCAGCACGTCCTGGACTACCCAGGCGACCCGGCTAGTTTCCAGGGACACGGCATCAGTCTTTTTCAGGAGATCCCGCTCAACCGAACATGCGAGGACGCCTCTATAGCCGATCACTGGTGCACCTGTCTGCAGTCCATACCGGCGAACACCACGGATCAAATAGTTCGAGAAGCAGCGGACTTTGCAGTCTCCTATATGAATAAATTAACAGAAGACCACCGAAGCCTTTGTGTCGAGCTTTACCTAGAGAACATAACTCACGCAGAAATTGTCCAACCCAATGAGAAAGTATTACAGTTTGTTAAAAGTAACAGGAAGTATCGAGATGCTATATTTGGTGCTAAACTTAATGTTACTTTCCTGGACCTTCTGATTACGCTGAAAACCAGACCCAATGGTGGAGCATATGAGGTGTCAGTAAAGAAATGGCTGTCTGGTGAGAACCTTAAGACTGAGATAACAGCAGATATCAGCCGCATCAACGCGTACGGAGATCACTCCAGGTGCATCCAGGACAACTTTCCTCACCTGAAAAAGTATTGCTTCTGCAGAGAGTTTCTTAACTCTGTGCCTACGGAGTAATCAATCAATCAATTAATTAATCAATCAATCAAATGTTTTTATTCATAAAAACAAGAACTTTGAACAAGAACAAGAGCATAAGGAAAACATGCTTCTCAAAGAGCAGAAAATTTCCGCTCAGATCAGTTTTTTGGGATAAATTACAAAGTGCGGAAAGTTTTTGGATAGTGAACAAGATTATTTCTTGAGAGGGGTGAAGGAAGCCATATACATCAGGGCCCACCTCCCTTCATTGAACCGCGACGGGGGCCGACATCGTCTACCAGATACCTTTGACCCAGTGTTGACGTCACACTTCAAAGAAGCCACGTGACAAGCTTCACTGGGTCAGTCTACTGAGGAAGACCAGATTGACTGGTCGAAAGCTCTAGGTGAGAGAACTTTTTGTGTTTGATCAAAGGTCTTTAAATATGTAACTACCAACACAGATGAACTTCCATGATTGCGGAAAGTTTTGTGTAAGACCATAGGGGTCGGCCTTCCATACTTTGAACAGGAAATCAGAACTAGTCAAAAATTAAAAACAAAAATGTGACTGTGATTACAAACTTACTTACAAACTTGAAACAAAAATACGCATAGCTGGCTAATGCAAAGTCATCTTGCAATGGTGTGCAATTGTGAGTTGTATATGACCTGACCTATATGACTATGTATTTCTGCCAAAGTACCATCCTTACATCTGTAACATGGTTGGGTGTTTCACTTTTGTTCGTGTAACTGCCATGAGTTATATACAGTAAGAGATTGCTATGTCAAAGTAATATAAAACAATGTTAAATGGTTCTGTCTCAAACGTCATCAGAAGTGCTGTTTGAAAATAAAGACAATGTCAACTCTGCACTCAGGTATTGGAGCTTTATTTCCAACGGTATAAACACTTAATTCAATATCTTACGTCTAAAACTAGCGCTGTCCTTGGTGCTGAACACTCAATACATGCATAACTATCATTGTCCTTGGTGCTAAACACTCAATACATGCATAACTATCCCTGTCCTTGGTGCTAAACACTCAATACATGTATAACTATCCCTGTCCTTGGGGCTGAACACTCAATACATGCATAACTATCATTATCCTTGGTGCTAAACGCTCAATACATGCATAACTACCCCTGTCCTTGGTGCTGATCACTCAATACATGCATAACTATCCCTGTCCTTGGTGCTGAACACTCAATACATGAACAACTATCCCTGTCCTTGGTGCTGAACACTCAATACATGCATAACTACCCCTGTCCTTGGTACTGATCACTCAATACATGCCTAACTATCCCTGTCCTTGGTGCTGAACACTCAATACATGAACAACTATCCCTGTCCTTGGTGCTGAACACTCAATACATGCATAACTATCCCTGTCCTTGGTGCTGAACACCCAATACATGCATAACTATCCCTGTCCTTGGTGCTGAACACACAATACATGCATAACTATCTCTGTCCTTGGTGCTGAACACTCAATACATGCATAACTATCATTGTCCTTGGTGCTGAACACTCAATACATACATAACTATCCCTGTCCTTGGTGCTGAACACTCAATACATGCATAACTATCCCTGTCCTTGGTGCTGAACACTCAATACATGCATAACTATCCCTGTCCTTGGTGCTGAACACCCAATACATGCATAACTATCCCTGCCCTTGGTGCTGAATACTCAATACATTCATAACTATCATTGTCCTTGGTGCTGAACACTCAATACATGGCTAACTATCCCTGTCCTTGGTGCTGAACACTCAATACATGCATAACTATCCCTGTCTTTGGTGCTGAACACTCAATACATGCAGACCTGTCCTTGGTGCTGAACACTCAATACATGCATAACTATCATTGTCCTTGGTGCTAAACACTCAATACATGGATAACTATCCCTGTCCTTGGTGCTGAACACTCAATACATGCATAACTATCCCTGCCCTTGGTGCTGAACACTCAATACATGCATAACTATCCCTGTCCTTGGTGCTGAACACTCAATACATGCATAACTATCCCTGTCCTTGGTGCTGAACACTCAATACATGGATAACTATCCCTGTCCTTGGTGCTGAACACTCAATAAATGAACAAATAGCCCTGTCCTTGGTGCTGATTACAACAATTTATACAACAGAGCTCAATGACAATGCCCTGCAGTTCGCATCACATCCGCTGTGAGGCTCTGTACTGGCGGGTAGAGTAGACCACAGCCGGCGACTGTCGGGAAACAGAAATGAAAAACAAGAAAAGGACAAACACAAACGTTAGAAAATTATATTTCATTTATCTATTAATTCTTAAATAGGTGAACAAGATATTTCATCACATTTATGGATCCCATTTTGTATAGGCCGTGTTAAAAAGACAATAAAAGGTGATTAGAAAATTTCCTAAAAATACATTTTTGGATAAAAAAATTAATGAAAAAATTTTTCAAAGAATTTTGTTAAAAAAACAAACGTTCACTCACCTTGCTACTCTGACTATCGTCACGTCTGCGAACACACATGAAGTAAGCTAGACCAGTGGCGAGGAAGATCACTACAATTATCGCTGCCACTATGATTCCCACGATCTTGTCCGTGCTCAGATTTGAGGTGCTTCCATCTAGAAATAAAAGAAAAAGCGAAAAGATGACGAAAAAGGGTTTGGAACAACTCAAAAGTTCAAAACGTTCTTGCCAACAACTCTTTTTGGACTTATCTAAATTTTCGACCCTTCTACTGCAGTTTCCGGGACTTGATGTCGGAAACACGTGATTGCAGCAGAGGGTCGTACGTGTCAGATAACCTGTGTCACCCCCCGTCTCTGTTCAGTGTTGGACGGTTGGCCCGAATGTACACCGCCTCCATCGTCCGCTAGAGAGTACATTTTGCCACACACTGTACTCTCTGACGGACCAGCATGCATTTGTCCAATTTCTACTCTTTGCAGCCGCATCCTGAAGCCTGGTAGAGGCTAGCTCAGGCCCAGAGAAGAGTGAAACAGACGGTGGCACTTTAATTTTTACACGGTGAGATGATTACGATTTACATGACGGAAAGAGTCCCAATATTGTCTTACCTCTGCAGCTGGTCTCGTCTGAATTATCTCCGCAGTGATCGTACGAGTCACACGTGAGCTCCGCGGACACGCAGCGCGAATTACTGCAGCGGAACTCCGCGGAACTGCAGGGACCTGAACATGTACACATACATACGGACGCATTAGTAACTGCATATAGAATCTTACATCAAAATTCTAACTAAAGGTACTAGAACTTTGGAACCAAAAGCGCTTGAACGTTTCAAAGTTTATGTATCAGTTACGCTAAAAAAAAAAAGTTACTCCAGCAACTGGATTTGATTTTAGAAACGGTCAGTGGTTTTACCTGGATGTCTAACCTTCACCGTCGACGCATCTGTATTTGTAACGGTATAGCCGGTATAACCGCCCTTCGGCGTAACACACCAGCTTCACAGGCACGTGGCAGCTAGCTATAGTACACCGAACGACCTGTTACACCCAACCTTTGCAAACCTAATTGCAGGAGTTGTTTAAAGCTTTCTAAGGATGATGTCCCAACTGTGCTTGGTGGCAACGAGTTCCACTCTACGACAGGTCTTGGAAAATACGACTTTTTGAACACTTTGTGTGACCTACTAGTTTCCATACTTTTAGTAATATATACATCATTGTAACAAGATACGATGAAACAAACTTACTCATCGTGGGGTCGTGTGGCGTAACTACAGAGTGCTCGACTCTGAACCAAGAGGTTCGAGTCCTGACATGCCACCGATGTTGTGCCCCTGGGAAGGCACTTTACACGACTTGAGTATTGTCTACTCTCCAAGCAGAGGTATGGGTTTTGGGGGTATTTTTAGCGTGTTTTTAGGCTTTTTTATCGGGGTTTCTCTTTTGCACTGAATTTTTTTTCCACCAAACCCCCCAAAAAAAATTCAGAAGAGAAACCCCGATAAAAAAAGCCTAAAAACACGCTAAAAATACCCCCAAAACCCATACCTCTGCTTGGAGAGTAAGTATTGTCCTGTCCTGTATTTGTCCTCTGCGTTAGTGGCGGCATAAAATAAGCTGAAAAAACTTGAGTGTGCTGTCACCATGTGTTGTCATGAATTGTTGGAATAAAACAAAACTTACTCATCTTATACGCAGCGTAAGTGATCTTGAAACCAGACCCTTGTGATGCACTACTGCTATCCGTGACGAAGTGTAACGTCATCTTGTTGGTGGAGGAGAAATATCCCCCCTCCTGCGTGGTGAAGGTATTTTGAGACGATCCCGATGACGTACCACAGATCGGGCTGCCCAGGAGCTCAAACAGAGCGACACTCCCGCCCCGGTACACGGACAGGCTGTCTCCGTCACAGTCTATTCTGTGGAGAAAATAAGATTGTTTGGACCATTCTTTGGGCTAAACCAATTTAATTTGTTGGTTCACGGATGCCCCGCTTCATTTTTTCTGATTTGCAAAAAAAACACACATTTCAGCCTCCGAATCAACTCCACGTGCCCATATTTTGGCCCAAACGTCAACAGCTGAAGAAAGTCCCTTCTCTTCAGAGTTGTTACAGTTTTTCCATCTGTCAATGCAGTGGTTTGATCAAAAGTTTGAAATTCATTGTTTGAATTACAAATCAGCCTGGTATGCTGACTTCAGGGCTCCTATCATACTATACTGGATTCATAGCATTTTGGGCTATCATAGGATGCCTGAGTCTGTTTTGATATTTTTTTCTCCCTGTTGCTTCATATCTTTTCCGAAAAAAATCCGAGAACCAACAAATTAAATTGGTGTGGCCTTATAGGAAGATATTTATGTATATGGTGACAGAATCCCTCCTGCTATAAAATCGCAACATGATGTAAACAAACACTGGTTACCATGGCGATAGACGTCTGGTTCAGGCCATTGACCTTATTTGTTTGAAGAAGAAGAAACAATATGTTTTCCTGATAAAATTGATACAAAGAAATGGCAAAACTTACGAGAGCGACTGAACCCCAATGTGTATGTACTTCCCCGAGTCAGCGGACAGGGTGAGTTGACAGTCCAGTCCCCCGGGGTACTGGTCTTCAGGCTGGGACACCAGCACACCTCCCCCCGATACCGGCAACACCTCGCCGCAGTGGTCTGTCATGTAGTCTGTAAACATCACAGAAGTCAAGTGCTAGGAATGCCGAATCTGTACATGTGAATACACAGTCTACAATATAACCGCCATCAACATGACTTATGACGCTATTCGTTTCTTAACTCATTATACACATTGAACCGCGACGGGGGCCGACATCGTCTACCAGATACCTTTGAACCAGTGTTGACGTCACACTTTTTTTTTTTCCTTCTTTTTATTGATTTTCACAAACATAAGATACACACACAGAAAAACTTATACTGAAGGGACATGTAGAACACAGAAAAAGATAAACAAATACAAAATAATATGGAACATAAGTCCAAACTGAACATAAATCCAAAATATGGAACATAAATCTAAACACAGAAACACAAGATTGGATAGTTCACAAGAAACAGTAAAATAAGAAAACATACAGATTCTTTTGCCCTGAAGATTTTTGTGGTCAGATCGCATTCCAACTTGTGTTTCTCTCCATATATGAAACAAAACAACAACAACACAACAGAACATTTTTTGCTTGTGGTCTGGCGGCATTCCAGCATGTGCTTTAGCTCCATAAATAATTACTATTTTTCCGCAATAAATAAAACAAAATATGTTTAGGAAACACCAAGGTCTAATCAGCCTAGTCCGGCTGGCAAAAATCATATATCACATGGCAAATCATAATGATAACAAAAGGAGCAACAAAACAAAACAAAACAAGGAAGTGATTTCTTTACACCTAGCGTGCGCCATTATGTACTCTTAATTAGCAGGTGTCAAAAAAATTCCTCAGGCCCTGTTGTGAAAACAGCCACTTTTTAATGCAAATCAGTCACAGCATTTCAAATTTGTTCATGCAGATTGTCAGTTACACAAGAGTGGTCTGCTGAACGGTAAAAAAAAACATTTCAAAGTCGTTTATACTGCTGAGTGCCACTTGCACAAGAGTGGTCTTCTAAACAGGCAAAGAAAACAACACATACAGCAATGATAACTCTTTTCAAACGTCAAGTGAACTGAATATACGTTTCTATTTCTACACTCTACATACTAGTCCTGCTTTGAAAGGAGAATGTCTACGGCGTCCACTCGCTTTTTCTCCCTGCCATTAACCATCAGCGCCGCGTAAGTACACTTGGGAGGTACCCAGATCGAAACACTCACTTTACTGTCCTTGGCTTTGTCCGCCTCAGCATTCCTCTCCGGAATTAGTTTACCGCGCGCGGCTTGGAGAGGGGGGGGTAAATGCTCGTACACCACAAACGTGTTCTTTCCCCGTAACTTCCTCCCCCCTTGCAATACACAATCTCTATCGTGGTAGTTCACGAAACGGACTAAGGAGGATTCGGTCGTGAGGTTGTAGGTCTTGAAAGTCGATGGACCGCAACAATAGGCATAGAATCAAGACCGAGCTCGTCGGCCAGAAAATTCTCAAGTACTTGCCTACAGTTCTCTTCTTTGTTGTATGGGATTCCGCGAATGACGACGTCTGCTTTCATCGAGTATCTCTCAGCAAGAAGGCTCGTCCTGATCCTCTCTCGTCGTTCAGCCAGCAGGGAGTCGTTGAGCCGCTTCATCTCGCTGTCCTGGAACTCCACGGTGTTCTCCAGCTCTCGCACCCGTTCCCGCAGCGCCGCCATGTCGGTGGTGAGGCTGTCAACTTTGGAGTCTAATGTTTGTATCTGAGACGACAGCTTGTCTCCAACAGTATTAAATTCCTTTACCACAGTGTCTTGCTGTTTCTTTACTTGCGTCATGATTAGTTGTGCCAGTGTTGAGGGTCTGCATGCCCTTTTTCGTTAACCGTTATGGGCTATTTTAATTTACCGTTAATCGTTACCGGCCCGCTCTAATTTAACGTTAAGCGTTATCAGTATATTCCTCGTGAAGCGTTATTGGTCGTTTTAATTCAACGTAAAACGTTATTTGTCATTCTAAATTCAGCGTTAAGCGTTAATGAATAATTCTTCGTTACGCCTAATTTTGCCTTTCAAAGTGCAGGAAAATGCGTCATTGAAGGGTTCAAAATACAAAATTTCCCGGGGGAGAATGCCCCCGGACCCCCCCTACATTGCTCGCGCCTTTGGCGCTCGACTCGCGCTTCTGCGCTCGGTCCCTTCGGCTCTAGCCAGATCTAGAACCAGCTTTCCTGTCAATTTCCGGAAGTTTGCGGAGGGTTACAGAATTTTTTTTGAAGAATCCGTCAACCTTGACAGGCAAATTAACAAAAATCTTGAGTAAAATATGAAAACGTCAGAAGGACCGACAAACACTCTCAACACCATGATTTGCCTCTCAAAATGTGGGAATTGCGTTTTTGAAGGCTTAAAAATCCTAAATTTCCCGGGGGAGCATTCCCCCGGACCCCCCTACGATTACGACGCTCCCCTCTCAAAATCCACTGGGCAGACTGAAAAAATGCAAGCTGGCTGACGTCGACTCGGACTCCCCTTTATTTGTGGACGCACTCGGGGACCGGGGCATGTGGGGAACACAGGGTACACATACCTTTAATGCGTGCTTCATTACATGTAAGATATACGTAATTTTGTCAGTGATCACCTTTTCTCACAAAGCGAGATACCAAATCCAGTGCAGCTCGAACGAAAAAAAGTCTGTCAATTTACCGTTAAGCGTTGCCGACCGTCCTGAATTTACCGTTAAGCGTTATCGGCCGTGCTGAATTCACCGTTAACCGTTGCCAGGACCCCCCCATGCAGACCCTCAGTGTTTGTAGCTCTTGAGGGAGGGAATTTAAACTCACCTCACTAACGTCCTCGGGCGGATTGGCAGCCATTTTCAACGTCTTGGGAGGGGGGTTCTGTTGACTCGGGCTGTTTTCCCCCACACTTGAGCCAGAGGAGCCTCTGTTCCGTTTTCCCATGAACAGACGATGATCCAACGCAGACAAAGAGACAGTTTAGAGGGATTCGGATGACCTGCGTTGGTCAGAAGACGCGGGTTAACAGAAAAAACTCGGAGCTACCAGACACACGTCACGCCACCGCCGCCGCCATCTTGACGTCACACTTCAAAGAAGCCACGTGACAAGCTTCACTGGGTCAGTCTACTGAGGAACATCAGAGTGACTGGTCGAAAGCTCTAGGTGAGAGAACTTTTTGTGTTGGACCAAAAGTTTTATCTCTAAACTCGTTATACACATGTATAGTAGAGGGGATTCCTCAATCTCGCACACGCAGTCGTCCCTCAGTAAGATATCTGGAGCTGCATAGTTCCCGTTTAGAACTTTTGTAACTGTTTAGAGAGGTTAATTTCGCCTGTTTCTTAATTCGTTAGTTTGATTGTGAATACGATTGAGAGAGATATCTATTCTTGTCCACTTTGAAGTGTATTTCACGGAGGAGCGAAAATTAGAAAAAAACAAACAATAAAATACGATGTTACAGTAAAGTACTTCTACAACTTCGCTCACTCGGTGGTTTATTCGGTGGTTATCGCGCCTGACCAGGGATTACCTCACCATAACCACCTCGGGACATGGCATTAGCCCTTTATTATCTCCAGTTCGCACATCTGATCGCGTCCTAGAAGAATATGACTTTCCCGAGTTTGTAGGCAATCTCGCCGACCGAATCCCGACCAACGAACAACGGATGAAGTTACTCACGACTAACTACCGACCATGGTCTGGAGAAGGTCGGGAAGCCATGACAGGGCCTTTTGTCAAAAATGGCGGGATATTAACTTGGGGTCACGCGGAAGGATGGTTGAAAGTTGTTGGGATGACACCGTGACAGGATGTACTGTGACCTCCCGACCCCTCTTAAAATTTAAAGGATGTTGCGAAATGAGGTCATTTCTTGCATGTGACCCCAGTGTGTATTTACATTTGTAACTTTATGCTCGCTATACAACGTGTTGTACATTGCCAAACTTTTCAAACACATTAGCAAGGCATAATACTATGCCTCAAAATCCTTGTGGAACTCTTATGTATAAGTAAGACTCCATGATCATACATACTGAATGTATTACATATATTTCAACCAGTGTTATACGGCAATGTCACTAGTATGGTACGTTACTAGCGTTGACTGTACAAATCAGTTTGCGTGTATCTGAAAATGTTCTAATGTTGTAAGCTAACTTAGCAACTGTAGGCTAAAGAAATGCCACACTACCATGAACCCCGTGTCGTGGCAGATCGTGTGGCGCAAGCGGTAGAGTTCGGCTCAGACCGAAGAGGTCCCGGGTTCGGATCCTGCCCGATAGGAAATCCGAATCTTGTGCCCTTGGGAAAGACATTTTACACGAATTTCCTCACTTCCCCCAGGTGTAAATGAGTTCCTAGATTCGGTTAGGTTACGTTCGGTCTTACACAGCTTGTACTTCAATGTACATGTACAAAACTGGTGTGTTAAACCAGTGTGTTGCACTGGCCTATAAAGGCGGTTTACCGGTTATGCGAAACAAACTCACCCAAAGCTAGCGCAGTTGTCGCCCAAACGTAGATGACCATGACAGTACCGGGCGTTTTCCACATCATGTTGGGCTTGTCGTGGTCACCAAAAATGATTCTGGTTTGGTTTAAGAAAGTGGATACTAGTATATCAAAAGCCTCTACAAAACGGAAGTAGTGGGCATGTGACGCCCATGGGAAGGTACCAATATGAAGATGGGTGTTTTTTTTTTTTGGAAAGTGGGGTGTTACTTGGGCAATATACTGCTTTAAAAATTTGCTTCAAAAATTTTACATTTCACAACCAGCATGGTTTTCATTTTACCATACAAACCAAACAAACAAAAATCAGATTTTGTTTATTGAATGTACTTATGTTTATTACTAAAAAAACACAAATGTATATTGACAGGGGAATTTTAATCACTTTTATTCTTACTTATACATTTGTACTTCTTTTCTCTCTTCCCAAACGACAGGAAATCGACTTGGGTAATATTCTGGAAATAACATAATTTGGAATAACTCTACCACTGCCATACATTACCAGTACGGGCTCTGAAATACTGAATTTATAAGAATTAATCTACAATACATAATCTACATGCCCTGACTCTGTATGGTTCCGAATAGACGCATTTCTCACTAAATCTGGTCTTGAAATATTCAAATCTGAGTTGGTATCACTTTTTAGCTTTTCAGTAAATCATTTTTCTTCTTTACATCTGCATTTTATGACGTGACAAAGATCTATCCAAATACTGTACTGCATTGTCATTCAGAAAATACCATTTTCCCCACAAAACCTTTAACTTCTACCTCCTACATGATACTACATTGAACTGCAGGGCAAGTAAAAGCAACAAAAAGACTTTGATTATGAAACAAGTTTGAACTGCAATATCCAACACAAGAAATTTTCGACTGTACAACTCCAGTCTTTGTCAAGGAATGAGCAATCCATTGCTTCCGTGACGTCACGCAGATAACACACGTGACTCCAAGACATCAGGGCAATAATTCACAACCATCCCTCAACATAGACGGGGGCGCCACAGACTTTCTGCAACCTATGATCCACTGCTCACAGAGTCACATGTGTTTTCTGCGTGACGTCACGGAAGCGGTGGATTGCTCATTCCTCGACAAAGACTGGAGTTGTACAGTCAAAAATTTGGGTGAGTCCAATTTCTTGTGTTAAACATTACAGTTAAACTTGTTTCATAATGACTTCTACCAACACAGATGAACTTTCAAGATACAAAGACTTTGATACATAGGTTGAGCTCTTTCATCTGGATATCTTCATTATAGAAACTGTCTGTCATAATTGGACACAGTGTCACTACACAAGTACATGTACTTCTTTTGTGATATACATTGTAATTTTGACACAATCCCTACAGCATGTTTGCACATCACAGCCCTATCATTACATAATAATTTCTTTTGTGATACACATTGTAATTTGACCCAGGGCTCGAAATTCATTTTTGGGAATAGGTGCACTGGTGCACCCAACCTAAAAAAATTGGGTGAACAAAAAAGTGTTTGGGTGCGCCATATAAAATAAGTAAAATATCAGCAAGAACAAAATGATGTTTCGTTTCTTATGAAAAGTACTACATGTATAACAATGATTTTATTATTTTTCTAACACTTAAATGTTAAGAATATGCTGTAAACTACAATTCTTTAACATCTAATTTTAGGGCACACCAATTGAATTTCTTGGTTAACAGATTTTTCTAGAAAAATAATAGAGCAGGTGGGCAAAAAAAAACAGGCCTAGGCATCCTATTGTGGCCCAAAATGGTACTAGTATATACTACAGACGCCATGAAGTCAACACAACGGGCTAGTTCAAAACTTAAACAATGAATTTTGAGCTTTTAAAGAAGCCGTTCATTAAAAGATGGAATAACTGTAACAACTAGGAAGAAAGGGACTGTTTTCAACTGTTCAGGGCAAAATATGAGCATTTTGCAGTTGAATCTGAACCAGAATCTTTTTTTTTCAAATCAGAACAAAATGAAGGGGGCAAATCCGTTAACCAAGAAATTAAATTGGTGTGGCCTTATGTAAACATATGAAAATATTTGGGTGCACCAGTATGGCCACAGAAAAAAAATTGGGTGCACAGCTGCAAATTTGGGTGCACATGCACCCAGTATTTCGAGCCCTGCACTAAAACAAGTACATAATGACTTTCTTGTAGATGTACATGATTACTTCTCCTTTTTCTCAGTAAGTAGACTGCTGTGTATGGACTTGACTTCCTGTGTGAACAGGTCCATGAGTAGCGTGCCCTCCTCATCGAACCACGAGGCCACAGACTTCACCACGGACGCCTCTCGTGATTGGTTGGTCTGGCCGTCGTGGTAGGATATGTGTAGCGTGTACATGTCATCAAACCTGGGGGGAGTTAGAAGAAAAGTTTTAGTCCAAAGGATTATGAAAACTGTAAAATTTTAAAATCTTCACGGCAGCCTTAGTTTTGCTGTGCCTCTCCACCACAAAATCATGACTCTGGTCTCTGGGAATATGTATTTAACAGTAAAGAATGCAAATGGCAAAAGAATGAACTAAAAATTGAGGGTAGGGCCCTATGTTTCCTTCAATGTGTGATGTCACAATGCAGTTTGTATGTGTGCTCTACATACATGTACAAAACTGATGTGTTTTGCCACATGAAATGGTTTACTGGTTACATGATACAAAAATAAAATGAGGGAACAAAAACACTAATACATAAAATGCCTGCTTAGGGCACACACATATACACACAGACCAAGACCATGATTCATGAACAATTTTTTTATTTTATTTTATGACGATTTACCACATTTGTGGAAGGATTGACATAACAGGTGACTATCACCTCTTCAAAGATGTCAACCCCGAGACCAGACTGTAAGGCTTGAACCACTCACACCGGGAAGGTCCCCTACTCTTTTCGATAAGTGCGGTGGGTTCTTTAACGTGCGTGGGGTGTGGCTCTCCCAAACACGGGACCTTCATTTAACTTCCTATCCGAGGGACGTCCCTAGCCGAAGCTAGGTACTCATTTACACCTGAGTGAAGTGAGGAAAGTCGTGTAAAGTGCCTTTCCCAAGGGCACAAGATCGGTGACATGGGCAGGGTTCGAACCCACGACCTCTCGGGTGTGAGCCGAACGCGCTACCGACTGCGCCACACGACCCCACAATACCTCTATTTTTCATGGAGATGAAAAGAGAAACAACCGTGGGGTTGTGTGGCGGAACAGTAGAGTTTTCAGCTCTGACCCAAGAGGTTCCAGGTTCGAATCCTGCCCAATTCCACTGATCTTGTGCCCTTGGGAAAAGCACTTTACACAACTTTCCTCACTTCACTCAGGTGAAAATGAGTACCTAGCTTCAGTAAGGGATGTCCCTCGGATAGGACGTTAAATGGAGGTCCCGTGTTTGGGAGAGCCACACCCAATGGACGTTAAAGAACCCACCGCACGTATCGAAAAGAGTAGGTGAGACAGAGTGTGAGTGGTTCAAACCTTACAGTCTGGTCTTATGCAGCTTGTACAATGTACTTACATGTACAAAACTGGTGTGTTACGCCTATAAAAGCGGTTTACCGGTTATGCCAAACAAACAAACAAACAAAACAAACCCCTAACCCACCTCCTGAGAGAGGAGCTGACTGTCCAGATGTTGTCTGGGTCCACCCCTGCCTGGTCCTTCTGATGGGCCACCAGGATCACATTCTTCTCCTTGAATGTCGTGTAGACAGTCAGAACACCCATCAGCACAAAGTAGGTGAGGCCGTGGTTAAAGAACTGCATGCATTTCAAATGACTAGAGTCTAAGCTTAAGGGTATTTATGTATCACTACTAGCAAAAGATCCAATGAGATTTCTGAGCAGCAAAACTTTCTGAATAAGGATATCTTTGTGATATTGACATATACTGCTTCACATTAGCACATTTGAATCAGTATATCACGTACTTTGGGCATTTAAAACTGCAGAAACAAGCCCCAAGATGAGTCCTTTATCTTATGGGTATACCCGAAAAAAATCACCAAAGGGCCCTTACAGTAACCATTTTCCATCAAAAATTTGGGTATTTTTGCTTCATGAGGGTCAATATACACTGGGATATAGTGCGGTATGTAGATACATATGTATGTGACAGGAGTATTATTGACTTTGAAAAATCGGGTTTCCAAGCCCTAAAAACTGCATTGGATGCCTTAAGAACATAGACATCAAAATGGTGCGCATCTCCACCTAGATCTATGAAGAACATTTTTTCCTAGGCATTAGACAAAAACCATGGAGATTTCGATTCTACTTTGAAAGTCCCTCTAACTCAAGTACATTGTGAGGACATACATATTAACACAAAGCACCCTTAAGCATTTTTCTCTGCCCTTATAAAGTGTTTTACCCAACTTTCTCTGTGTAGAAATATCATAATAGATGTAGTTGTGAGGAAAAATAGGGCATCAAAAGGATATGAAATGACACACAATATCAGGACAGGTCGCGAGTCCGGGAATGGTCGCAGATAATCGTACACCAGGGCGGCCAGCGCAAACATCACCGACACCGTGCAGATGAGAAGTCGCGTGTCCATCAGCACGAAATTCTCCACGTAGCCGTACCCACAATCCTTGTCTGTCAGGATCTGTAGTGGTACAGTGAATTTTGGAAGGAGAATTCAGCGAGTTTTGCTATTGTAATAGTAATAATCACATTGTTTCAACCTGAAGAAAAAGCTCGTTCAATTTGAATCATGTTATAATCTATCTCATACCTTCTTGGCCACATCATCCAAGGCGTTCTTAACTGCACTGCCGTCCCACTTGTCCACCTTGATAGGTTTTTCGTCTGCCCCAAACTGAATAAAACACATCAAAATTATCTTACTATTTATTCCGCCTATAATTATTAATAGGGTTCATGTTAATGAAATTTCAGCATCTTCTACTATAGCATAGAAAATTGACATAGTTAACTAAGATTAAAACTTGAATTGAGTTCGTACAAAATTGTATAACAGTTGTATGTTCAGAAGTACAGGTGGCTAGGAGAAACAGCTTCCATATGGTGAAGAATTTGTTTTCGTCAAGTTCTTCTAAGAGCTCTGTGACTGCTAGTAGTGTATTACTTCTACCTTTTTATTTCTGCATCACAATTTCCTTATTAAATCCATGAAAGGCACTTAATTCTGCAAATAAATTTTCTAGTTCTTGTAGGAGGTGATTTTTTTCATCCATAATTTTCCACACATGGTGTTTGTTGCTGCTAACATGTGACAACGAAAAACCATCTTTTTCACATCAAGTATACCTCTGAAAAACATAAATCTGTATTGCGTACCTCCTGATTGAACTTCTGTATCAATAGCAATGTTTTATGATGTGAAATGATGTACGAAAAGAGGAGGAAATGGAAAAGTTACCGGCAGAGCTGCTTTCTTTTTATCACCGTCGGCCATGATGCTTCTTGAAGTGACGTGTCTTCTCGCTGCGTCTCGCGATATCTGAGTAAACCACTTTGCTCCAAGGGGACCAAAAAATGATTTTTAAAATTCCCAAATTTCAAATCTACCAGAAAGAGACATGCAAAATTCGATATTAAAATCTTTTTACTATTAATTTTTCTGTGTTTATTACACATTGTCTATTTAAAAGAGTCAATAAATATATTTTCATATATTTATCAAAATCACCCCTTATTTTTAATGGAATAGTTAACTTGTTGGTCAAAGGTGAATCATCCGGGAACTCTTGCATAGTTTCTAGAGGAAAGTTTGAAACAGTTGGGCAGGTAAGTTATGGTGATTTTGATGTATTTTTCATGATATTAAATTGCTTTACACATTAATTTGGTATTTTTAGGTATCCTCGTATATTCTACAAGTATTTGTTAGGGCTGAAAGTTGGAGTTATGCAGTTGATCCTGCAATTACTTGAAGAAAAGCCGGTTCAAAACTGTCCGATTTTGTCTTAGCAACGTTCCAAATATAAGGCTACAGCACGTAAATTTTTATGGATGACATCCTCCGCAGATTGCAAATCTAATGCGAGTGGGTGAAAAAAAACAAGGCGGGCCGAAAAAACAGAATTCCTACCTTTTAAAATTTTGACTCAATCATTGTACAAATGGTTTTCATTCAGTAGGAGCATCACAACACAGCCAGCATCACATATCACTGCATCAGAGTAAGAAACAAAACATTAAATCAGAGCCTTTTCTTGTCTTCTCTCTTCATAGTTATCTGCCATCCACCTTCCGGCATGGCAACAGACATCTTTGCCCATTTTCAGCATGTTGACCACTGTCAGAGAGCAACAAAATTTCTTGTTGTTTTTTTCCAAAATCAGGCGAAAATTAATGCGCACGCTGATGTCATCCATAAAAATTACTTACTGTGGCCTTAGAAAAGACCATGTCTTTTATTATTAATATTATTTTGCTACAGAATCTAATCGACTGCCAAGATGAGTGAGCAACTCAAGTTCATCGTAGAGACCCTGAACAAGGAACCGTTCAAGAGGAACTATAACCTGATCAGCTTCGATGCTCTGGAGCCGCTGCAACTCTTACAAGTGCTCAACGATGTGTTCGCAGAAATTGACTCACGAGTAAGTTCATTACAATTTACACTACCAAAAATGACATTTCTCGCATTCTTGTTTTTTCTTACAGTCAGAAAATATTTGTTCCCTGAAGCAAATTTTTCTGTATTCAAGAACGAAATTCTGTCCACGAATTAAGTAATTTTTTCTTGATAAACTTTTTCTGGCAGTAAGAATATTTTTCTTATAGGTTTCTATATAAGTTATTGTTGGTTACTTCTAGAATCTTATTCTTACAGTAAGATTATTTCTATACATGTTCGTGATGCAGACAATTGTTCTTATACAAAGACTGCAGTTATATACAGTACTAATTTGTAGTACTGTAAAAGTTAGTCATGTTAAGTTGATCATGATCGTACGGTGATATGTATAGTTGACTCAAATTCTTGAGCAAGAACTTGCTAAAATACCATTTTTGATGATTTTAGGTCAAAAGATCAACATTATTCTTAGTCTTAGCCTCAATTTTGACATTGCAGATATTATATATAACAAAAAAATGTAACGTTAATGTTAAAAGATGACAAGATAGGCATGGATGTAAAGATATGTGCATGTTTGTTGAACATCCACATATAGTGATGATATACTATTATAGTATTAATTGTTGAATGTCGTTTTGTGTATCGAACTTCTAGATCCTCCTTATATAAGTTTTATTAGAAAGGTTAGAAATCATTTGGTAAGTTGCCTTGGCAAGAATGTTTGTGTATTCTAAATTCTAAGTGTCTTGTAGAACTGAACTTGTAGTAACTTACTCTGAGTACTTAGTACCTTGTATGATTCCAATCATTTCACTGTAGATGACTCTTTACTTGCTTTCTTGCACCAAACACATTTCCCTTGTTGCTAGCACGTTGGCAGAACGTACGTATACTCCACCTGCGCAAAACCCACAATGTATTGTGCTTCAGCAGAAGTTGAGATACGGCTCATATAAGGTCGTATTTGCATATATACTAGTAGAAGATTCACATCCCATCTGTAGTTTCTAAATGACATTATATCAGATAAGATATTGTATTGTTTAAAGAAAATGATCATATGGCTTTATCGCAAAACGTATATATACGCCAACGCTCGTAACCTGTGTAACAATTTTAATTTAGATGTGATTCAGTTAGAGACATTTTACGTTTGTAAGTTGTATGTAATTCAAGGTGTCAACTAAAAAAAACCATTCATATAGATATTTTCTGCAATAGCCAAGATCCTAATGCAATGGTGACCCACAAAAACTGCGAAAAATCAGGGTTTGCGCAGGTGCATTACGTTCTGTTTACGTGTTCTTGTTGCTGTACTTACAACTGTACTGTATATCACCTGCACCCTGTACTGTACTGTACTGCTGCCTTCCTGCTCACAGAGTGCACAAACCACCCCGTCTACTCCTGGATCCCCCAGTACTAAAGTCAAAGATCGTGTGAGTCTCCAGCTTAACTAGCCTAGTGTTCATCCTATTCTAGCTATGTTCACTCCTTTGATCACTTCACTGTACGATAGTAGTAGTCTAACTCACTCTGACAGAAAAACAATCTAGACTTCTATCATGAAAGTTCATCTGTGTTGGTAGTTACATGTTTAAAGTTAAAACTTTTGATCCAACACAAAGAAATCTCTCACCTAGGGCTTTCAACCAGTCACTCTGGTCTTCCTCAGTAGACTGACCCAGTGAAGCTTGTCACATGGCTTCTTTGAAGTGTGACGTCAACACTGGGTCAAAGGTATCTGGTAGATGATGTCGGCCCAGTGTTGACGTCACACTTCAAAGATGCACATGTGACAAGCTTCACTGGGTCAGTCTACTGAGGAAGACCAGAGTGACTGGTCGAAAGCTCTAGGTGAGAGATTTCTTTGTGTTGGATCAAAAGTTTTAACTTTAAACAAATCTAGAGTTCTGATTTGTTACAATTCCTTTTTCATGTGGCGTAATGGTAGGGAATTTGGCCTGGAAAACATGGCCTTGGGAAAGGCATTTTACACAATTTTTCCCCAACATGCCAGTAATTGCTGATTTCTCGGCTCATGGGTTTTATCGGAAGAAGAAAAGGTTCAAACAGGTAGTTGACCCAAAGCATACCACTTCTGAGAAAAAAAAACTGAAAAAAATGCAAATGGCTCTCAGTGGTGACACAGTCAAAGCAGTGAACAAGAGTTAGAATAGAATGGATTTCTGGCTACTACGGTCACTCAGGATTTGGAAAAATTTTTTTGCAGTCCCAGATTCTTAAAGCATTTCTGAAATATATTGGAATTAGGTTTAAGAAATCCGTATTTTTATGCGATTTTAAGTTATTTGTCTTGTGATTAAAATGAGATAATTGTTTGTGACATAACTTAGCCGGGAAGTTATGTTAAAATGCACTTAAAAAGTAGACAATTTTAGGTCGCGGTTTTAGTGATTTTTTGTCGGAAAATTGATTTTAAAATTGCATAGTTGTTGTAAGGGAATATAAAATTTTTATATGAATGATAGATGAGATTAGATTTCAGCGGCACTTTAAGAGCTCGGCTTGTTCAACATTTTCCCTCTTGGCTAACCCACCAAACATCTATATTCTCTGCCTGAAAGTTAAAAACTCTATCCTCCTCGGTGGCCCAATACTACAATATTTATGGAAGACAACTGTTGTTTAAACTTTTTTCTTTTCTGTAAAACTGTAACATGTTAGAAAGTAGGGTGTCCCTGAAATTTGAAAAAGTAATCAACTGTTTTCCAAATCTACAGTGACCAATAAATTTCTTGAATGTTGTAATTCTGAATTGTCATATGATTACATGTATATGTTATTTGGTATATGTAATGTTATTTGGTATATGTATTTTATCAGTGTATTTAGTGCATGTATATGATAGATCTTGTATGTTTGGACAAACAGAACAAGCTGGACATTCGCGAGGAAGCAGCAGACCAAACAGCCATAAGGATGCTGGGGATCTTAAAGATTCTCAAGTACAAACCCAAGACTGACAACACGTGAGTTACATGTATTTCTTAAGAAAACAGTAACTACTAAGTACATACTATTACTTGAGACGAGACCTTAACATAACAAAACATATTTGAAAACTTACAGTCAAAACATATTAACAACTTACACAGCTATACTATGTTGTGAAGTCTATTTGTAGGCAAACATTACAGTTAGTAATTTTCCCAGAATTACAGTAATGCAATATTTTATAGTGGTCACACACAAGCAAATACTTTTTGGATCCTCCCCAGAAGCATTGCCAAAAAAAGGTGCACATGGTGAAATTAAGAATTAAAAAGAAACTAGAAAGGTAAAATTTGCAAAGCAAATGCATTGTTTACCTTTGCATATTGTCTGCTCTGTAAATTCTTAAAAACATTCATATACATGGTCAGACTGGAGTCTAAATCCCTCCTGCTATAAAATTGCAACATGATGTAACCCAACACCCGGAGTTACCATGGTGACAGACGTTTGGTTCAGGTCATTGACCTTATTGGTTTGGAGAAGAAGAAGAGGAAACAAAGCAAAAACAATATATTAAAATTTTCCTTGGGTAAACATTGTGGTTTTTTTTTTTTTTTTTTGCAGGAGTGAATTTCGTCAGGGTCTGGTTATGGGTGACAAGCCCACAGTGTACCATATCTTAGAATGGTTGCTACAGCGAGTGCCGGACTTGAAGAAACGTGCGTATCTTGCACGCTTCCTCGTCAAGATAGAGGTGCCGCCGGACTTCCTGCAAGACGATGCCGTTGCAGACTGTAACCAACAGGTAGGGGGAGCTTTTGATACATGCTTGTTCTGATAATTACCTTCGCCAAGAAGGTTATGTTTTCCATAGCGTTTGTATGTGTGTGGTTGTGCGTGTACATGTATGTAGTTTAGCACCATAACTAAAGAAGCTTTTGATAGATTGTCGTGAAAGTTGGTAGGTGTTGATGAGACCTAGAAATGATTAGATGTTGGCCCCCCTGGCGGCTTTCCTAGGTACTGCAACAGAATTTCCGGTTTTGATATATCACGATCTGAACATGCTAGTTTCTTTTGTGGTTACAAATTTATCATTGTACACATACTTTTCATCATGCTGCAACAACATGTGTGGTTGGTTACATTGTGTATATTTGACTGTATTCAACAAAAGTTTGACCAAAGTCATGGGTGGCCTGATATAGTGACAGAAAGCCAGTTACTGAGATGCAGAAAAACTGTGTGTGTGTGTGTGTATGTGTGTATGTGTGTACGGAAAAGTATTAAGTCAGTAAAGAGACCTTTTTTTTTAAACCACACATGTACACGTATTAACAGGACTGGTGTTTTTTTTAACCTGCATTGTTAAATCTTTGTTGTTTTAGTATGAAGAGTTGGTGGAACAGTTTAAGGAACTGCACAAGGAGTTTACAGAGCTGCAGAAGTCTGGATTTTCAACCTCAGACATCAAGAAGGTTTGTGAAGCAGTACATAGTCTTCTGATGGATTTGTGATACTGCAGTTCAAGGCTGAATCAACAGGGGGCATCAATGCTGCTCTCAGCATAACTCTTTATCGTCACAGTTATAAAACTCTACGAAATAAAATTTTTCATGTACTGTAGGGCTGTAGATCATTTTATTACTTGCAACAAGCTTGTTTAGTATAGAAATTATATTATTCTACGATCTTTGAAGTTGACAATTTTATGTCGAGGCCAAAATCCTTTATCCTGTGTCCCCATATTTGGACAAACATTAATTATGCATGCGATGACATCATTCCCAGGACATCCAATCAATGGAGGAGGAGAAGGAGCAGGTTGTTCGCAGGATCGAGCGACTGAAGAAGAAGGTGGAGTCTGTACCGAACTTCGACCGGATGATGGACACCGCCCGCAAGCTGCGTCAGGAGAAGGAGCGCGAACTGTCCCTGGCCAATCAGAAACAAGAACAGAAGAACCAGGTGGGGTGTAAACATTTGTAGTTGACCAATCAGAAACAAGAACAGATGAATCAGGTGGGATTTGAACATTTGTGTAGCGTGCGTAGTTCAGTGGTTAGCGATCCTGCCTCTGGACTAAGAGGTTTGGAGTTCGAATCCCGGCTGTTGTCACTCACCCGACTTGCACGCTACTGTTTAGGGTCGCAGTTCTTAGAACGGGACGTTAAGCCGTGGTCCTCTATTCATTGTGCTTGTTGAAAAGAGCTAGGGGGATTTCCCCGGTACAATGAACCTGTAAATACTGAACATAGCATCTGTCTTCTCTGTCACGACCAGTGGGAGATTAGCTCTTCAATGAGCTAAACTGGTTTGAAATCACTTTAATTCACTTTTTACAGCCAAATGTTGTACTTCAGTAAGCATGGCTCGGTAGCCTGGAATCCATCAGTGAATGCTTTGTCTCCGCTCCGTTCCTCCGCTCTGCCTTCAGAAAGGAACGGAGCGAAGACAAAGCGTTCACGGATGGATTCCAGGCTAATTAATGGCTCGGAGAAGAGCTGATGGAATTCAAAACTGCCAAATGTTAATTAATTACGATTGAACTAATAGTAATGCTACCGGACCTGTACTAATATATGTAACTAGATATAATATTATATAACTAGATTTTAGTAATACTACCTGTATTTCTCCCATCCTAGTTGATGCATGCAGACCAGCGATATCAGCGTGCCATGAACCAACTTAAAGACCTGCAGAGGGCTGCTAAAGGGGCCTCAGCTGAAGGTAACGATATGACAACCATGCTCCTAGTGTACTAATTCATAATTATGCATGAGTCAGAGAGTCTTATAGTCTTTAATAGAGAAACATGTACAATGTACATTGTTAATATGACTGTTTTTGTGTCCCACAACCTAAGCCTTGATTGAAAAGCTACAGGAGGAAAATAATGTCAACACGTACCTGGGACAGGAGAAACTACCAAAGGTATGAAACAGTGTATTTTATTCCTGCATTTATGATATTTTCATATAGGTTGTTCATGTGTGTTTATTTTAAGCTGCTGCATGGTTAATGCTATATGTCTGGCATATATGGCATGCTACATTGTGTTTCTATTGAAATATGAATCAGAATATTATCAACCATGTTATTACAAAAAATGCTTGTATTTTACTACCATCTTTATCAAATTTTGAATGTGCACATTGTTTTTGTTTTGTTTAGGAAATAGAAGCCAAGAGAAAAGTTGTATCAGACCTACAGAAGGTGGTTCTAGAACCAGCTATGGGACAGTCTGACTTGGATGAACTCCACACAAAGGTATAATTATGTAATCTGTCACTGTAGTCAACACTGCTTGAAAGACATATACATGTATACTACACAGTCATTTCCTTAAACTCTTTACATGTACATTGTAGTCGAAGGACATCATACAGATAGAAATTTTGACAAATCTTAACATTTTTTTACAGATATCAAGCTTGAATAACTACTCTGGACATGTGCAGCTTTCTTTTTACCTCAGTCTACATGTTTTACATAGCACGTCGGCAGAACGTACTGCGCCTGCGCAGAACCCTGGATTTTCGCGTTTTTAGTTGGATTTTTGGTCAACGTTGCATCAGAATTTTCACTGTTGCAGAGGATATCTTTTCTGACACAACATTTGGAAACTACTGTCGAAATGCTAACCTTATATGAGCGAATACGACCTTATATGAGACATTCTGCCGAAGTGCTATGTACAATACATTACGGGTTTCGCGCAGGTGCAGTACGTTCTGCCAACGTGCTGTTTTACATGAGTAAAATTTGACAATGAAACTCACAGTACACACATGTATGATTGTACATTGTACATGTAAGTAGGTAGAGTGCTTTTATGAACTTTGTATTTTTTTCACAGATCAAGGATACGAATGCAGAGATTAACCAGTTAATTGAGAAGAGGATGATGCGGAATGATCCGATTGATGACAAACTGTCCATCTTCAAACAACAGGTTATTATTATTCTGCATTATTTAAATATCATGTTCAATATACATGTTTCCAATGGGAAATGTTGTCTATTTTTGGCAACACCTCTGGAGTGGAGGCATATATTTCTTGTAGTATCACACTGTTGTGATGCCTACTTTACCAACTATTACTTTAAATTTGTATTGCAACATGCTCTTTTAAGTGTTCAAGTGCCTAGTACACTTTCTTTTTGTAACTAACAGCTATTCTTTTTTGGCGACACCTCTGGAGTGGAGGCATTTCTTGTACTTTCCGGCTTAGTGGTACTGTTGTGGTGCCTACTTTACCACTTTTTCTTTTTGAATTGCAACATAAGTGTTCACCTACCTTTTACACATTCTTTTTGTAAGTAACAGCACAAGAACAGTATCAAAACTGTTTTAGCAGGAAAAATATATTTTTGCTTGCTCAAACAAACGATTGCTGTATTTTATTAAAGCGACAGCAAGAAATTTTAGTTATTTTAGAGAGTTACAAACTCTTGTTTGTCAATTTCTGGTAGGCCTCCATCATTGCGAAGAAGAAGATTCAGGCCGCGGACGAAATCCAGAGTACGAAAGACGAGCTGGCCGCTACGGAACAGGAGCTGAGCGAGAAACGACAGATGGCGCGGGAACTGGAGGGAGGGGAGGTGTTGAAAGGAGATGAGGTAAGGTCTAGGACACTAAATGTTGTGTTTTCTGTTTCAGTTCTGAAAAAATTAGGGTCGGTATGTAGGGATTATCTTTTTTTTTCTTAGACTTTGGCAATCTCTAGCGATTGAACTTAAGCAATTATTTTCTTATGATATATTTTAACAAAGTAAAACTTGCATGAGGACACTTAAATTTACAACGTTTTATCACTCACATGTTGTGGAGTCGTGTGGCGTAGCGGCAGCGTGTTCAGCTCAGACCCAAGAGGTCCTGGCATGGGTTCGAATCCTGCCCGATGTCACCGATCTTGTGCCCTTGGGAAAGGCACCTTTAAGTGTTAAAACACGACTTTCCTCACTTCACTCAGGTGTAAATGAGTACCTAGCTTCGGTTAGGGATGTCCCTCGGATAGGATGTTAAATGGAGGTCCTGTGTTTGGGGAGAGCCACACCCCACGCACGTTAAAGGAGTAGGGGACCTTCCTGGTGTGGGTGGTTCAAATCTTGAAGTCTGGTCTCAAGTTTGGCATCTTGAAGAGGTGATAGTCATTTGTTATGTTAATCCTTCCACGAATGTGGTAAATCTTCATAAATATGTACCTTGTTCTCTTTTGCAGTTCAAGCGTTACGTGAACAAGTTGCGTGGAAAGAGTACCGTGTACAAGAAGAAACGGCAGGAGCTGGCAGAACTTCGGGCGGAGTACGGCGTTCTCTCTCGTACCGAGGAGATCCTGAGACAACGGGACGATAATGCTCAACGTGCACTGGTTAGCGCCAATCTTCTTTCTTGATACCATACGATTTAGAAAAAGGGAATTTTTTAACGTGAAATCTAAGCTCTACACTTAGTAACTGTGAGCCATTATGTTTGTTGTACAGTGTTTCTCTATTTTAGTCATTTTGTCAAACCTTTTGTGTCAGTTTGTCACCATAAGTTGGTTGCGTTTTTTTTTGTGTGTGTCACTTTTTGAAATAGCTGAACAAGAGAGATTTTCACAAAATTTCACGAAGATAACCAGGTATCTTTTCCATAAATACAGTAACAGGCACATTTTTATGCTTATTGAAATACAAGTATTTGAGCACTTTATTATGTTTACTGAAGGAAAACATTGTTTTTGCTCCGTTTCCTCTTCTTCTTCTCCAAACAAATAAGGTCCATGACCTGAACCAGACGTCTGTCACCATGGTAACTAGTGTTGGGTTACATCATGTTGCAATTCTATAGCAGGAGGGATTTAGACTCCTGTCTGACCATATATATGAATGTGTTTAATTTGAGTATGAATAATCAACAGAGCAGAGTCTGACCATATGCGAAAATAAACATTATGTATTTGCTTTGCAAATGTTATATTTAATTACCTTTCTTGTTTTCATGATAAAAAAATTATATATTTATGTGTTTGTAGGAAGGACTGGAGGCTAAGAAGGGCGTGTCTGGTTACCATGACACCCAGGAGGAGCTGGAGAAGGTGTCCACGATAAAAAGCGAACTAGACGAGATGAAGGGAAAAACACTGGACGACATCTCCGACATGGTCTGTTTGTTTGTTTGTTTGTTTGTTTGTGTGTTTGTTTGTTTGTTTACTTCTTAATCTTGCTTTGAATTTTAAGTTTACCATTTCTAATCTTTCATATACATGTACACTAGTATGAATACATGAAAACCATAATATATTAACTGTATCTGTGTAGCCAGTATAACCGCCCTTCTGTGTAACACACCAGCTTCGCAGGCATACGGCACGGCGGCAGCTGGCTACATTACACCCATCAACTTGTTACACATAATCCTTGAAATCTAACTCTAAACATTGTTATCAGCTACCCAATGATAATGCCCGTACTGTACTGGTGACAGCGAGTTCTCTCTAGCCAAGAATGAGTTTTTGAACACCTCAATCCTTGGTTGATAACTCTGTTACTTGAAGGCATTACTATGTCTTGTTCTTTTTGAGCTGGAATGAGGTACTTACTTGCATGTATACATAACATTAACATCTTTTAAGCAGAATTTAACAGAAGTGCCTTTTATTTCAGGTTTTGAAGCTGACGTCGACTATATCAGAGAAGAAGTCAGCCCTCGCTCCTGTTATCAAAGAACTCAGGCCCATGAGACAGAAATGTCAGGTGGGGTCATCTTACATTTTTTAATTTTTTGGCAACACCTCGGAAATGGACCATCAAGGATATCACCTTGTATTACACTTTGGAAGTCCATTGAAAGTTGTTATGTTGCTTTGTACTTGCAGGAAATGTCCCTGGTTTACGAAGAGAAGAAAGCACAGTACGACAACCGGGCAGCAGGGTATGAGACGGACAGATCCAAACTGGAACAGGTACTTTTGCATATACATGTATCTGTATAATCGACCAGTATTAGTGCCCTCTGGCATATCATGCTGGTATTGCAGCCATGCATGTTTCCATGGTTTTGGTTAGAGTTGGGGCTCAGAATAGGGACGGGGTTGGAGTAGGATTTTATGCAAAATCAACCTCTTCAAGGCTTTTATCAATGATTCTACAAATTCTTTCAGTGACTGTGAGAACTTCATGATTTTGACATCAAATGCTAACGCAGTGCTGTTGTTTTTGTTTGTTTTTTTTTCATGTAGGAAGTCCGAACTTACCGAGAAGAATGTGGTGCAGAAGAGAGCCGCTACCACTACCTACAGAGTATGAAAAAGGTTGGAAACACCTCCTGTACTTCTCACCAATGGAAATATCATACATTATTATCATGCATACCATTTTTTGTTCACATATTTTTATTGAGTATAAGGCAAAAAGCACAAGTTGCTTATATAACACCTTCTACTCAAAAACATAAAACAAGAGTAAAACACATTGACAGAATACATGCATAATTACAAGGTGGGTAAAAGAAAAATAAATACAGACAAGTTGGTGATCTATGATAATTACGTGCAGTAAATGAAGTTTTGAACTACGTCATGTCATTTACCATGCTACCATTCGACGTACCATGGTCATAGAAACAATAGCTGGTAGCATTTTCTCACACTTTCCCCTTTTATCATATTGCCTTCTTAGCTTAGCACATAAGTGCTTTATACCATATAAAAGATGTTGAAAAATTTGGCGGAAAACCGCACCTCTGCTTGAAGATCATGACCGTATGACCTTTGCCCTTTGTCCCCAGGTGGTGGA
The DNA here is from genome assembly GCF_001625305.1 of Branchiostoma belcheri. Classification (NCBI taxonomy): domain Eukaryota; kingdom Metazoa; phylum Chordata; class Leptocardii; order Amphioxiformes; family Branchiostomatidae; genus Branchiostoma; species Branchiostoma belcheri. Next base: position 2,032,140 of record NW_017802713.1, read on the forward strand.
TGCCCAGCTGGCGCGAGCCCAGGAGGAGATGAAACTGTACCTGTCCACAGACCCGCAGGACAAGAAGAAAGCCTGCAGGTACGTACATGGCTAGTTCACAGTTTGAAGTGTACTTGTTTGGTGTGTAAAGTTCTTCTTTAATTCAGACCCCTGGCCCATTTACATACATACAATAACAGATTAAAAAGAGATGAAGACATGGCAACAAACACAAAGAAAATCAATCAATACCAAAAAATAAAAGTACGTTTTAAAAACCAGGTTGACATAATGTCTCCAGAAGGTGCTAAGATTGTAGCCATGTGTGGCCCAAGGGCTATTGAACTGGAGATGGGTGCCGCCCTATGCACCACCTGGTGTGGGAAGAACTTAAATGTGACCAAGTCTAAACTATGTATCAGATAAATATGTGGTTTATGGAATTCTGCTTCTTTTTACAGGGAACAGTACACTAGGAAGATCCAGGAACAAGAAAATCTTGGAAAGGTAAGCTTAGGGAGGAAAAGTTTAACATTAATGAATTTATACAGTCTTAAAAAGTCTCTAGCCAACTGGATGAAAGTATTCGAAGGTTGAAGTTAGGCTCATATATTTACAGCCTAGATTCAGAGGTAATCTAGAGAGTCAGTCTTTTGTAGTATAATTGTTCAGTCACATATTTTTTAATACATAAACTTCCTGTGTGATATTCGCAGACCCTGCGTGAGAAACAGAAGGCTGTCCGTGAGAGCCACGGGCCCAGCATGCGGCAGATGAAGATGTGGAAGGACTTTGAGAAGCTGATGGAGTGTAAGCGGCGCTGCTTCCTGGGAGAGCGCAACGCGGAGCGGACCATGGGCGGGGCAGACTACAGGGACGACATGGGCGGGGAGGAGAGGCTCGTGTTGTAAAAATCTGTCATTGTTTCATCCGAGAGAATCTTTGACCAGAAGATTTCTTGTACAGATAATGTTGTCATCTTTTCATCAATAATTCCACACCGACTTAATTTTATAGATGACATCCTCTGAAGACACCCAAACTAGTGCGCGCGGGGCAAATAAAAAAATACAGCTAAACCACAGGAATATAAAGCTGGTATAGTGAATTGCAGTAGTACATAGCGACTTTACAACAAGCCGGCATATGTTGGCCTTTTGAAGCATTTATGAGTCGGCACTGTATTGAGTTCTTGAGTTTTGTGGAGCTTAGGCAGCCTGGGTGCCGTCCTCCAGTTATCACCAACTCTCTCTTGTTGCTGTCTAGGACTAGGGAGGATGGCACCCAGGCCAGAGACTCGGAGGTGATTTTTTTTTTTTGAGAACAAGCGAAAATCAATGCGCGTACAGATGTCATCCATAATATTAACTCGGTGTGGCCTTAGAGTCAGCTCAGACCCTGGAATCTAAAGGGTCAGCTGTCATGACCTTTGACTTGACCTATGATCTTTGACCTAAGTCTGAAAGAGTCATGTTGGTGTGTCACAGAAATGTAAAAGTGATAAGTAGTCGAGTTACCTCATTGTGTGGTGAATATCATTTCAGAAATCATATGCAAGCTTCTCTTGTATTTTTTCACTCGCTGCTGAAATTTCACAATTTATCAGAAGATATATATGAAGATGTGAAAATTAACCATGTTCGATGTGAAAAGTATTTTTGCACAAGTTTAGCAATGTAAAAAATGATTGACAAAGGATTTGGATTGAATCTTCTCAAGCTGTTCATGTAGTTAAAGTTGTGTTTTGTGGATGTTTCTCAGTTCATGTGTACAAACAAATGTTATAATATAGAATGCATTTAATATACTAGTACATAATTCTGGCATGAATAAAAGACAGTATACAGGTTAATGCCATTTGTCATTTTTTTTTGCAATAATTGGAATTCGTATTTATTATATATCAATAAGTCTCTCCAATGCAAAGTAGAAGTACTTTATGAAACCAGTAATTAAGTACAAAGTTGTAGATTTTCACGAAAGTGGTTAACCTATTACTATCAGTTTCAAATCATATATTTCCCTTTTAGTGCAGTATATTGGGACATCCCTACATGGCACGATATACATGTATCTCTATTAAGCCATTGTATCCTAGTTACTAAAAGGTCGAAATAAACCATCATTTCTTTACATGTAATGGTCCCCACAACGCAAAAATAGGTTGATATATGAAGGAATGCTTTGTTGTTAGAAAAAATACAGAAACTTGTGATTAGCCCACTCGATTGTAACACTTCATCAAAGACCTGTGCTATCCCTTATTATTTGAACAATTATGATATAGATCTGTTAGGTTTTAATCGACATTAGGTCTTGTTCAACACACTTATTTTATTGCTGTTACTCTCTTTATGTAGTTTGCCATACATTCATACAATTGTCGTGCAATAAAGTTATTTCTTTCTGAAACAAAGAAGGACAGACAATGAAACCAAAAACTAGGTCGTGCGTCATTAGGAAGATCCGCCATGAAAGGCAGCTGATGAACACATTGTCTCCCTGAAGGCGTGACACCTGTACGCGGCGAGATTTGACGAGACTTCAGACCAGACATGGCGGGTGTTCGGTGGAGACCGCCCGGCGACTTTTTCTTCACGTACCGTCTAGCGTTCGTGGTTTTAGCGTTCTTGGTCGAAGGAAGTAGCGCATTCACAGGTACGATTGAGGAGTTTTTATTTTATTGACTTGTATTATTGCTCTAACAGTAATATTCAAAATATACTTGTGCCATTACAGGGTCTCAAAGAAATTCTTGGGGGAAATGTGCTCCCCAAATCGGTTGATGAATAATCAGTGAATTTTCATGAAAATACCAAGAGAAAACCCTAAATTTGAGTAATTTGGAAGAGGTGCTAGGATTTTGGGGAGAGGGGGAGCACCTTCGAGGCTTGGGGACAGCCCTGTCGGATTTCAGTCTTATCCACCCAAGAAGCCATACCGGCGAAAACAGTCTGGGTGTCAGGCTGAATGAATGTTATTCCAGACGGGAACCAAACAAATGGTCATGCGGCTCCTGTATTACTAGTATACTTAGAAATGATTGTGCAAAAGATGGTAGTCAGCCAAGGAATGATTCCACTCCACTCTACTCATACAGAAATGTATTCGCCGTGATTTGACACTTCATATTCAAATGCTAATCACAAATTATGTCGGAATAGAAAAACTCAACGTTTGCTGAGTTTTAGAACCAGTATTTTACCATAAAATACGGTACTTTAAGAGAAATATCAATCCTTATCACCGAGCCTTAGTTAGTTGGAACTATCTATTCCTGTTTTAATTGCATTCGAGGGCACTACCCATTTTGGCTAAGCTTATAACAGGTTAAATATCTATCCAAGTATCCGTTGTCTAACGTTGCTGTATGCACATTTGTTGTTACTTGTTAGAACTGAAACAAATCATAAATAATATTAACGTATCTCAAAATACAGCACACTATTTCTTCATCTACTGCAAATAATTATCTAGCCTCAGTAGCAGGCTTATAGAACCGGGGGTTTGGTGGTCTGCGGCTGTTTTCTGATTAGCCCAGTTCTGAAAAAAATGCGGGTAATTCAACCAGGCCGGCTATGTTGTCTATATGAAATCAGAAAATACCACATAAAAGCTCCCAACGACCATGAAGACCCCCCAAACCCCCAGTTTTTGGCATGCTATGGAGGCAAATAATTATCTGTTTACCTCACATATTCGTTGCCTGGTAACCAGACAGACCCAACAGACACCTGGGGATGTCTCAAAGTAAATATAGGTGTGTTTACAGTACGTTGCTAGGCGACCGCAGGTGATTTCGCCCCGGGCGTCAAACACATTTTGTACTGAGCCGCAAAACAGTAATTACCTCTGTCAGCGACACAATGGCAGTTATAGGAGATACTGCGTATCTCCTGGTAGAGCCGCATTGCTATTCAATCATACAATATAAGGCCACAGCAAGTAAATTTTATGGATGACATCCTCCACAGGTTCCGAATCTAATGCGAGCGGGCGAAGAAAAACAAGGCGGGCCGAAAAAAACAAAGTCGTTACATTTTGAAATTTTGACTCAATCATTGTACAAATGGTTTTGATTCAATGGGAACATCACATATACACAGCCAACATCACACATCACTGCATCAAAGTAAGAAACAAAACATTAAATCAGAGCCTTGTCTTGTCTCCTCTCTTTATAGTTATCTGCCATCCACCTTCCGGCATGGCAACAGACATCTTGGCCTATTTTCGGCATGGTGACCACTGCCAGAAGGCAACAAAATTTCTTGTGTTTTTTTCCAAAATGAGGCGAAAATTAATGCGCGCGCTGATGTCATCCATAAAAATTACGTGCTGTGGCCTAACCAAGGACGTTAGTTCATAAGTTTTTAAGCATGACGGAGATTTTTCTGGAATATCATTCGCATTTCTGTTCAATCATACGAGCGAGATTGAATATAACATTTGTTTATTGATTCATCGTAACAATCTCAAGTACATGGCAGCTCCACCAAGTGCCCTGAATTGTATACTTGCGTTAAACTTACACAATACACAATAGTCAATACAATTATCACAATTACATACAAGTGAGTTTTTAAAAGACAAGTCTAAAGCCAGAATATAAAAGGTTCATAAGTTGCTAAGCGTGATTGAGATTTTTTTCTGGAAAATTAATTGCCTGGATGCGCCTGGATAATGTAGAAATGTGGAAAATGCGGGTGGCTTTTGTTAAGCCAATAGTAAAGGTCTTAAGGGATTAATAAATGAGGCCTCTCTAAATGGGTTATGAATACTTAGTAGTAGAATTCGGCAAAAAAAATAGGCTAGGGAAGCTAATACTGTATTTCATCTTGAAAATAACTGCGCGGACAAGCTCCCCTGGCATGATAATTCTCGACAAAATAACAAGTTGGGCATACTCACAAAACATATACTGGATAATAAAGTTAATATGTAGACTCGTCTCGACTATATGAAAACGCTGTTTTGTACAGTACATCTAACTGACCAGTGCGGGAAAAGCATCAACATCAGAAGTCACGGTGGCCAGGTCAACTCCCAGCCAGAGGCGGCGTACCCGGCTAACACCGACTGTGCGCTGACACTACAGGCCGACTCCGGGAAGAACATCTACATCCGGCTGGAGAAACTCGACATACCAGACGGAAGGTATTGTGTTTGCACTCACGTGACTATGACGTCATGTGGCGCCCGCCATTTTGGTTGGTTAAACCGCATTCGAAGCCATAACATGTGAATTTTCATTTGAATCTCTTACTTAGCCCAAATGTTGCCTTTGCACATATAGGAGGCATCAAACTAGAGAAACACTAAGACACAAGAAATGACATGACATGACATGATAAGAGTTATATTGAAAGTAATGATGTATTTACTTTCATGAACTTTTATTAACAGTCATGCCTTCAAATATCAGAGTTATCAACCAAAAATTGAGGTATTCAAAAACTCGTATTTCCCCAGAACTATCGTAGACTGGAACTCGTTGCCACCAAGCACAGTTGGGGCATCATCACTAGAAAGCGACTCTAGAGCTTGCAATCAAATGTGCAAAGATTGAGCGTAACAAGTCGTTCGGTGTGATATAGCAAGCTGCCGCCGCGCCGCGTGCCTGCGAAGCTGGTGTGTTACGCCGAAGGACGGTTATACCGGCTATATCGATACAGATACAGATACAGATTTGAAAAGGAACTAAAGGTTGTCTTTACGATTGTATTGAGAGCAGTGTGCAGGCGTATCCCACAATACATTGCTGTTTCCGTGCATCTAATCACTTATCTATTTTACGACAGCAATGGACAGACTTGCGGCGACAGTCTGTGGATTTACGACGGTCCTTCCGCGACAGGAACCACCCTGGGCGGCCCGATTTGCGGCTCGAGCGCCGGCGAGGAGTATGAGTCGACAGGGGACGCCGTGACCTTGAAGTTTACCTCAGACTCCGACAGTCAGCGGGGCAGCGGCTTCCTCATTGTGTACGCCGCCTTTGACAGTGGTAAGATGAAGAAATAAACTTGTTTGTGATGTGTTTGTGATACGTATGACAGACCTGCTTGTTGAATTTTTGCCTAGAAATAAAACCTTATTCTGATATCTCAAGGAAAACATATTGTTTCCTCTTCTTGTTCTCCAAATCAATAAGGTCAATGACCTGAATCAGACATCTGTCACCATGGTAGCTAGTGTTGTGTTACATCATGTTGCATATAAGGTTGTATTCGCTCATATAAGGTTAGCATTTCGACAGTAGTTTCCAAATGTTGTGTCGGAAAGAATATCCTCTGCAACAGACGAAATTCTGATGCAACGTTGACCAAAAACCCAACGAAAAAACGTGAAAATACGGGGTTCTGCGCAGTACGTTCTGCCGACGTGCTGCAATTTTATAGCAGGAGGGATTTAGACTCCTGTCTGACCATACCGGTATATATTAGCCTCCTTTTCAGGCGTCTGCCTTAAGAGCCATGCTGGCTCAGAAGAGGACTAAGCTCAGAAAGTCTTTTCAGGCGTTCCCGGATCGGAGCTTTTTTGGGGGGGGGGGGGATTTTGGATCAAACGTAGATCGCACGCAATAGAAGCTCCGGCCGGAAACCCTACATACATCTCCGCCCCCACCCCCACAAAAACACCGATCCGGGAACGTCTGAAAAGGAGGCTAGGTATAAATGAATGTGTTTAAGTAAGAATTAACAGAGCAGACCATATGCGAAGGTGAACATTAATGCACTTGCTTTGCAAACGTGTTACTTTTCTAGTATGGAATTTGGTACCTGTAGATGATATATTCAATACAAAATGTCCCTCGCTCGAATACCTCCATGCAAAAAAATTAAGTAAAGCAAACTCTGTCAAGCTCAGGAACAGCAATATGTTCACTTTGCCTAAAGCCAGGACTCTACGCTTGAATAAGTCTTTTTCCATTGTGCGGTAAGACTCTACAATGACAGTGATAAGCTATTTGAAAACCCATGTCTGCTATTTCCTGTTGTAGATTGAATGAATGGTGTTTGTACATATTTGTATATAACTGTGTTTCTGTGTACTTGTCCTGTTTTGTTTTTTAACCATTTGTAAAAATCGAATACATAATTAGGGGTGCATTAACATTTTCTGCTTTTGTACGATTTTGTTGGATTGAATAGATTGAAATTATTTTTTCCCAGGTTCTCCGTGCGACAGTACGGAGTTTGAGTGCGGGAACGGCCGGTGTGTGTCCCGGGACCTGACGTGTGACCTGGCCAACCACTGCGGAGATAACACTGACGAGAGCACCAGTGCTATGCACGCCAACTGCGCAAGTGAGGACCGCTCCTATTGGGTGTATAAAGTCACGTGACTATGACGTGTTTAGCACCCGTCATGTTGGTGGGCTAAAGGCTCCGTCAAAATGGCGGTGTCTGTCCATATGGTAGCAGAACACAGTTTTTCGCCTATGGGGATTTCTATAGTTAGGACCCAGAAGTGACTGACATCGACTCGGATAAAAATACAGTAGGGTACCATAGAAAAGCGCGAGAAACGAATATGTTCAAATATAGGGTACGATGTACAAAATAACAAAAAAGTACAAAAAGTTATCGTTTTTTTGACATTATGCCGACCTCTTTTAAATGGCCTCCTGCGGAGCGCACCGGAACTGCAGCCGACTCACCATGGCAGGCAGCGAAAAGGTCACGCGCATTTATACGCCGATCGAGCAGCCTTCCTAATCTCAATTATGCGATATCAAAGCCGACCTATTATGGTACCATACGGTAACTTGTATGTCCCGGTGTCATCCACGTTAGGCTGTGTACAAGCGGTGCAAGCTGTTTGTCGCACTCATTTCTTATCCCTACGTCATCGTCTCCGGGGGTCGCGGAGGAATACTGTGTTCTGCTACCATATTCACAAGTTGTAGCGTCACATACAATCAGCTTTTTAGCTGGCTTTTGTTTTACTTTTTTTTGCTCTTTTGTGTTGATTGAGGGGATTATTGCAATTATTATGAGGTCAGTTTAAATACGTGTTTTTCATTGACGTTCGCACCACATGCTTTAGACGGAATTATCCAGAGAGTTTTGTATCCATCACTTTTCTCCCCTTTGGGCGTTGCTGTCCTTGGTACTGAAATAACAACAATTGAAAATCCACCAACACTAACGTTCTTGTTAATCTAGTTATCTGTCTATATGGCCACAGCAAGTAATTTTCATGGATGACATCAGCGCGCACATTAATTTTCGCCTGATTTTGGAAAAAAAAAACAAGAAATTTTGTTGCCTTCTGACAGTGGTCACCATGCCGAAAATAGGCCAAGATGTCTGTTGCCATGCCGGAATCAGGATGGCAGATAACTATAAAGAGAGGAGACAAGACAAGGCTCTGA